>NC_058134.1:96828210-96864522 GCF_016433145.1 Gracilinanus agilis | reverse complement strand
TCCTCCTCCTCTTCCTCCTCCTCCTCCTCCTTCTTCTTCTTCCTCTTCCTCTTCCTCTTCCTCCTCCTCCTCCTTCTTCTTCTTTCTCCTTCTCCTTCTCCTCCTTCTCCTTCTCTCTCACTCTCTCTCCTCCCTCCTCTCCAAGGAACATCAAAAGGAAAAGTCAAAATCTAGAGCTTTCACATCAAATAAAAAATACTTCAAGCATCTAGAAAGAAGCAGTTCAAATACTAAGAAACCATTGTCAGGATTGCACAAGACCTGGCAATTTTTGCCAAAAAATGAAGGGGACCTTGTAATACAATATGCCAAAAATATAGGCTTATAACTGAGAATAATTTACCCCACAAAACTGAATTTAATCCTGTGGGAAAATGTGGATCTTCAATAGAACAGAGGACTTCCAAGAGTTTTCCGATATAAAAGACATAGCTGAGTAGGAACTTTGAAATATTAGCATAAGAGTCCATAGAAATTTTAAAAGGTAAATTTATTTGAGCAAATGGATGAGTTGTGACATGATATAATGCTAATATTATAACAAGAAGAGGATAAACAAATGTAATTTCAGAACCATAATATTTTTTAAAGGAATTGAGAAAGTTTGATAAGAAAAACAGAAGTAGGCAGTAGAGATTGGCTCTCTTCTGAGAATTTTAAGAGGGGAAAGAAGAGAATTTAAAAAAAGACTTACATTAGTGAAAAGAAGGGATGAAACTTGCTGTCAAAATTGGACTTTTTTTTTTTTAGGTATCATTTTCTTCAGTGAGCTTTTGAGCCTCCTTTTCCATTTGGCTAATTCTACTTTTTTAAGAAATTCTTTTCTTCAGTGGATTTTTGTGACACTTTTACTATTTGGTTAATTCTACTTTTTTAAAATGTTATTTTCTTCTTGCATCATTTTCATTGCCCCCCCCCCTCATTTTTCTTCTGCCTTTATTTGATTTTTGAAATTCCTTTTGAGCTCTTCCAGAGCCTGAGACCAATTCTCATTTTTCTCTGAAGTTTTGCATTATAGCTGCTTTGATCTCATCATACCCTTCTGAGTTTGTGTCTTGCTCTGCTTTGTCTCCATAATAATTTTCTATGGTTAGGTTTTTCTAAATGTTTGCTTATTTTCCAAGCCTATTTCTATTTTAAAGATGAGCTCTGTTCCCAGGGTAGAGGGGGCATACTCTTAAACTTTAGTATTTTCTTGTTGCTACCTAAGATCTAGTTCTGGTCCAGGGTGGTATGATGGCTTGTGGACTGAGAGGTCTGAAAGTTCCCGCCAACTTTGTATTCAGTTTCCCTCAGGGTCTTCTGTTGGCTTGCATGGCCAGGTGCACTTCTGGGGCCTCACTATGGCCAGGCACACTTAGGGCTGCTTTGTGCTGGGACTTGGACCTCAATAGGAAATTGTACCAGGACTTGGAACTTCTAGGGGCGAGTATGGGGGTGCTCTGGCATTGGTTCTGGCAGGGTCTCAAGACCTTGCTGCTGTTCTGGGCTAAGAACTTTGAGCAATGGGTGGGGAGGGGTGCGGAAGAAGGGCTGTGTTGCTGGCCTGTGCTAGGCTCATTAGTATTCCCCCTCTTACCCCGGTGAAACAGAACTTTTCTCCCTACTTTCTAAGATGTCTTCTGCAGGAATTTTGCCTCACCCCATCCCTTTCTTGGTTCAGTCATGCTAGTATTTGTTTTGAAGCTTTATTTTAAGGGTGGTTGGAGGGGATATTTAGACTTTAGTGCCTCTGTTCTGCCATCTTGGCTCTGTCTCCAAAACTGGAATTCTTCATTATAAGAGCATACAAACATGAAGGAAGGGGACATCAGAAGAACTTCATTTACTGTAAATGAATAAAGAATGACTGAATACATAAACACACACACACACAGAGATTAGTGTAGAAATACATCACTCAACAAGGAAAAATGTAGAGGGTAGAAGAGGCAGGTGAGGGAGGACATACCAGGGAGAGGCTAGTCACAAGCAAAAACATGACCAAAAATGATGGAGGGGGAGTTAAAAAGACATTAAAGAATTAAAAAAGCAAAGAAGAATCTAAGAGGCTTGTTTTATTATTGCCTTTTAGAAATTGAGGGATGACTAAACAAATTGTGGCACAGGAATGAGACGTGACACAATGTATAGAGTGCTGGCCTGGAATCAAAAGACCCGAGTTAAAATCAGTCTTCACATACTTAGTAGCGGTGTGATCCTGAGACAGTCACTTAGCCTCCGTTTGCCTCAATTTCTTAATGTGTAAAATGGAGATAATAGCATCTACCTTGTTGGGTTGCTGTGAGGCTCAATGAGACAATATACATGGAAAACTTTGCACAGTACCTGGCATGATATAAATTCTATCAATAATGAAATAACTATATTAATAATCATTGTATTAATATTCACCAGTATTAATATTATTGACATAACTGACTTTGAAAGAGGTTATTTCAAAGAATCCTAGGCGTTATGAATTGACACATAATAAAGTGAACAGAACCAGAATAATTTAGAAAAGGAGAACAACTGCACAGGAATACAACCTTGAAGGACTTAAGTAGTACTCGGTTCAAAGCAATAAGCAACCAAATCTCCAGAGGACACCTCTGATGAAGCATGTTACTTCCTGACAAAGAGATAATGGAAACAAGGTGCAAAGAAATACATTTTTGGACGTGGCAACAATTAGATTCATTTTGCTTAAATAGGATCTTTTTATGTTTCTAAGTTAATGTGGGGGAAGATTTGAAAGGGAAAGGGGGATTAACAAATGATGACCAGGGCAGGTTGGTGGCTCAACGAATAGTGAGCCAAGCCTGGAGTTAGGAAGACCTGGGTTCAAATATGGCCTCAGAAACTTTCTAGCTGTGTGATCCTGGGCAAGTTACTTAACTCCAATTGCCTAGCCTTTACCACTCTTTTTCCTTGGAACCGATACTCAATATTGATTCTAAAATAAGAGTTTTTAAAATTACGACAAAAAAAGACAATTTTTAAAGCACATAGTAGAGAGCAGAAGGAAGCCTCAAAGGAAGCAAAGAGAAGCAGGACAGTTCTAAAAGTAGTATGTACAATTTATTTTTTAAATATATTTTATATATAATATATATTAAAAAGCAAGTGACAAAACGTAGAGATTCCTGCTTTCATATAGAGAATCCTATGTTCTTCAGTGTGTGTAGAAATACTACCCCTTTGTGTGTTTAAGTTAAGAATAAAAAGAGCAATTAAAAAAAACTGTGGCTGAAAATGGCCTTATCCTTTGAGCCCAAAATCTTACTGTTGGGCACATATATTCCAAGGAAGTCAATGATAAAAACAAAAGTCTTATATAAATACACTAAAATATTGATAACATCACTTTCTGTAGTGCATGCTCATCCATTAAGAGAATATTAAAACTAACTGTGGCAAATGAATCCTAATGCACTGCTGGTGGAATCGTAAACCCATTCAACCGTTCTGGAGGGCAGTTTGGAACTATGCCCAAAGGGCTATAATACTGAGCATACCCTTTGACCCAATAATATCACTACTAAGTCTGTATCACAGAGAGATCAAAAAAAGAAAGGATAAATACAAAAATATTTATGGCATTTTTTTTTGTGGTGGTGAAGAACTATAAACTGAAGGGATGTCCATCAATTGGGGAATAGCAGAACAAGTTGTGGTATATAATTGTGATGGAATACTATTGTGCTATAGGAAATTATGATCAGGTTGCTTTCAGAAAAACATGGAAAGGGGCATCTGTGTGGCTCAGTGGACTGAGAGCCAGGCCTAGAGACAAGAGGTCCTGGGTTCAAATCTTGCCTCAGACATTTCCTAGCTATGCAACCCTGGGCAAGTCACTTAACCCCCATTGCTTACCCTGACGGCTCTTTTGCCTTAAAACCAATGCACAGTATTGATTCTAAGATGGAAGGTAAGGGTTTAAAACAAAACAAAACAAAAAACATGGAAAGATTTACACGAACTGATACAAAGTTAAGTGAGCAGAACCAGAATATAGTACACTTAACAATATTGCATGATCAACTGTGAATGATAGCTGTTCTCAACAATATAATAAGACAATTCTGCAGGACTTATGATGAAAAATGCTATCTACCTCCAGAGAAAGAACTAGAGAAGTCTGAATGCAGATCAAAGCATACTATTTTTGACATTATTTACTTATTTGTTTTTGATTCTGTATTTTTTCACAACATTACTAATATGGAAATATGTTTTTTGCATGGTCACATATGTGTAACTTGAATCAAATTGCCTACCTTTTCAATGAGGGGGGAGAGGATTTGAAACTAAAAATTTTTAAATGAATGTTAAAATTGCTTTCATATGTAATTGGAAAAAATAAAATACATTTTATGAAAGTTAGAGCTTCAAGTCCCCCAGAAGTCCTCATAATCTGAGGCCAACACAGATGCTCCATGAATGAAAATCCCATGCAAATTAAGAAGAGGAGGAAGTCACACTTCTGAGTAATTACTCCCCCTCAGCAGTTTGGTTGCCAGCTTCTCAGATCAGGAACTTGAAAAGAAATCAGGCAGCAAGCCTAACAGTTGCAACTGAAATCACTTCCACCTTCTTCATTTATCATACCATATTCCTTTTTCCATAGGAGCCAGTATTTATAGAAGGCTTTCAGAGTGAGTTAAATAGATGGGAAGAAATGGTATCCTCACAGTGGTACCCAACTTTTCCTGAATCTCTCTTCAAGGTCAGGGATGGGAGGTTAAGAATAGAATTTTACCTCCAAGACTGGACTGGAGGTAAAATTAGTGATTTAACTTTGTTACTGAAGAGAAATAAGACACAAAATATTTGATTTCTATGAAACCCAAACATCTTCTGAGCTCAACTGAACAAGGCTTCCTAGTTTGTCTCTCCTGGCTCCCTATCTCCAGCCATACTGCTCTAGCATCATCACCCAGAAACCATCACATATTCATCAGCCTGTTTCATGATGTCTCATCTCTCCAAACTCCTGAAGCACGTGGATAGTAGCACATCACAATTTAGTATCAAGTCCACATGGCTTCATATCTTTCCATAATTAATTCATAGGTATTAACCTTGCCTCCTCCATTAGATGCCCTTGTACCTGGGATGCGGTCCCTTGGTAAGCCATCAATTTCTCTTCTTCCTCCTGGAGGATCTAGCTCAGTAGCACACTGGCAGCATTCAAACAATCCTGATTGATTGCTGTTCCTTAGGATAGCAAAAAAGCTGGTGATTCTGAGTCAGCAGAAGCCTGCTTCCATTTAGAAGGGTTTAGTGTTGTGTCCTGGAACGTATTCTGATTCTTTGAAAAATAATTGGTCATCCAAGTATGATATGGATGCAAGAACCTTGTTTTCTGCCTTGCTTTAGCACAAGTAACTAGTATCTAGGAAGCGTTTAATAAATGCTTGTAAATGGGCAACTAGCTCTTGAATCACAATATTAGATTAACCAGATACTCTCTACTCCCCAAATATTCAGGGTAAATGGGAATCTATGTGTTGCTGTTTCCTCCTATTGGTTTGTATTCTTTCCAGACACTGTAGGGAGCACTGTTAAGGAGCTGTTATTTCCTACTCAAACACTTAGGAAGTCAGAAGCTCCATAAGTTCATGGATAATGAATAATCTAAATTTGGTACCTACCTGAGCACTTAGCTCTCTGCTCGACATGCTTCAGTACTTGAAAGGATTTGTGATGTCATGATATGGGCAACTAGGTGGAAAAGTAACTAGAATACTGGACTTGGGAGGCAATAAGCCCTGAGTTTGAATTCACCTATAGACACTTATTAGTTATGTGCAAGACCCTGAGCAAGTCATTTAACCTCTATACTTCAGTTTCCTCATTTGTAAAATGAAGATAATACAGCATCTACCTTCTAGGGTTGTTGTAAAGATACCTAGGAGATAATATTTGTAAAGTACTTTGTAAACCTTAAAGCACTATATGAATGCTAGCAATAAAAATAATGTTATACTATTATAAATTATTAGTATTTTTAAAAATTCTAACCCTCTGTCTTAGAATCAATACTAAGTATTGGTTCCAAGGCAGAAGAACAGTAAGGGCTAGGCAATTGTATTTAAATGACTTACCCAGGGTCACACAGCTAGGAAGTGGCTGAGGTCCCCAGTTGAACCCAGGACCTCCCTTCTCTAGATCTGGCTCTATCCTCTCAGTCACTTAGCTGCCCCTGTAAATCATCATTTTAATGTGGGGTATTCCTTCCATTAGTGAGGGCCACAATCCATTCACATATTCAATTTCCTCTGAAATTCTTATTCATACCTGTACAAGGCAGGCATATAATATATACTTATTAAATGGAATTCACTTAAATCTGTTATGGTTCCAAGTTTCCTTCTGCATCAATTTGTTATTCTGCTGTGTACTTTCCAGGCCATCCCCAATCTAGCTCAATCCCCTCTACCCCAACTACAATTTCTCTCCTATCATCTGATCTAATTGGAATTTCTAGCTCTTTGTTGCCCCCCTAACCCTCTCTCTACACCATGATTACTGCAAAGTCTATTCCCCCAAGATATGTTGGTTATCTTCTCTTCCCAACCCTATTACCCAGGGACTCTTCAAACCACTTTTACTCTTTGCATCTCTCCTTGAGATGTGCCTTTTGGGTTACTTGCTTGTTTTTTCAGTTTCAAAAGGAATGAAAACCAAAACAAACCCCATAATCAGAGCCTCTGTCCTTCCTGTTTTGGGTCATCCCATGTTTCACCTCTGATTCATGTGTGTTTTGGTCTTTTTTGTCTTTTTTTTTTTTTTGGTCTGTCTTCTCTTTCTTCTGTCTCTGCTGACACTGCCTTTCTCTCTGCCCTGGACTTGACTTTCTCCTGTTTTCTGCCCAGAAAAATAACCCAGCCCCATCTTTACCCCTTTCACCAGAAGGGTAGCATCCAGTCCCAAAATATGGCTTTGTGATATACCCTAAAGATAGCCCCTTATCCTATGACTAGAGGAAATTATCCTCCACAGAAAGGGACTCCTCTAGCAAAAATAGATGGTCTTTTACCGAGCAGGTCTAAAAATTTTGGGGAAAGAGAAGGAAAATGGCTGAACCAGCTGAAGAAATGTCTGAAAGAAGTGGCTGTTTTTCCTTTTAGCTAAATAGATCTCTCTTTCCCCTCCCAGGATGTTCTCCTGCTTACGACTTCATCCCAGATACCTGGGCTACTCAGATAATATCCCTACCCAGCCAAAAATGAAAGTTTATACTACTTTGGCCCAAGCCCCAAACTGACCAAGAATGTCACAGTGTTTGGGGAAAGACCTGTGAAACTCCACATCCATTCCCCAGGGTCTGATGGGGCAGCTCTCTGTACAACTGGCCAGCAGGATGTTCTATGTACCTTTTGTTTTAAACCCTTACCCTCTGTCTTAGAATTGCTACTGAGTATCAGGCCTAAGACAGAAGAATACCAAGGGCTAGGCAATTGGGGTTCAGTGACTTGTCTAGGGTCACACGGCTAGGAAGTTTCTGAGATTTTCTTTGAGATTTCTGAGAACCTTGGGGTCCTCCAGACTTCAGGCCTGAGCCATCTAGCTGTCCCTCTATGTACTCTTTTAAAAAATAATTGTCTCCAGTTATATGCAACAAAAACTAATACGAACTGATGCAAAGTGAAATAAGCAGAGCCACCGTATGCACTGACAGAAATGTTAGACAATTATCAACGGTGAAGGCTTAAATCATTATTATTAGCAAAGCAAGTTCCCAAGACAACCACATGAGGAAAATGCTCGCCACAGCCAAAGAAGGAACTGTTGGGGTCTGAGGCAGATCAAAGCTTGCCATCTTCCACTTTATTTTCTTCATGAGTTTTTTATTGTATGTGCGCTCTGTACTTTCTGTCATGGCATGATCAATATGGACGTATGTACTGCATGAAAGCACTGATATTGCCTCTATCATTTACTACCTGGGGGAGGAAGGGAGAGAGAAAATCTGAATCCGAAAATATAAAAAAACAATTGTCAAATCATGCCCATATTGATGTGGGTTCCCAGGAGGGTGATGGCAACCCTGGAGAGGGAAGTTCTACCACAAAGGCCAATCGGTGCAGGCACAGCAAGCCAGGGATTGTCCTTCCCTCCTTGGAGCCTGTGCAGAACTAGCCAACAAGTGACCTAGAGTCACCCCAGGGTGTTTAGCATATTGCTAGCACCCCATTTGCATTATAGTTTCCACCCCATGGCAGGGAGAACAAGGTGAATCATGGGTAAAATCGGTCCTTTGGTTAGGGCAGAGCTGCGGCCACCCAAACAATTGACCCTTTCCTGGACAGCCAAGCAAGATAGAAAGCACTGTTGAAAACCCCTGAGCCATTCCACTGGCAAGCTCCCTCCCTCAACAAAGCTGGTCCCCTCGCTAGGCAGACCACCCAAGCTGGCAGTGCTTCACCAATGACAATCTGAGACATGGAACTTAAATGATAAATGCTGGGGATGCTCTGACCACTCCGCTAACCGGCCGCTCCCCCACCTCTCTCCCTCTCCCTGAGACGCAACAAATTTTGGCCAATAATTCTACAATGGCCTCTGAGTGTTCAAGTGAAAGGAAGAGTTAACCGATGCAGCAAACTTCATTGAGTTCTCATTTTTGGAAATTTCCCATCACCCCAACCTTCAGCACCCCCCCCATCAGTCTACAGCCGTCAACATCAAAGCAGGACTCTTCACCCGCAAAAAGATGATGATTTGCTAAGGCTTAGATGATAGCATTTTTTAGAAATAAAGTATTTTTTAAAAATAAGGTATTTATATGTGTGTTAGGTTTTTAAGACATAATATTATCCCATACTTTGTTGACTACAGTATAAAATGCCAATGTAACTTTGATATGCACCAGGAAAACCCCCAAATCTACGTGACTTGTTTTATTGCAATATATGGTGGTAGTCTGGAGCCAAACTTACAATATATCTTTGAGGTATGCCTGTATTTGACTAGCGGACCTCTGATGTGAGTCTATGATTCTGAGAAATGACTCACCCAGATTAAAAAAAAAAAAAAAATCAGAACCCAGATCCAAGCAGAGTTTCTAGAAGAGGCTGTGTGGTTTTTTTTCCTACTTTAGCTGCACTTTTTACTAAAAAGCACATTTTGTCCCAGTGGAGCATAAGAGCTTTCTAAAGTGGCCTCTGGTAGGGGATAAGAGTATCTCAGAAGCTTTCTACATGTTCCAGAAGCAAGTTGCCTGATCCTTACCTCCAGGCAGATCACTGATCCCTGATGCTCTTTAAACACTTTCAGTGGCTCTCCAGTCACAAGGTTCCAAGTGCGGATGGTAGAGTCGGTGCTGCCTGTGAACAGCTCCTGGTTGAGTTCATCCAGAGCAAGGCACAAGACAGCCCCAGTGTGGCCCCTCAAGGTCTGGTAGCAACACCCACTGGACACCCACCAAACTTTGGCTGTGCCATCCGTGCTGCCCGTCACTAGGAAGTCTCCACTGGCCTTCTCTCCCTGCTCCGAGGATGCATCTGGGATGTCCTTGGACGAGTAGTGGGCTAAGGTCAGGACACAATTCCGGTGACCCCGAAACTCCTGGATTTGCCGTTCCTTGTCCACACTCCAACAGCGGGCCGTTCGGTCATAGGAGCCACTGAAGAGGTAGTCTTTGGCAACGAGGATCCTATTGGTAACAAATCTGCAGTCAAAGACCGGCTCAAAGTACATCCTCCCAACCAGGCTGTAAAGAGTCTCAAGCCTCTCCCTGAGTTTGGCAAACTGAGACCTTTCTCCTCTCCCATTCCTACCTCCCCAAGGTTAGACTTTATGTTAAATAAATGTTAAGTAATTTTGTAATTATCAAACATTAAGTGTTAATGAGTAATTGAAAACAATTTCCTTCCTCTACGTTGCTAGAGCCAGAACAGTTTTTTGTTTATGTAAATGGGTTATTTTGGAAGCCAGACATCCTGTTGAAGACACAATGCAGTAAAAACTTGGGCTCATGGAGAGAGACTTCATAGAATGAGCTCAGCTGGGCCAACAGTAAGTGATTTGGAAGCAAGAAAGCATCAAGTGAAGTGATCTCTCCATCCTTACATTTTTCGAACACTTCATCTAGACTGTTCTTTTGCTCTTAGGATCACAGATTGAGAGCTGGAAGGAAGCTCTGAGGTTGTCTAATCCAGCCCTCTCATTTTACAGATGGGGAAATTAAGGATTAAAGAGGTCAAATAACTTATCCAATAACTTATCAAATGAACTGTAGACGAAGAGCTAGATTCCAAATCTTAATCCTCAGATGCCAAATCCAGTGGGGTGACTTTTTCCCCCAGATTCCATCATCTGCTTTGAATCATACTTGAATGTGTAAATATATTATTCCACCATTAGGCTGCCACGTTGTTGAGGGTTAAGAGTTCTTTCTTCTTTCATTTCTATGTCTAAGACTTGCTTAGAGGGTTGACAAAATAGTAGATGTAGAAAAAACACCTTTGTTGGATTGAACACAGCTTTGTCAAGGAGTGAGGCACTGGGTGACCTTTCCCTTGCCTGTTTTGGAACAGCCTGGATTACTGTGAATTCTGGTGTCCAGTTACATGCCTCCAATTACGTTCAAGATGTTCTTGAGAGGAGGATTATGGAGACAACTTACTAGAAGGGCAGGAGATGATGGACTTAGTGAATTCTTTCCCAAGGCTGGAGACAGAGAAGGGAAAGCCAAGCCCTTAAGCAGGTTAGAGGAGTGATAATAATGATGATGATGATGATGATGATGATGATAACTAATATGTATAGAGTGTTTTAGGGTTTCCAAATGTTTTACATACACTATCTTCATGGCAAGTCATGACATAAATACAAGGATTATTACCTCCTCTTTACAGATGAGGAACTGAGGCACAGATCAGTTAACAATACAAGTTGTAGTGCTATATATAATCTATGAAGTGCTTTAGACTCCTCTCAATTATTTCAATACATTTTGACAAAAGTTTTTTAAATTTAATTAATTTTAATTAACTTAATTTATCATTTTATAGTTGTTTATTATAAATTTTGTTTTAATTATTAAATGAATTAATTTATTTTAAAACTCTCGCCTTCCACCTTAGAATCAATACTGTGTATTGATTTCAAGGCAGAAGAGCAGTAAGGGCTAGGCAATGGGGGTTAAGTAACTTGCCCAGGATCACACAGTTAGAAAGTGTCTGAGGCCAGATTTGAACCCAGGACCTTCCATCTCTAGACCTGACTCTCACTCCACTGAGCCACCCAGCTGCCCCCCTATAAACTTCACTTACTTATTCTGATTTAATTAATCATTAAGCGGCCATGTGCAGAATATCCTGCTTGGTTCTGTGGAAGGTAAAAAGTTGAAATAAACATGATTCCTGTGCTCAGAGCTCACCAGCTAGTAGGGGGCTAAGGTGCAAGAACAGATAACTATAATATGTAATATAAGAATAATCATAATAACTAGCATTTATATAGTGCTCTAAGGTTTGCAAAGTGCTTTATAACAATTACTTCATTATATCCTCACCACAACCCCGAGGGGTAGATACTATTATTATACCCGTTTTACAGCTGAGGAAATTGAAGCAAGCTAAAGTTAAGTGACTTGTCCAAGGTGACACCACAGCTAATAAGTGTATGAGGCTTTATTAGGGCTCAGGTCTTCTAGACTCTTCCACAGAGGCCAATTTCAAGCCATTAACATCCCATTTATTGGGACCCCACTAATTTGTAACCAGTGACTGTGAGCTAGATGGTAAGCTCCTTGTCTTTTCTCTCTATCCCCAGTCTTAAGCCCAGTGCCTGGCGCATAGAGGGTTCTCGATAAATGTTGGTTGATTTGCCGATTATGGAAAATGCATTTTAATCTAACCAAAAGCAGGAATCAGTTTGTGAGTTGATGCTTGACTCTCTCCAGAGATTTATCTGCCCTCTATGACACATTATCATACAATTTTATGTATAAACCAGGTACTGATTACAATCATGCTTATCCAGTCAATAACATAGGCCAGTCACCATTACTGACAATGCCTCAGTTTCTTTGCTTATAAAATAAGGGAATTTGACTGGATAATTAAATCAGTGGTGTCAATCTCAAAGAATAAGGAGACCCCCTAAACAGTACATAAGGGAGGCAGCGAGGTGGCTCAGTAGATAGACAGTCAGGCTTGGAGATGGGAGTTCCTGGGTTCAAATTTGGCCTAAGATATTTCTTAGTTGGGCAAGTCACTTAACTCTATTTGCCTAGCTCTTACCACTCTTCTGCCTTGGAGCCTATATTTAGTACCAATTCTAAAGACAGAAGGCAAGGGTTTAAAAAAAAGTACATAAGCATACCTGAAGACTACATACTAACTTAGTTTTAAAATGTAACATCTATGTGGTATTCTTCAGTTAATTATTTCCTAATTACAATTTAATCTGGTTTGAGCTACACTTGGGAATGCTGGGGGCCATGTGTGGCCTACAAGCCTCCATGTTTGACTCCTATGGATCAGGGCTATTCGGGAATTGAGGCTGCACTCCAGACCTCCTCTATCATGCCTTAGTCCTTCATCTTGAAACTCCATTCTTGGGATTCACACATTGGACATATCCTCCACCCCTATCATCTTTCCATCTCTCCCTCTTTCCCCACCTCCATCTTTCCATCTCTCCATATCTCTCTTTCCCTCCTCTCCCTCTCTCTGTCTCTGTCTCCCTCTCTCTGTCTGTCTCTCTCCATCTCTCTGTCTCTCTCTCCTTTTCTCCCTCTTTCCCTCTCTCCCCCCTCCTCTCTGTTTTTTCTCTCTCTTTCTGTCTCTTCTCTCTCAGTCTCTTCTCTCTCTCTGTGTCTCTGTCTCTGTCTGT
Source organism: Gracilinanus agilis (assembly GCF_016433145.1). NCBI lineage: Eukaryota > Metazoa > Chordata > Mammalia > Didelphimorphia > Didelphidae > Gracilinanus > Gracilinanus agilis. The sequence continues at coordinate 96,851,688 of NC_058134.1, read as the reverse complement.
CTCTGTCTGTCTCTGTCTCTCTGTCTGTCTCTCTGTCTCTGTCTGTCTCTGTCTGTCTCTGTCTCTCTGTCTGTCTGTCTCTCTGTCTCTGTCTCTGTCTCTGTCTCTGTCTCTGTCTCTGTCTCTGTCTCTGTCTCTGTCTCTGTCTCTGTCTCTCTCTCTCTCTCATTGGATGGCTACTCCCAGAATCTCCATTTAAAGAGAATGCCCAGGCCAATGAAGTCTCATTCCTTTCTTGCTGCTCTGGACTTCCTCTATGATGTTCCTATGCTGGGTACCTCCGTCTACCTTCCCCCCTGCCAGCTTCCTTTTAGATGCTGTCTTTTCCCATGAGAATGTAAACTCCTTGATTGCAGGAACTATCTTTCTTTCTGCTTGTATTTGGACTCCTACATCGAAGTGGCACAGTGGACAGACTGCCAGGCGTGGAATCAGGAAGACTCAAATTCCTGAGTTCAAATCTGGAATCAGATACTTATTAACTGTGTCAAAACCCTCAAATTAAGCCCTTGCTAATGCTTCTTATTTTCCTGAGCTATCGTGTTCCCCAGGCCCAGACCTAGCTGCTGAATAGTCTATCTCATCCAATTAAGGTGTCCTGTGAGCTTGGCATGACAACAGTCCTTTGTGAGTGTACACTCAGGGCGAACTCTGTTGCTATCAATTTGTTACTCTTAAAACCACAGACCAGAACCTTGGGTCAACTCAGACCAGCCATGTCAGCTCTGAGTAATGGAAAACACCTGCAGGAACCACAGCCCAGCCAACATGGCTCTTTTATGAATAGACTTTCAATCACCAAACAAAACTGATTGTCCTCCTCTTTGGGGCTGAACAGACCCTAAGAATAGACTCTTTGATGCTGGACAAACACTGTTCTGTCGCTAAGCAAACTTTAGCATTGTTAGTTATATTTTGTCTTATCACAACTAAATGTATTAAGGCTGTACCTTGGCATTTTGGGTTAGACTTGAGCAGGAGTCTTTCCCCATCGTGCCATGACTTTATCCTTCAACAGAATAAAACTTTCAAGCACATGATGAGTATTTTGGGTTATTCTCATGTCCCATTTGAGTGGGTAATCAACAATTGTGTGACTCTGGACAAACCCTGTTTGCCTCAGTTTCCTCATCCATAAAATGAGCTAGAGAAATGGCAAATCTCTCCAGTATGTCTGACAAAAAAAAATCCCCAAATGGGGTCACAAAGAGTTGGACATGACTGAACAACAAACTTGTAATTCCTAGTGTCTAGCCCAGAATAAATGTTTAATAAATGTTTGTTGACTGACTGATCTCTGAGATCCTTTCCAGTTCTAGATGTTGGGTTCTCCTGTAAATAACAAAATGTCATTTCTTTTTAAAATACCCTCTAATTCAGACCTCTCACTCAGCTGTCCTTCTCCCAAAGTCATTGGAATTAAATGTTGTGTGTCAGTTGTCAAATGAAACTGCCTATATTAAGGGTGTTTGATATCAATTTGAGGAGACAAGTGGGGAAGCTGGGCTCCCTGGAAGTGAGGATTGGGGGGAAAATCTGACCCATCGAGAATCAAGACTGCTCATGTAGTCAGTTGCCCCAAACTCCCATCACCATTCGACACAGTCCTTCCGAGTGTGCCCAGAGGCAACCTCAGATACTTCTGATTCAGATATTCTGTGCCAGCAGAATCTGATATCACAGTTCTCTCTTCATTCCATGCTGGCATCTCCTATGTGGGAACCATTCTCCCACCCCCAACCATAATGGCCAAGTGCAGGGGGATGGGGTGGGGAAGGAACCTCTTTTGGAACTCCATCATGCTGAGATACCCTCAGATACTCAATCTAATATAAGACCTCTGCTTCCCTTTAAATGCCATAGCCCATGCCATGCTTAAACTGGCTTATTCCTTCTTTCATTAAAAAAAAAATAGGCAAACAGGGTTAGGGGATTTGCCCAGGGTCACATAGCTAGTAAGTGTCTGAGGCTGGATTTGAACTCAAGAAGATGAGTCTTCCTGATTCCAAGCCCAGTGTTCTATTCACTACCTAACTGTTCCCACCCTACCTTACCCTTTGCTTGCTTCCTAATAGCTTTAAATTCCTCCTGGCAGGTTACAAAAATAGCTCATTCTCCAGTCTAGCTGTCTGAAGGACAACAAAGGATGGGGAAGTACAAGGGATAGAGCCCTGGACCCGGAGTCAAGAATCCCTGAATTTAAACCTGGCCTCAGTCATACCTAGCCATATGACCCTGGGCAAGTCACTTAACCACTCCTATCTTCAATTTCTTCATTTGTAAAATGAGCTGGAGAAGGAAACCACAAACCATTCCAGTATAATTGCCAAGAAAACCCCAACAGCGTCACAAAGAGTCAGGCACAACTGAATAACAATATGCTAGCTATTTCCCCATAAATGTCTGACTTCCCTGTAGTTTCACAGGACTGTAATCTCCCAATCCCACGAGCCTCAAGAGTTCTTAGAATAGCTCTGAAGTACGCATAGTTTATTAATTCCACAACTTCATCCTGGCCATTTGAGGTCTGGTTATACAATTGTTCAAATGTCAGCCCAGAAGTATTAGTCCATAATAACTGTTGATTTTTTAAAAAAAGAAGAAAATTCCATTTCCAAGAACTTAAAAATGACAACTGATGACTTCTAAGACTAATTATCTGCTTGGCTTTTCAGAGAGCCAACAGTTGGCACACTGTGATATATTAAATGAAAACCAGCACTTAAAAACATTTTCAAAGTTGGTCAGTTGAGAATGTGACCTTCTTAAATTCTGGCCAAGCGAGTTTTTCTAATTTCCACAAATCTGACACTTTCTTGTGTCTCTTCCACAAAGGAAGTCTATTTATTTGTTCATTTACTTATTGTTAATTCCTCAAGAGGCAATGTCATATGCTATCTAAAAAAGAGAAGTCCTGGACTAGGAGCCCTGGGTCCTGCTAGTTTCTTAGGGCCATCTAGCTCTGGGTATCTTTGAGGAAGTTTATTTAAACTCTCAGTCAGGCAAAACATGTTTTTTCAGTATTTACTACGTGCCAGGCACTGTGTTAGGTAAGGGGGGAGGGGTGTGGAGGAAGAGAAAGGTAAAAGACAGTCTCTGTTCTCACGGAGCTCAGTCTAGTTGGGGAGAAAACACACCAACTATGGAGGAACCCGATAACAGCAGGACAAACTGGAAGTAATTAATAGAAGGAAGTTAGGGAAGGTGGGATGGGAAAAGGCTTCCTGTAAAAAGTGGAATTGTAGCTCTGACTTGAAGGAAGCCAGGAAAACCAGGAGATGGAGGGAGAACGTTCCAGGCATAAGGGACAACTAGCGAAAATGCCTGGCATTGGGGACAGATTGTCTCTGGAGAGGATTGGCAAACAGGCATGAAAGGTGGGAGAAGACTGGAAGTTGTCTCACTTGTCAAACAGATAATACTACTGTATTTGCTTAGGCAGAAAACTAGTCGGAGTGAGTTCTCAACCTCAGTTTATGATTTAGAGAGGCAGCCTCAAGGCTAGAGAGCCCTGGGGCCAAGACCCTTTTCTGATTCCTGATCTTAACACGAGTCTCCAAAGAACCACAGAATGTTAGAGCTCTAGCCCTGGGTACAAGTTCTACCTGACATAACCTGATTGTGTCACATCACCTTTTGATGTTCTTGGCAGCCCCTGTAAACTGAATTAGTAAAGTAAAAAAAAAAAAATTCCTCACCTGAGAGTTCCCAGGTCTGATTTCTGTACCTAAAACTTGGATTCAGAGATTCAGATTCAGCCTCACTCAGGTGTCTACATGCAAAAGAGTGCCTCTAATAGAACCATGGGAAGAATTCAAGCAGGAAAGGATCTTAGATTTCATTTAGTCTAACCCCGTCATTTTTAAAGGTGAAGAAACTGGTTTAAAGAGGTTAGATGGAAGAGCTGAGATTTAAAGTCTCACCTTCTGACTCCCCATCCTGCCCTCTTTCTGGCATGGCCTTCCAAAACTGCAATGAGTAGAAATAAGGCAGAAACTCTACCTGAGACACAGATGCTGAATCCTCCGGCCACTGGCCATGAGGGTCTCTCAGCGTCTGACTTATGGGTCCTAGCAGCAGGATGCTGCACCTGGCTGCCAGCGGGGAGAGGAGCTAAGGATCCGGGGCCATGACTGGTAAGAACAACTCCAAAGCTCATCCTCGACTGCTGCTTATCTGTCTCTTGAAAGCACACTCATCCTCTTCACTATTTTTTTAAGCCCTTATCTTCCATCTTAGAATCAACACTGTATTGGGTCTAAGGCAGAAGAGTGGTAAAGCTAGACAATGGGGGTTAAGTGACTTGTCCAGGGTCCCACAGGTAGGAAGTGTCTGAGGCCAGATTTGAACTCAGGAGCTCCTGTTTCCAGGCTTGACTTTCTATCCACTGAGCTACCCAGCTGCACCCCTTATTATATACTTTTCTTAGATTATAGCGAGGGAACTAGTCTTAATTCTGTGCCTTAACAATGAGAGGTGTTCAAAAGCAGAATGGGCTGCCTCATCAGGCAGTGACTTCTCTCTTGCAGGAGGGAGTCTTCAAATGAAAGCTAAACAGCCACTTTTCAGAATTATTGTGATTTTGCAACAGATGGGGTGGCCTCAATGGCCTCCAAGGTATACTGGGTACGTGGTATCATTACTTTCCATAAGCTATCTGTTTTTCCTATCTAAACCCTCTATTTCACTGTCCTACCAAAAGCCTACATTCATTCCTAACTTAAAAAAACAACATTTTTCCACCTTCAATGACCATCTGAAGTTCCACTGAGGAAGCCAAGTGAGTCTCCCAGCCTTCTCTGGATGCCTATGGCACTTGTCATTGAATCATAAATGTTTTGCAATAATATCTCATGCTTCTATGGAGCTTTGCAGATTATAAAGCGTTCTCCTTACAACAACCCTGGGAAGAAGGCAGTACAAGAGATGTTGTTCCCATTTCACAGATAAGAATACTCTGGCTCTAACAGTTTAAGGGACTTACAGATGATCATAGCTTTTAGGATAGTAGGATCATAGCTCTGGTGCTGGAAGGGAACTTAGAGACCATCTAGTCCAACCCTTTCATTTTATAAACGAGGAAACTAAGGCCAAGAGAGGTAAGTGACTTGCTAAAGATCACATAGCTGGGGCAGCTAGGTAGCACAGTGGATAGAGAGCCAGGGTCTAGAATCAGGAATATCTGGGTTCAAACCTAGCCTCAGACACTTCCTAGCTGTGTGACCCTGGGCAAGTCATTTAACTCTACCTAGCCTTTGCCCCATTCTTCTGTCTTAAGAATTGATACCAAGACAGAAGTTAAGGGTTTGGAAAAAAAGAAAAAAGATCATGTAGCTATTAGATGTCTGAGATGGGACCTGGACCCAAGTGTCCCGATTTTGTATTCTATGCACTAAGCTTCGGAAGGCAAAAATCCAACCTTACTATTTTCATACCTTCCTCACAGCACCTAGCACAGGGCTGGGCGGCTACTTGATAAGCAGTAAACACCTGCTGACTTGGTACTTTAAGGGCAAAGCCCTTGTGGACTACCCTGAAAAACAGTTGGCACAACTCAGCTGGGAAAAGAAAACTTCGAACATCTTGGGCTGGGGGATATTTTCAACAATTAACTAGAAAAAGTTTTTTTCTTTCTTTCTTTTCTTTTTTTTTTAGTTCGTTCCATCTTTAGAACAGACAACTCCTGCTCCTCTCCCCCACCCCCAGCTAAGCATCAGTTACCCATTAAGCCATTTCCTCTGGAATTCTGTTCCCACCAGTGGGAGGCTGGGCTTTGGGTTCCTCTCCCGTCAGCTAGAAGCAGGGTCTTGCTGCTCCGACAGCTAAGTCAGACGTCAAGGAGCACATGGGACAGAAGGAGGGCATCTGCTTTCATTCAGACAGCTACATGAGCCACTCAGCAAGGCTGACTGGCAGGGAGTGGGCATTCTGCCCACTCCAGCCCCCTGCGCACCTTCCTCTTTTCTGACCTGCTCCGGCATGGACAGACTGTCTGCCCCAGGTATTTGGCTGATGCTCAGCCTGCTGATGTCTTCCTCATTGTTATGTCCTTCATCGTTACTCCAATCCTAAAAATAATGCCTCGTATCCAATGGTAGTTTAAGGTTTATAAAGCCCTTCACAACTATCATAGGAGGCATTACTATTCTCATTTTTTTAGATGGGGAAACTGAGGTCCTAAAAGAAGAATTTCAAACTCAAAAAAGTAATAAGTTGCAAAGCTGAGCTTCAGACTCAGGTCCTCCAACTCTAAAGCTTTTTCCATGAAGCCATACTGTTTCTATGAGCTTGTCTTCCCTTTCTTTGTATGAAAGAAGATGAGCTTCCTAAGGGCAGGGACTATTTGGGTTTTGTTTGTCCGTTGTCTAATACACAGTGCCTTGCACATACCATGTTTGTTCAAATTGAATTGGTATTCCCCACAATGCCCAAACGTAGTATTTATACATACACATGGTAGGTGCCCTTTAGGTTAGCTGGAGGGACAGTGGATAGAGCACCACGTCTGGAATCTCAGGAAGATTGGACATCTTCCCAAGTTTGAATCTGGCCTCAGACACTTACTAGCTAGTAATTGTGACACTGGACAAGTCATTTAATCCAGTTGGCCTCAGTTTCCTTATCTATAAAATGAGCTAGAGAAGGAAAGAACAAAACCACTCCAGTATCTCTGCCAAGAAAACCCCAAATGGGGTCATGAGAGTCAGACATGACTGAAAAAAGGACTGAACAACTGAAGGTGCCTTTTGGGACACTAATTGTTCAATTGCTGAGAGTACCGGTCTTACGAACCTGTTTACAATTGATGTATGTCCTCGGTAAACAGCCAAACATTGCCCAGTGACCACATCCCACTTTCTGATGGTGTGATCAGCACTACAGGTGAAGGCAGCTTCATTTTCCAACTGGCAGAAAGTGATGTAGCTTTCATGGCCTGCAGAGAAAAGGGAGAACAGGGTGAGAGGCATGAGAGATATGGACCATCATTTATTTGTTGATATTTTTAAAAAATAAACTCTTACCTTCCGTCTTGGAGTCAATACTGTGTATTGGCTCCAAGGCAGAAGAGGGTAAGGGTAGGCAAGAGTGGTCAAGGGACTTGCCCAGGGTCACACAGCTAGGAAGTGTCTGAGGCCAGATTTGAACCTAGGACCTCCCATCTCTAGGCTTGGTTCTCAGTCCACTGAGCCCCTCAGCTGCCCCCCACCCCATTATTTATTTTAGAAAAGCAAAGTGGAAAAGCAACCACCAGAAAAGGGCTGGTAAAGGGAGCGACATTATATAAGTAACTAAGAAAACAACATAGTTGACTCGTGGTACCTTAACCCAGGAGCTTATGATTGATCCCTCAGAGGGGCTCCTGCCCCCCCAAAAAAACTAGTGGTGGCCCTCCCTTTGGGGCAGATGTCTTTTCCTCTCTCTCCCTGCTATTCTTTCTCTCTCCCTCTCTATCTCTTTCCTTCCTTCCTTTTCTTTCTTTCTTCCTTTTTCCCTTTCTCTCTCTCTCCTTTCTTTCTGTCTGTTCCCCCCCCATTTTTCCTTTATCCCCTGTCTAAGTAAATAGCACCCACAGACATTTGTCAGCACCCATTGGTAGCACTCTTGACTAGCGATTGCTGAGTACTTCCAGGTGAAGGTGGGTTCATGGATCACTGACAGCAACAACTTAATAGTTAGAAAGGACCATCTCATTCAGTCAACTTCATTTTATAAAGGAGGATGTTGAGGCCTAAATAAGTGATGTGACTTGTTCAAGGTCACACAGGTAGTTTGTAGCAGAAGCAGAATCTCCCGATTCCTCTTCAGGGTTTTTCCAACATACACAAGATCTGCTGGGGATCAGAGTATGTCTACATATACAGCTGTTCAGCAGTATGTGGATGAGACATTTCTATTTTTTATTGAATTTCCCCCTATTCATCTGGATGCCTGACATCACCCAGGCAGTCTCAGAACCTCCAGGGTCCAGTTTTAAGCTACCTGACACCTCTTTCCTGGGTTTGAGCTCAGTTGTCCTTGGAAGCTCTCAACTTCCTGGGTTCTCGGAGAAGAAAACTTAAAAATACATTTTTTTTTTTTAAAGAAATGCTCAAATCTTCTTGGACAGCAGATACCAGGCCTCTAAGAAAACAGTGTTTGCAGGGATTAAGTAAACATGTGAGGAAACCCTAAAGATTAAGTTTCCCTTAAAATACACACAGGATTTAAAAGCTAAGGGCAAAATGTGTTTGGCAAAATGCAGTTCAGATTTTGTGTGTGTGTGTGTGTTTTTTCCTACCGGCCTCAGTGCATTTGCAAAATACTCCAAGACTGTCAACAAACCTTTCCTGAGACCGGATCTGTCCCCATGCTCCTCTCCCTGTCCTCCCCTGCCCCCCCTACCCCCCCCCCCAGCTCTGCGATCCGACAGTCCCAGAATACCCACAGAGAAGGCAGCAGCAACAACTTTTTAACACTGTAATGGTGCTTCTCATTAACTGCTTCACAGGAAACACTGATTGAGAAAGAAGAACTGGAAGGAACAAAGGATGATTTGTAAACTGGGGCGAGGGACATGGTGGGGTGCAGGGGAGTCAAGTCCCCTTTCTGGGTCTCAACTTCAATGATAAAATGAGGGAGTTGGATCGGATGGCACATAAAGGCTACCTCTCCATGGTGCAATTGGTCATTGCTGATTTGGAACTGGAGGTCTGAGTTCAAACCCTGCCTCTGTCACAACCTATAGGACTTTGGGCAAGTCTCAGTGACTCTTTGGTTGAGTTTCCTGATCTCTAAAGTAAGAGGTTTAGGGTAGTCGTTCTAAATCTGAACTACAGAATGTGCCCCGATTACTGGAGGAGAAAGACCCCCCCCCCCAACGAGGTCCTCATCTCGTAGGCTGGCTGACCTTGATTTTCCAGGAGCCCAGATACCTTTCTTGGAATCTACTCAGCTATGCTTGAATTCACTTTAATTGGGGGCTCCCCTCCTCTCCTCGCTCTCTCCTTCTCTCCCAACCAGGTCAGCAAACTGCAGGCTGTAAAGAAAAGAGCCGCCTTCCTCCCCACCCCCAGACCCACTTCTTTTCAGCCATGGTCTGACCATCTGGAGCTGAACCCTGTGGCTTATTTTCTTTGACAAAGCCACCCACCCCACATCTGAAAACAGAACCAGCAATGACTCATGGTTTTGAGGGGTTCATCAACAATAAGCAAAGCCCACAGCGATTAGGAAGAACTAGGAAGCACACTGAGGAAGCTTTTCAGCGGGACGTGTGGCTGTGCCAGGGCTTAGCAGAATAACATCTGGAATAGTAGCATCCATCAGGATCCAAGCCCTGTGTGCTAATCTGCTACAGTTCTGACGTAATGATGATGACATCCTATGACTGAGCACATTCAACAAGGGGAGGGAGAAAACAAGTGGCTACCCAGCAGGAAATGCTGTGACCCCTAGATATGGGGGGGAAGGAAGCGGCCTTTAGAGATCATCTAATCCAATCTCATTTTACTAAAAAAAAAAAAAAAAGAAACCGAGGCTGGGAGGAGGGAGAGGGAGATGACTGGCCAAGGGCACTCAGAGCGAATTGTGGAGCAAGGACTCGGAGTCAGATCTTCCAAGCCTAGGTTTACCCAGTACTCTTTTTATTAGACCAGGACAGAGGCCAAGAAGGCAGGTCCTGTGTTGTTAGAGGCCGATAAATCCAGAAATGCCAAACCAAAAAAAAAACAAAACAAATGGCTTTGAAGGTTTGGAGAATGCATGTAAAAGATAGTGACTGATGACATCATGGCTCAGCAATTGGCTTAAAGGTAGGATGGGTTAAGTACAAATCAAACCTTTTTCTCTGCTGCTGGGTAAATAAGTTGGTGGAGGAGGTCAAATTGATATGATGTGATAATTGTTTCCTTAAATTTAAACTACTCTTAAGTGAAAGTATTGCTTCAGTATCACAGGGGAGATTTTTTTGAGATTTTGTTTGCTTTAGGCTGTTTTAAGAAAATGATGTTTTGCCAAAAGCAACTTTTTTTCTATTTGTTGTTGTTCAGTCATGTCCCCATTGAGGTTTTCTTGACAAAGATACTAGAATGGTTTGCCATTTCCTTCTCCAGCTCATTTTATAGATGAGGAAACTGAGGAAAACAGAGTCGAAAAGCTAATATCTGAAACCAGACTTGAACCCAGGGAGATGAGTCTTTCTGGCTCCAGATCCAGCACTTTCTATTCTCTGCCTTTTTTTTTTCCTAATGGGGGGCAGAAAAATTGGTTATCATTTTGGGGAGGGATGGAGGAGGTTCTATATTCTATGGATCTCTGAGGTTGTAGGATCTGCTGAAGCCATATCTGTGAGATGTATTTATAAAATATAAAGTAACTATTTTAAAAGAACATGAACTTGAGCAAATCACTTAATTTCTATCTGTTTCACTTTCCCAAGCTACACAATGAGAACAACATTAGTGTCTCCCTCCCGGGGTTGTGCAGATCAGATGAGATAATATTTGTAAAGTGCTTAACGCAGTGCCCAGCACCTACCAGGCACTCTGTAAATGTTATCATTATTATTATTTAGCCCAGTGATGTTACCAATTGTCCAAAAGTGGTCAAAGCTCTTCTTATGGTCAGAGCCCACGGCTTCTGAATATCCCCAATCGACAAGCATTTATTAGGTACCTACTGTGTGTGTGACCCACAATAAAATGCTAAGCCTTGGGGATACAAAGGCTAAGACTAAACAATCCCTATCCTCAAAGAGCTTCCACTCTATCAGGAGAGACAAAATACATGGAAATGTGCAAAATATCTACAACATAAATTTATGGGAGAAAAGATCAGGAAGTCCTTCATGTTCAAGCAGACTGGAACTTGAGTGGAGTTTTGATGGTAACAAAGGATCTGAAGAGATGGAGATGATAAAGTAGGGCTGTCTTTCAGGCTTGGGGGACAGCCAGTTCAAAGGAGTGTAAGTTTCATGAGGTCGTCCACCATGTTTGTACCTTTTCTACTACCACATGGAATATGTGCTCAAGAGCAAGCTATTGATGATTGAAAATTTTCAGGTAGAAGAGCATGGGTATTCCTGAAAGTAGACCATCACAGTTCATCTGTCATAGTATACTGATTTCAGAACTCAAATCACTGAATCCCAGGAGAGCTGGAAATAGCCTAAGTGGCCATCTAGACCAACATCAGACATTGCCATGACAACGGTATCGGCAAATAGCCTTCACCGTAGAAATCTATGGTGCCATTATCCACTCTTCCACTCTTATTTTTTCACCTTGTCTGCCTTCTATGGGGCTTCAAGATTATTTGGTCCTTGTTAATTTTTCATTTTGAGTGTTAAGTCCTTTCATTTGTGTATGAATTGACTGACTTGGAAGTTCTGCAACAAAAGTTATCACGTAGGCTGCATTCTTCAGCTCTGCTTAAACGGGGCTTGATAAAAGCTTTTGAGAAGGCATTCAAAAAATGAAGTGGTGGGAGAAACAGACTGAGGTTAAAGGCTTTCTTGCTTGGTTGTCATTATCTCCTTCTTTTTCATCTTCCTCACCCCCAGAATCATCCTCTTTCTCCTCTCAATGTCCAAATTGTCTCTCCTCAGGTTCTGATAACTCTTCTTCAGATGGTGGAATGCCTCAGCATCAGTTCCCAGACCAAGGGCCTGGATCACCATTGGAATACAGTAGTGTTGGCCATAGAAAGCTGGAAATTGAAGAAAGAATCTTTGAACTCTGACTGGGATCTAGCCTCAAAAATGGGCCCTCCAGGGAAAAGTTTCAACAGGATCCTCCTTATTTTTTCAAAATATTTCAATAATTCTATTTCAGTTGGTTTCCTTTGTAATCCTAAAATTTTGTTTTGTGTTCTTAAAAGCATTATTTTGAGAAGATTTCACCAGATTACCAAAGGAGCCCATGACCCAGAAAAGGCCAAGAACCTGTTTCTGAGAAGACTCTCTAAATTTAGCTCAGCTGGGCACAAAGGAGCACACCGGTAATCCCAATTACTGAGGAGATGGAGGCTAGTGAATCTCTTGAGATCAGGAGTTCTGAGCTGCAATGAGTTCTGATTAGGTGTCTACACTACATGTGGCACCAACATGGTGAGCTCCAGAAATGGGGGGTGGGGAGAATTGTGCCCTAAGTTGTTCAAGTTGGGGCAAACTGGTCCCAGGTTGGAAATGGAGCCGGTCAAAGCTTCTATATAAAGCAGAGGGAAATCGGGTCTGTGAATAGTCCCTATAATTTCAGCAAGAGGGGGAGAACCAGTTTTAAAAAAAGAAAATTAGACTGGTCAACTGACAGGCACACAGGATAACAGATTTAGATCTGGAAGGAACCTTAGTGGACCACCTAGTCTAAATTGCCTCATTTACAGATAAGAAAACTGAGTCTAAAGCAATAAAGTCAATTACTCAAGGTCACACATGTAATAAGTAGCAAAGACAGGATTTGAACATACATCCTGTAAATCCACTTCTCTTTCCATTCCACCACCCTGCAATCTGTTGCTCAGCCCTCCTGGCTTTTTGAAAGAGTTTAGATTCTGATGGAATGGCTAGGGTCATTGCAAGCTTGTCAATGGAGAGAGCCCTCAAATGAATGAGGTCATGAGTTATAGGAATCTCATTCACATAAATCACTCACCTTCCTTTTTTATATATAGTCTGCACTGACCAAATCGCCACATAAGGTTGGTACATATGGTAAAATTCTCCCACATTTTAAGTTGGAGAATGACATTAACTGAAGAATGAACTCTTCTGCGATGGGGAAGAGATCCATTTGGCAAATATTCCTTTCTGCTTACTCCTTATTGCTGACTCAACACAAGTGTGCCCCACTCTGTGACAATTCAACATGCCACCCTCAAACCAACGAACTGGATCAATGGAGTGATAATTGTTCACTCCACAATATTAAAATGATCCTTTGTTTTATCTGAGAAAGACTTGCATGCTCCCTTCTCATCATCCCTTTTCATCAACCTCAATGCATACAGATGGACCATTCTTTTAGTTATTAGAGATGAGAAAGACATATGGAACTTGGAAGTTGCTTTCATCTTCTTGGCTGCACTCCTTCCCCCTTTTTTTCTTTGGCAAAATAACTCCTCGGATCCCTTCTATTCCTTTAGAATCCTACCTTCCTTTTTCCTTCAAAGTAGAACCCAGAGCTTTAGAAATCTTTTCCTCCCCAGTTTCCTCCCCACTAACAACTCCCTAGTTGTTAGTGCCCCACCTCTGAAATTACTTGGCATGTATTTTGTGTATACTTCTCATTTATTTATGTAGCAGGGGTTGGACTGGAGTATATACCCTGGATCACCCGTGCCCAGGACACTTCTGGTGAGACTAGTCATGGTGGAAGGACTTGGGTACATTGGAATGAAAACACAAAACCCTTATTGGCCTCTTGAGAAAGAAGAGCCGCTCACTCAGAGGATTTTAAAGGGTAGTAACCCACCTTCTGACTCTCTTTCCTCTGGCAGGTTCATGTAAAGGTATTAAAAACTCTTCCTAAAGATCGAGGGGGATGGGAGAATGGCCCCTTTCCAACCCAAACAACTTGTGAGCCACAGGTCGTGTGAAATCAGAATTGGGGTTCAGTCCAGTAAACTTTAGCCCAGACCTCTGGCTGCTTCTTCTGCTTTGTATTTCTTTGATCCTGGGTGATTGAATAGTGATCCCAAGATGGATTTTGTGAGCAATCTTAGAAGAGAGATTCTGAGTTCTTGGTCAAAATTGACTGACAGTCAGTTAGACTTCTTCCTACAGTTTTATTATTTCATAGTTATCATCTCCTTTAGTAGACTGTATCCAAGGAGATAATATCCCACAACAGAACAGTTTCATCTTTGTCTTTGTATCACCAGTGTCTCACTCTGTGCTTGGCACATAGTAAGCATTTAATGAATGTTTCTTGATTGATGGCTCAATTTACCGAAGTATTCGCAGTCCTTTTCACAGTAAATCTTCCGAGTACATAATAGCTAACACCGACCTAGTACTTCATAAGGTTTGCAAAGTGCTTTGCGTATGCTTTTTCATTTGAAATACAGCCAATTTCTAAAACAAATCTGATTTTTATAAAGCTTCTCAGCAGCCTATCTCTAATAAGGTGAGGCACAGCTGTATACATGCCCTTTTTATAACCAGGAGTTTATAACCATCCGAGAAGTTAACTGCCAAGAGAGGGAGGAGATTAACTCCTCACCTGCCTTGCCAAAAGACATAGATCTGGAAGGAATTATTTGGATAGTTCAGGGTCAAAGTGAAGTGTAAAATGCTTATTAAGTGGGGCTGCAAACTACAATGTGTCTTGTTTTAAATATCAACCTCCTGGGAAATTATAACAGTAGTTATAGATTACTATATCCTATTCTGAGTCTGTCAATGTGTGCTTATGAATCTTTATATTTAATATTTTTTTTAATGGAAGACATACATTTCTGTCCCATACCTCATTCACATTGTACAAAGAAGACCTTTCTACTGCCCTCTTTTGAGAAACCCAGGGTATGAGCCAAACATAAACTTCAAGTAATTTTTCCCCTGAGGGACTGGAGTGGGGGAGAGGGGGTGGCGTATAAAGAGCCAAAAAATGTGAGAAAAGGCACCTAACCCTTCTCATTAGAACCAAAGTTCTCCAAAGTTTGAACCCGGTTCCCATACATGGGTTGAAAACAAAGGCCGGGAGAGAAGAGGTTCTGGTTTTTATACTTATGGCTAACATATTTTTTCCCCCATGAGAGAAGAAAAGATACTTTTATTTTGTCTTTTTTTTTAAACTCCTGTGCTTAATATAGTACTAGGCACATAGGAGGTACTTAAAGGCTTCTTGATTAATTGCTTAATTTGCAAAAGGATTCCCAAATATGAGCTTCTTTCCACAGAGAATTTCCTGAATACATGTGAAATGTTTAACTTGCAAAAAAAAAATCTGATTTCTGTGCTATAACATCTCAGTAACAGGACTGTAATAAGGTAAAACCCACCTGTATACTTTGTTTTTATAACTATGTTCTCCCAAGGAGTTCCAAGGTCAATAGAAGTTCTTCCTAGTCTGTCCCCATTCTTGAATTCTAGATCCATAAAGCCAGGAATTTCCCACTCAATCCTCTCACCTCTTTACTGCCTTCTCCATTCTCTAAGAGTTCCTTCCACCCACTGAAACCTGCCGCTAACACTGGAGAATCACATTTTCAGGGGCTGTTATCTGAATAACTCAGAGCTGGTTCTAACACTTTTTATTTTTCGCTATAGGTGGGGTATAAAAGGGGTCTATAAAAGGAGCCTCTGTATTCTAGAATGGTAAGCACTTCACTGATTTAAATGCCCCAAGAAAGACAATGTATCAGATGTTATCAATCCTATCCTGAGAATCATAAATCCACTAATCAGTATTTAGCGAGTGCTCACTAATACCCATTCTGTAGGGATCTGATGTATCCATCATTGGTGGTTGTCCATCAATGGTGACACTTGAAGGCAACTTCTTTCTGACTACTGACTCTCCGTAGTGAATAGTTGCAAAGGTAGCAGAGCACATTGTCCTTATTTCAAGGACGTATGTTCTCTTAAGAAAAAAAGATTGTTTTATTCTCAGCAAGACTGCACTGATTTCACATCCACCCTCCCAAGTTAATGAAAATTTAGTATTTCCCCCCATTGAGCATTTAATATCCCTTCATGCTAGAAATGAGGCAGCTAGGAGGCTCAATGGACAGAGTGCCAGGCCTGCAGTCAGGAAAGCATCTTCCTGGGTTCAAATCCAGCCTCAGACACTTACTAGTTGTGACACTGGCAAGTCACTTAATCTTCTTTGCCTCAGTTTCCTCACCTATAAAATGAGCTGGAGAAAGAAATGGCAAACCACTCCAGTATCTCTCTCTGCCAAGAAAACACCAAATGGGGTCATCAAGTCAGACATGACTGAAAAACAGCTGAACAAGATCCCCTTGAAACTCTAACCATTAAGTGGAAAAATCTGAGCAGGAAAGAGTAGCCATTTCCCCACTCAAACATGAAACTTTTCGTAGGATCATTCCTCAAATCTAGAGCTCAGAAGCAGTGATGAATTCCTGAGAATCAGGTTTAAGTAGAATAAAACTGAGGGAACCTAGTAGAAGTAGCAGCAGTTGTGAACAGGAAGCAGAGGGCGATAAAGAGAGGACAAGGATGGCTGTGGGCAAAGGAGGGAGATAAAATGGCCTCAGTTTGAGGAGCAGTGCATTGGAGTCTCCAAAGGGACCCTTTGGGGTATGGAAATACCAGATTGGGCGGAGCTCAAAGGAGATCACCTATAAAATGTTTCCATTTGCTTTTATGAGAATATAGATACAAAAATGGGTGCAGAATCATAATGTGGTCTTAAAACTGGTGCTGAATTTGGAAAACATTTTGACTTTAAGGAAAGAGACTGGGCTCTGCTCAAATCAGGACCTTCTGGGGTCTACAGTTTACAGTAAATCACAGTTCTTTTTTAGCCACAGACAAGAAGCTGTTGTTTTTTTTTCATTTGAAGCAAAGTCTCAGTTCTCAGCATGAATATTAGCAGGTATCAGATAAGTCAAAATTAATTTCTCCTTGGCTATGCATTGATTAAAATATCTTTTCTCTTTAACAAAACAAAGAGGTGGCATGATGCACTAAAAAAGAGTACATTATCCTTTGGCAAGTCATTTAACATCCAAGGGCTTCAGTTTTCTCATACATAAACGGGCAGAGTTGGCTTAAATAGTCCCCGGGAGTCTCTTCAAGCTCTAGATATATGATCTAATGATTCTTCTTCATAATATCTGTAAATTTGGGGGAGGGCTGAGATAGTAAGATAGCACAGAACAAAAAAAGCCCCCAAATTTCCTAAAGATAACCTTTGGAGATGAAAGTTTCCAAAAGGGGGCAGTATGAAGACAGTAAGTTGAACAGCAGGTTCAATAAATAGGAATTGGTAGAAAGAGTTCCTTACCTGGAGCTCTCCACAAAGGAGATTTTTTTTTTTTAAGCCGAAAAATAGAAAAGCCACAAAACAAATAAGGGCACATCCTGACCTTACTTGTTTGGCTTAAAATCACAAAACCCAAGGATAACAAGGCTGGAAATGACTTGCTCAGTGTCACATAGCTGGTTAGTGGCAGGGGCAGGACTAGAATTTGGGTTTCCTGACTCCTAGTCCAGAGATGATCAAACTCCAGTTTGCTGGCAAATATTCTGCATGGGCCTCCCTCCCAATTACTTAGCCTCCTTCATTGGTCAAGCATATCCATTCCATGAACCCTTCCTTCCCTCCCAAAAGAACAGAATTAGCTTCCTGTCCAAAATGGCTGCATCCAAAGCTATGTGTTCTTATAGCTGTGGCCCCATTTAAAAAACTCCTTGTAGGATTCAAAAGCTGGGAGGACCCACTATTATCTATCCCAGTCCTCAAGGAGACATAATCCAGGGTGCCCTAGAGGCTGGAGGGAAGAGGCCAGAGGAGGATGGGAAAGATAGGCTTGAGTGGCCCTGTGGCACTTTCTGGGAGGCCAGAAGGGTCCTAGACAGGGGAGGAGCAAGAAGACAGGCTGAAGTGTGCTCTCTACCTTGGAAGTGTCCATGACACTGGCTGTCATCGGTGCTCCACAGGCGAGCAGTGCCATCCTCGCTGCCTGTCAGCAGCCGCCGGCCGTCGGGGCTCAGACTGAGCCAGTTGATACCTCCTCTGTGATCTGTGCAGACCCTCAGGGCCGAGCCATTGCCCCCCATTCTGCCACACTAAGGGAGGAGTCCCACGAGGGAACCCCCTCTAAGGAGGGGCTCCCCAGCCAAAGGAAGGCAGGTTCCTCCAGCAATTGCCTTCGGACATCACCTTGGAATTACACTCCCAGTACAAAGCCTGCAAAAGGTATTCATTCATGGGTACAAGCGGGCACGAACAATGCATTCCTAACCTTGCAGAAGCACCGCTGTTCCTAACAAGCGCATCCCCATCATCTAGTCCCTCACTTCTCAACCCCTCAAAAGATAACTCAAGAGAAAAAAATCAACCCAAGTGATTGAATACAGCCATCAAAACTAGCCACAGAAAAATGAGATTTCACCTCCTCCTCCTTCTCTGCCCTTCTCACCAGTGCCTAGGTTTAGGACTGGAATTCATTGTCTGGAGATTAACCAAATCCCCTCCCCCCGCCCTAGCTCCCTAGATTTCTCCCTCCTTTTTACCCAGGAGGAATTCCCTCTACAAGACTTATAACTCGTTGGGGATGCCCCGCCTTCCCCATTTTAGCTGAACCCACAGTCTGTCCCCTCTTTCAACACTATCAAAACCCTTGTGGTCTCACCCTTCGCCTAGAGGGTTTCCACCCCAGAACCCTAAAGAATACTGTGAGAAGTGATTGTCCCAAACTTCCCATCTCCCCCCAAGCCTTCCAGCCGCACTGTTCGCCCCAGGGTACACCTACAACCAAATCCAAAGAGAAAGCCTCCAGCCTCATCCCAAGGTGCAGCAACTCACGGACCTGCCTAGAGCCCACGGTATGGGGGGCTTTTCTCTTACACGCCCCTAAACTCTTACTCCGCGCTCAACTCAGTCCCTCTTAGTGGATGACTTAGAACAATAAAGTGCAGACTGGCTCCTCCTAGGAGACCACCCCTCAACCTGTCCCCTCCCACTTTTCGGGACTGCTTTCCCCACCCCTAACCCCTACTTCCAGCTTCCTCCCTCCCGTGGTTCTCAGCCTCCACAGGGGACCTAATCCCTCCCCGCCCCCCACGCCTTCCTCCTCTCCCGGCGCCAGCTTTAACTCACCTTTGCCCCTACCCTCAATCGCCCCCTCCGGCACCGCTCCTTTCTACGCTCTCGCCTTCTCTCCCCGCCCCTTGCTAGAGGAAGGCTCCACGTGGAAACTTTCCCCAACCGCCCCGACCCTCTACAGGCCACTCCAGCCCGGGCTCCACGCAGCGCCCCCACCCCCTCACCTTCCCCAAAGGCCCGGAGGGGAGGGGAGAGGAAGGCGGAAGGGGGTGGTCAGTTCTCCCGTCCCGGGGGAGGGGGAGAAAGTCACCCCTCCTTGGGTTTCTAAACTGACTGAAACCTAACCACACCCCCTCCTCCCCTGGGGAGTCGGTGGGGGGGCCGGGCAGCCGGAGATCGAGCAACAGACACCCATGTTCGCACATACATATGGACACCTACGTTTACCCTAACCAGACTCGGGGCTCTTACTGGGAAGGTGGGGAACGGCAGAGGAAAAGCTTGTCCTTAGGGTTAAGTTCTAAATTTGCTTCTAGAGGGAAACTGATCCTCTCTTTCCCGTCCCTAAAATGAGGCATAAGTCCCGAATGGTGAGGTGCCCCGAGACAGTTTGGGGATTCATACGGTCCGAACCCTCCACTTTTGGGGGGGGGGATTGAGATGGAGGGAGGGGACCACTCGTCGCTGTGACCTTGGGGAAGTCACTGCAGACATATTTCTGAATTTCGTCTCTAAGACAAGGATTTTGGACTAGATCAGCGGTTCTTCAACTTGGAGTCTATTCTTTAAAAATGCTGAGCCATCCTCCCCACCCACCCCCCATAGTTTTTATGGGTTATATTTTTTATAGTTGCTGCATTAGAAATGAAAACGTTTTAGTATTGTTATGAAAAGCTTTGACCTCACAGACCCTCGGAAAAGCTCTCGGCCCCCCCGGGGTCCCTAAACCATACTTTGAGAACCCTGATGATCTCCACTGGCCTTTCCGCCCCCAGCCCAGATTGGCTGTTAAGTTTCTCCTTTCCAGGGAGGACTTGGGACGCTTACTTTAGCCACAGGACCAGTAGAGCAATGCCTAAACCTGCTCAGCGTACAGGCTTGTCTTGAAAGCAGCAATCAAAAAGGAGCTCCTGGCACCCAGGTCCTTTGTTAGACCTTCCCCCACCCCCCGTGGCTGCTCCTCCTCCTCCTCCTCTTTTTCCTCTCTCCCTTTACTACCCCCATCCTCCAAGTCTTCAAGCTCAATCTGATCTACCCGCTGAGGTCTCTACAGGAATCCCTAAACCCGGGCCCTTGAACCCTCTCCCAGAGCTTCTTTCCCCTGTTTCTCATTAGAGCAGCAGTGCCGGGACTCAGAGCCTCAGTCCATCAACCCAGCAGTCAGGGGAGTGGAGGAAGGGGGAGGGGAGCGGTGATTGGATAGGTGGGGAGGAATTGACCCACTCGCTTTAGGATCCCTCTAGGTCCTAAAGGTAGCAAGATTTCCCCAAATCCTTTCTAATCTTTCCCCAAAGTTTATAAAGTAGAGAAGAGACTAATGATTCCATCGAATGACTAGGCTAACCTCTCTCCCCTAAAGAAGGTGCCCAGACCTCCCCACAAAATGATCCCATTGGCAAGGTCCCATTGGTTATTGAAGTTTACCTGGCACAAAAGGAACTTAAAAGGGAAGAGGAATTACTCAACAAGGCTTTATTAAAAGGCACCTGAGGGGCAGCTGGGTGGCTCATGGAGAGATCCAGACCTAGAGAAAAGAGATCCTGTGATCTCAGGCACTTCTTAGCTGTGTGACCCTGGGCAAGTCATTTAACCCCAAAGGTCTAGCCCTTACCACTCTTCTGCCTTGGTACCAATAAACAGTATTGATTCTAAGACAGAAGGTAAGAGTTTAAAAAAAAAAAAAGTACCTATCCCTTGCTAAGTGCTACAGGCAAACAAAGGACAAGATCTCGACCTTGTGGGAATTTACAATATTGTTGATGAGATAAGATTAACCCTCCATCTTATCTTTTATATTATATATGCATATAATACATATATATATATATAACCCTCCTTTCCATTTTTGCCATCCATACTGCCATCACTCTAATAGAGGACCTTATTTACTTCTTGTCTAGACTAATGATGGGCAAACTACAGCCTGCGGGCCAGATGCGGGGGGGGGGGGGGGGGGGCCCGTGAAATGTTCTATCCAACATTATTCCTAATCTGATGAATACAAGAAGTAGGATACAATACAATGGAACTTCAAAAGAGTTGCCTTAGAAACAGACTGACAGATGAGCATTTCCTTTCCTTTGGCCCCTCTTTAAAAAGTTTGCCCATCACTGGTCTAGACCAATGCCCTCTAATCTGATAGTCTCTCTTTGTCTCTAGCTTTTCCTCTTTCCAATCCATCCTTTACCCATTTGCTAAAGAAAAATTCCTAATGCACAGATCTGACTGTGTGTTACTAACCTAATTTTTTAAATGCTCCCCCCCCAAGGTTCTCTGTGGTTTACCAGTTAAAATGCACACTCCTTGGTCTAAACTCCAGACTGGCCCCAGCCTACATTTCCAGCCTTTTGAAGCCCTCCCATCAGATTTGACTTCCCTGATTTCATTCACCTTCCTGGATTTCATTCACTTTCCCTGATTTCATTCTATCCTTTCCCATACTATGTCTCTCTCCTTCCCTCAACCTCCCCCGCCCATTATACCTTAAAGGGTATCCCTGGTGAAATCCTTCTCCCTTCCTTCCACAGTCTCCATAAATTCTTTCCTGAATCCTCAGTTCTTTCCTGATATAAGTCAATATAAATACAAAACTCAAATCTCTCATACCAAACACTGTTTGATCTTCTTTTCACTTATATAGTCACCTGCATATTTGTCTTATTCCTACTCCACCCTCACTAAATTGTAAACTCCAAGACAGGTGGAAAAAGCTTTGTTTTGTTTCATCTTTATACTATATTTTCAGGTTCTATCAATTAATAAGTGTTGAACTGAATTGAATTAACACTAGAAGAGGAATTTAAGGATACTTCAAAGGAGCAAGCAAATGTTTGCATCAACTGACAATGGCATGAGGGGAAAGGAAGGATAAAAAACACTGGCATGATTTAAAAAAAAGGGAGTCAAAGTTTTCTTTGTCCTGTGTTCATGTCTAAGCTAGCTTCATGACCAGAAGCAAGTCACTTCTCTTCTCTTTATCTTGGTTTCCCCATTTGTAAAATGATAAGGTTGGACTAGAAACTAGAGGATCTTTAGGATCTCTTCCACTTCTAAAAGTGTAGGTCTGCTTATGGTATCAAGGAAAGGGTCTAGAGAAGGTTCTAAGTCTGCTTCTACTGCCTAATTGAGTGATCATGACTTTTCTGAGCCTCAGAGATAATATTTATTACATGTTTAACATAGTGCTTGGCACATAGTAGATATTTAATAAATATTTTCTTTCTTCCTTCCCTTCCTCATTCTTTTCCTCCTTTCTTCCCTCAATTTACTCATCTATAAAAGGGGTTTAACAAATATGTATAAGGCAAAATAAATTTCAATGGCTGTATAAATTATTTTGTGTGTGTATAAAACTACTGAAATTCTTGAGGCAATATTTCTTAATTTTAGAATTATTTGTTAGCTCATCACCCAAGAAAATCTAAAGTAGCCAGTGAACGCCTACCATAAATCAAATGGGCACCAATAAGATCGACTGAGGCAGAAAAGCAAGCACAGCTGAAGAGAGAGGGAAAAGAAAAAGATTGAACTCTGATGTCCATTTTATATATCTCTTATGACCTCATCATCTAGTTCTCTCCCCTTCCAAGACATTCTGATTGGCAAATAGCCATCAAGGAGGTGGACTTAGAGACCCACAACTCCTCCCTCATCACTTTGTCAGAGGAAGAGATGGGTCTCAAAGGAAGCCAACATACGCCCTTCCTCCTCTACAGGTAGCTGGGTCACCGGCTACTCTGCTGACTTCATTACCTAGGACAGTTCTTGTTTACAGATAAATAAGTAGTGGGTCTCCACTCCATCTGTGTAATAAGTCGGCCCAAAGAGATGTCTTGAGGTCTGGGAGTAAATTATTTGGAAGCTTCAAAAACCAAAGTTCAAGAAAGGCTTCACATAAAAATGATTACAATTCAATATTAATTTCTACACACCTGTGGGCACACATATACACACATAAATATAAACTTCAGCACTTAAAGCCATCATCTCTCTTTAATGAATAGTATGTTTCATCATCAGTGCTCTGGAATTATAAATGGAATTGCCGTTGGTTTGATTATAGTTCTTACTGCTTTCAAAGTTACAGTGTGAGGAGAGAGAACAGGACAGACAGAAGAGATACAGACACCTAGGCAGCTAAGTGATGCAGTAGATAGAGGCAGTGTGGTAGGGTGCAGGGGTGTCAAACTCAAATAGAAATGGGGTCACTAAACCATTCCTTAAGGAGCCCTATAGGCAGCATATTGACTTAGAAAACCACATATTGACACTACCTGTGTTCAATTGTATTTTTGACTTAGAAAAGGAGTCAGGAAAGCATCAGAGCACATCTGGCCTCAGACACTAGCTGAGTGAGCCTGGACAAGTCACTTAACCTTGTCGGCCTCAGTTTCTTCATCTGTAAAATGAGCTGGAGAAGAAAATGGCAAACCACTCCCCTATTATTGCCAAGAAAACTCCAAGTGGGGTCATGAAGAGTCACACATGATTGAAAAATGACTCAACAAAAAAGTATGAGATACCTTGCCATATGTCATGCTTA
>NC_058134.1:96813350-96825428 GCF_016433145.1 Gracilinanus agilis | reverse complement strand
AGAGAAAGAGACAGAGACAGAGAAAGAGAGAGAGAGAGAGAGAGAGAGAGAGAGAGAGAGAGAGAGAGAGAGAGAGAGAGAGGCTTGAAACTGCTTCTGGTACAGACACCCCTGAATCAACTGAGATTGCTCAAATCCTGAAACTTTAAGACCTTGAACTTGCTTGTCTTGTAAGTTATTTGTGTATATATTGCATCCTCTTCCTGGAAATCAAGGCCCTTGAGGTGGGGAATTGTTTGTTTGGGGATTCATATCTCGAGCTATCTGCACCCAATAGGCGTTCAATAAAGGATTCATACATACTGGATCGAATCTACACATAAAACTCTAATGGTTCCATTTCAGACATTAGCAGGAAAATTTTACATTCATTTCTGAATATTTTCTATTGAAACAATGACTTAAAAGGAGGATGTTTTTTAAATTTTAAAAAGGCAGTTCAGTAAAAATCAACAAATCATTCTCATTTGACAATGTATCTAATATTTCATGCCCACCGTCTCATATCTGTGTGATGAAGGGAGTTTCATTTTTCTCGACTCTTCTCTAGATCAAATCTTGGCTATGTTCCATAATATTCAATTTAATTTTATTCTCCTTTTCGGCTACATTGTTATAGTGATTGTGTGGACACTTCCATGGCTCTGCTTTCTTCACTCTGTATCCGTTCATATAAGTCTGCTTGTGTTTTTCTGAATTCGGGGAGGGTTTCTCAGGTGCTGTTAGACACAGCCCAAAGGATTAAAGGGTTGGTAAGGGAGAAGCCTTATAGCAATATATGCTAGTATTGTATGTCCTTCCTTCATTGAACTCTGGAAAGATGAATAGTCTTCAGTGGGGGAAGAACAGGGAGGGATGGAGAAGAGAAAGGATTAAGCATCCACCCTGCTCATAGGCACTTAACAATATCAGTTAAATTGGGTTGAACCCTTTTCCTAGCAAATCAGAGATCTATGAGTTAAACCTCAAAGCTCAGGATTCTAGTCTAATGCCTTCATTTTACAGAAAAATGACATGGAGGCCCAGGTACATAAAGTAGATTGCCCAAGTTGACACATGTAGTAAGGGATCCATCCAGGATTCAAACCCAGTTTTTCTTACTTTTGATTCCATGTTCTTTCCCTTATCACCTTGCTTCTTAACTTACACTGTAGAGAAAAGAACTCTGAACTTAAAGGCAGAGATCTAGATTCGAGTCCTGGTTTCTTAGAGGGTGTGAAATGTTGCATGATTCATCATTATATATGTCAGCAAGTGTAATAGAAACACTAAATTAGGTGCACACTCATCAGTGCATGTAGCCATTCTTTATTCATCAACAATGCACAATTATCTATTCAATAATATAAACATCAAGCCCTCTAGGAAGAAACGGCCAGCTAGATTCCTAAAGGTCCTGGTATGCCAGTCTGATACCTCTGCCCAGTTAAGGCTGTGGGTCGCTCTCTGAGGTGGCATTCCAGTGATCACATTGCTTTTGAAAGAACTTGAGATGCTCTAATCTCTGACTGATGGCTGGGATTTCTGGTGGTTTTTATGTTTTTGGCTAAGGAATTATTTACCAGATTTGGGAAATATACATATTGGGGGCAGCAAGGTAGCTCAGTGGATTGAGAGTCAGGCCAAGAGAAGGGAGGTCCTGGGTTCAGATCTGGTCTCAGACACTTCCTAGGCAAGTCACTTAACCTCCAATGTCTAGCCCTTGCTGTTCTTCTGTGTTAGAATTAATACACAGTATTGATTCTAAGACGGAAGGTAAGGATTAAAAATATATATATATATGCATATATATATATATATAATGTCATTAGTGGTTATTTGCCAGATTTTTAGAATGTACATATCATTGCCAGGCTATACACAAATATTGTTACAAAAAATCCCTTACATAATAACTAATTAATCACAACATGGACGCTTAAGACAAAATGTAGCTAAGTGAACATACTTATTTCCATTTTAGTATGTCTGACTTTGGGCAAGCTATTCCCACTTAGGACCTTAGTTTCCTGATCTTTAAAATGAAAGGAGTTACAGTAGATGATCATTAAGGTTTGTTTTGGTTCTGATAACAGGTAAACTCCTTGGGTATAAGGGCCTGTCCCAACTAAAAAAAAAAAAAAATATATATATATATATATATATACACACATACACACACATATATGAAAAGAAGAAAAACTAAAAGCTAAACAAACAATTGGCAATAACAAATTTTGCATAAAAGAAAAAGGGGGACAATTAAGTTGTTCAGTGGATAGAGACCCAGACCTAGAGACAGGAAGTCTTGGGTTCAAACTTGGCCTCAGATACTTCCTAGTTGTGTGACCCTGGGCAAGTCACAACTCCCCTTGCCTAAACATTATCTCTCTTCTGCCTTGGAACTAATATATAATATTGATTCTAAGACAGAAGGTAAGAGTTTTTAAAAAAGAGATTAGGTAAAAAGGGATTGGAGTTCATTGGAAGTCAATGCCTCACATCTTAGACGAGAACCCAAAATACCTTAGGACCCCCCAAGAAGCCTTTTGGTTCACACAAAAGAAGTTCAGTCCTAGAGTCTAACCCCAAGAGGGTCATTTTTCTCTTCTTGGCTTGTAACCTGGAGTTACTCCAAGAAAATTTCTTAATTTACTCATGGAATAGCTCATATCTAAGTTTCCTCAAATATGTGTATAAGGGTCTCTAGTTCCTTTACAAGAACCCAAAGTGGCAAATGTAAATTAGCTACGGGGCTGCCTTTATTTTTTCCTACAGAAAAAAATGGAAAAGACTAGCAGCATTCATAAAAGGATACAAAAACAGGGTAAAGAAAGAGCATCTTCAGCTCCCCCCCAGAATAGAATGAAAGTAGGGATTGCCTTCAGGGCAACTCTGTCACATCCCTCTGAGTTTCCTTTTCCCACAGCATCGGAGCTAGTCCCCACCAAGACTCATATTGCCATCCACTAGTTTAGACTCTCTCTCAGAAGTAAACAATGCTTTAGGATGCTGAACAAATAATCCTCTTCCTCTCAAACCTATACATTGGAATAACCCATTGGCTTTGCTCTCCAAATGGGTTACTGCTCAGGAACTACATTGATGATGTTCTTCTTTCTCCAAGGGGCAGGCTGCATGAAGAAAGCTTCTACTCTCTCTGCAAGTTCTATTTTCCAAATTCTCAAACCTTGGATTATTCATAAAACAACCCCCCAAATGGAAACTCCCTCTCAGCCAAAGTGTGCATTTACTTGTCGATTTCTGATATATGCTTCTGAGATCTTTCAGTGCCTAGGATGTGCTTCTCTCTCTCTCTCTCTCTCTCTCTCTCTCTCTCTCTCTCTCTCTCTCTCTCTCTCTCTCTCTTTCTCTCCTTCTCTCCCTCTCTCTCTTTCTGTCTCTGCCTCTCTGTCTTTGTCTCTGTCTGTCTTTGTCTGTCTCTCCTTCCCCCCTCTGTCTCTGTCTCTCTGTCTCTTTGTGTCTGTCTCTGTCTCTCCATCTTTGTCTGTCTCTGTCTCTGTCTTTTTGTCTCTTTGTCTCTCTGTCTCTGTGTCTCTCCGTGTTACGTTGATCTTAACAGAGATGTTTGGGAAGCTGAAGAGATGGCCTGAAACTAGAAACCTACAGGACTCACTCCTCACACACACACAGGATAGAGTGAGTAGGGAGGGGTAGGTACTCCTTACTCTCACCCCTCCCACCAAGCAGTTGGAAATCAGTTGGAAATGGAGGCAGGACTGATGTCTTCTGGCAAGGCTCAGTAAAGCAAATCTCTAATGATGTTCACTTTCTCAATTTATATTCCCCACAGGTTTGACTGAGGGACAATAGGAGAAGCTTGATGTCTTGTAGTTATCAGGTACAGATTAAACTAACTTGTAAGGGCTGGACAGCTGAAGGAAACTTAGCTGAAGTTGGATGTAAGTATTCCCAGAATAATAAACAGGTACTGCTCCCAAAAGATGAAGGTTTTACTGATAAAAGAGGAAGAGGAAGGTAGGGAGGTTTTTCAGGGATTAGGATAAGATTTGAGAAGCCCTGAACTGTTAGATAGAAACAGCCCTCCCCCCCCCCCCCAGGGGAGTGGCAGACTTTATATCTAGCTTGTCCTCAAAGCTTATAATTATCACTTCAAATATCTAAATAACTAAATAACAATTGTGCTGTTGCTAGAAAGGTCTAGTTCAGCTAAACGGGCAAACTGCAAAGAAGAACCAAAATGGTTATTGCCACAGATGGCCTCCAAAGCAATCCCAAAACCGGGAACAGCAAGCAGAGAGATCTGCTCACCTCAATCCCCAGGAACCAACTGTCCAACTGCTTTCAAACTGTCCCCTCACCCAGAGTTCTCCAGGAGGGTCCCCTGGAATTCTGGGTGAGGCTTGACCCTGTATCTTGCAGGAATTCCACCCTGCCATTTTCCATGTTGCACTCCGTCTCCCTCCCCACTCTGTCTCTCCCTCTCTCTCCCCTATGTCTCTCTCTCTCTCTCTCTCTCTCTCTCTCTCCTCATCTCTCTCTGTCTTTGTTTCTATCTCTTCCTGTATGTCTCTCTTTCTCTCAAACCCTTAGTAATCAGTTCTAAGATGGAAGAATGACAAAGACTAGGCAATTGGAGTTAAGTGACTTGCCCGGAATCACATAGTAAAAAAGTATCTGAGGTCAAATTTGAACCCAGGTCCTCCCAACTCCAGGCCTGGTGCTCTATCCACTGTGCTACCTGGCTACCCCTGCTGCTACCATCTCTTTAACAAGGAAAGTCCATTTTTAGGATCTCTCTTCCAAAGTTGAGTGTGAAGATATGTAACTCTGCTGTGTGCTTCTACAGGAATGCTGTCAGTGCCTTGGCTGCTGCCATCACTTAAGCTGGCAAAATCCACTTTCAGAAAGAAGGAAGTCTAGTCTCCAGACCTAGAAGCTGGGAACTAGCATGCAGAACTCTTGTGTGTTTCTGACCCACGGTAGCTATTTCAGGCTCTGAGGAGAGTTTTCTCTCCTCCCAGAACCAGGCCTGATGTGCTGAATTTGACCGTTTTATGAAGGCCACAAAAGGAAGTTAAAGAAATCTCTCAGCTTGGTTTTGGAGACCATGGACAGGGGACAGTTTTCCAACAAAGAATTTGTTCTCCTGAGTCCCAAGCAGCTCACCCTTGAGAGTTCCCAATGTCTTTAAGGGAGAGCCCCAAAGAACATGGTAATGCTTCAACTCCCAAACTGAGTAAGGGTTGCCTTAACCAACTTCCCCTGCTCCTGTCCTATGTATTGGCTAAAAACCAAAATCTTTGCCCTTCAATTGATTATTACTATCTATTTTTATCATTCCTACAGCTCAAGTTATCAAAGAGTCAAAAGTCAAAATCCAAAAGTCTAAAAATTCTGGGGAAATATGTGTTATAGGATAATATATATACAACCCATATCATATTACCTGCCTTCTTGGAGAGGGACAAGGGGTGAGAGGGCAGGGGAAAAGGAACGACACGTGGATTTGGGGAAATGATTAATATGAAGATTTGTTTCTCTTGGATAAGCATATTTATTATAACTTAGTACATATTTAAAACAAATCATATGTATTATATTATTGTTATGTTACATACTATGTTATGTTAAGCACATTTTTTTAATGGTAACCAAAAAAATTAAATGAGGCCTTCCTAAGAAAGGTGATGGTGTGGTTGGAAACAAATATACCAGGTATGGGGGGTCAGGACACCCATATTCTAGTCTTGCCTCTGTTGCTCATTGGCTGTGTGACCTTGAATAGAACTTCTGTTCTCTCAGCCTCAGTATCCTTGTTTGCAAAATTAGGGACTAGAATGGTCTTTAAGGTCACTTCCAACGAACAATTCTAAGGTTCCATGAAGACTCTATGCTATTGTTGTTATTATTATTATTATAATAAACCCCTTACCTTCTGTCTTAGAATAAATTGGTTCCAAGGCAGAAGAGTGGTAAGGGCTAGGCAATGGGGGTTAAGTGACTTGCCCAGGGTCTCACAGCTAAGAAGTGTCTGAGGCCAGATTTGAACCCAGGACCTCTCATCTCTAGACCTGGCTCTCAATCTACTGAGCTACCAGCTGCCCCCTATCATTATTAATATTATTTAAGCTCTTACCTTCCATCTTAGAATCAATACTCTATATTGGTTCCAAGGCAGAAGAGCAGTAAGGGCTAAGCAATGGGGGTTAGGTGACTTGCCCAGGG
Source organism: Gracilinanus agilis (assembly GCF_016433145.1). Taxonomy (NCBI): domain Eukaryota; kingdom Metazoa; phylum Chordata; class Mammalia; order Didelphimorphia; family Didelphidae; genus Gracilinanus; species Gracilinanus agilis. Next base: position 96,819,239 of record NC_058134.1, on the reverse strand, counting down.
TCACACAGCTAGGAAGTATCTGAGGTCAGATTTAAACTCAGGACCTTTCATCTCTTGGTCTGGCTCTCTAACCACTGAGGCACCCATCTGCCTATTATTATTATTATTATTATCATTATTATTATTATTATTATCCTTACCTTCCATCTTAGAATCAATACTGTGTATTGATTCCAAGACAGAAGGGCTAGGCAAAGGGTTAAGTGACTTACCTAGGATCATGCAGCTAGGAAGAATCTGAGGCCAGATTTGAACCCAGGACTACCTTGTCTTTAGACCTGGCTCTCAATCCACTGAGCCACCCAGCTGCCCTGACTCCATATTGTTTTTTAAGGGTAAGAATAGGAACAGGAGTGGACCAGTGATTTTACTGGTATGGGGAACTCCCCAGTGGGCAAACTCACCAGTTTTACCAAGGCAGGCCAGCATCTTCTCTGCAACTTAGATCTATAATAGCGTTCTTTAGAACATGGAGCAGTTATGTGACTGGCCACAGGTCACAGAGTCACTCTGTCAGAAGTGGAGCTGGAATTCCGACCATACTGGGTCAAAAAGCAGCTCTGTACCCACCTGGCCACACTGCCTCTGGAGAGCGAATTTTAACATTTTATTATTTCTCCCATCCCTATCATAATAGAGAGGTGAAGCATGTGATCAAAGTCAGCTTACACGATCCAGCTCTAAGTACTGTAGCCCTCCAGAAAAGGAGGAAGGAACAGACATCTTCCCAGGGGGTTAACCCGGGATGGAATACTCACCACAAGCCATGAGGAAGGGAAGATGAAAAGCGCTTGGTCCATTCTCCTCTCCCTCTTCTTCTCTGTATCATCAGCTTCTCACTCGGGGTCCCAGTGGGCACCGTCCTCTCTAATCACACTCAGGATCAACAGCAAGCTGGGCTCAGAAGCCGGAAACCACAGCCTCATGCCAAGAAAATCCCCTTTGAACTGGCCACTCTTGGCAACCGTCTTGGAACGCTGGCCTCCTCTTCCCCTTGGAAACTATTTCCCTTCCAAGCCACAGAGACGCCAAGGGGTTCTGGCTTGGGAGCTCAGCTTAGAGGTCAAAAGTCATGACACACTTACAACCCGGGCTAGGGTTGAAGGATGGGGAATGGCCAAAGGGCTGGCAGCCCCCGACTGGCATCCAGGGGTCCCAAACGGTCCTGCTCTCCCCTGGAGACGGGTGTCTCACTGCGGCCATGTCGGCAGAGAGATGGCATGCTTTGCGGGATGGAATCCAGCTGGAGATCATTCCATCACCTGGAATTTCCTCTTCACCTCCCCACAGGCTTTTCCCGGCAGCTCCAGAGAAATGTCGAGGAATTAATTGGGCAAAAGGAGCCCAGTTTCTTAAGTTCTTTAAACTTTCAAAATGGGTCTAAAGTTTGCTCACATTATCATGACCCTGCCCCTCCTCCACAGCCAGGGACATCCTATCCCTCCGCCTCCCAAAATAGCCCCCAAACCGCCCTTCCTTGAACATTGATTCAGTGCCGCTTCTAGCTGGGATGCTTCTGTTCCTGCCTCACGGCTGGGGAGTTCCAAACCCTAAGGGGAAACAATGCCCTATCACACATCAAAGGAGGATTCCTCCACCGGAGTTCATGCGGAGGGCTAGGCTTCTTCAAAACTGTGAAGTTCAGCAGATTTGGGTCCCAACAGCCCCTGCCTCCTCCTTCTGCCCCCTTTCCTCCCCTTCCAAACTCTCCCTTGGCTCTTGGCCTTGGGGACATCGTGGGTCAATGAACTTGCCTTTTTGCCCCCCAAAAATCTTGCTTAGAGAAAGGCTTTGCTCCCCTCCGAGGAAAGGCGAGCCATAACTAGACCTGGGTGACAAGAGCTTTGTCCCTGTGTGTAGGCTACACTTGAGCTTCGGCAGCATCGAATTAACTGAACTTAGTGCCTAGATAACAAAAAGAAGAATAACTAACATTTTTTATAGCACTTACTATGTTCCAAGCACTGTGCTAAGCACATGACAATTATTAGCTCCTTCCATCCTCACAACAACCCTGGGAGGTAGGTGCTATTATCATCCCCATTTTATAGATGTGGAAATTGAGGAAACAGAAGTATAGTGACTTCTGCAGGGTCACACAGCTAGTGTCTGAGGTTGGATTTGAACTCAGATTTTCCACCTAGCTGGCTCAGTGCCTAGTTAACAAGATCAATTAGTTAAAATAGGAAGCTATCCAATGGCCCAATATGACACTACCCCTCAGGAAGTAGCCTTCCCAATAGCAACAAAGGGCATCTTTTATTCTACTTGTCCTGTGCCCCAAGTCATGCTGCTTACTCCAGGCACTCTTACTGCTCTATTAAAAATTAATTCATAACTCTAAGGGTGACCATGAGTCCCTGCGTTCCCTCTCCCAGGAGTACATATATTTTCATAGGCTCATAAAATTAGGCACTGGAAAGGGTCTTCTTGTTTAGTTGTGTCCAATTCTTCATGACCCTACTTGGTCATGAAGATGATACTGAATGGCTTGCCATTTCCTTCTCCAGTTCATTTCACAGATGAGGAAACTGAGGCAAACAGAGTTAAGTGACTTGCCCAGGGTCACACAGCTAGTAAGTGCCTGAGGCTAGATTTGAACTCCAGACCTGACATTCTACCCAGTGTGCCACCTAGCTACCCAGAAAGGCTCTTGGATATCATCTAGTTTAACCTCTTTCTGCAGATAGGAAATTCAGACCCAGAGAGAAATGAAGTAGCTTGTCCAGAGTCATAAAAGTAATGTGTTAGGACAGCTAGATAGCGCAGTGGATAGGGCTTAGTGCTAGCCCTCTCAATATTGCCTCATGAACATTCTAAAACCCATGCTCTAGAGCAGTGGTTCCCAAACTTTTTTGGCCTACTGCCCCCTTTCCAGAAAAAATATTACTTAGCACCCCTTGGAAATTATGAAACTATTTATTGAACTCAGAATAGAATGTAATACAAAAAAAGTGTGGCCATCGCCGCTCTCCTGGATTGCTGCAGCACCCACCAGGGGGTGGTGGCACCCACTTTAGGAATCACTGCTCTAGACAAAGGACTAGAGAGATTGGATCACTGATTCCATGCCTGACCCTGACCCAGGGTGCTTAGAAAGCCACAGAACTCTCTTCCCTCCCCAGCATCTCAGTGTTGTGCAGTCATACACACACACCCCTTCCCCCTATCAAAGGCTTCTAGCCATATCTGACTAAGACAACTTGGTTGGAGATGTTTTTCTTTGCCATTAGGAGAGAGGATCATGGAGTTTGACCTGGCAACATCTGTTTTCACTCATTCTAGAAATTTTCCATATGCCCCCCAAAATGGTGCAGTCACTCCTTTAAGCATGGGCTTTACAGCCAACTCCAACACAGTGCTACGAGAACAGGGATTGCACATTAACTCAGCACCATTCCTTACAGAGTGTGAGACCAGCCAATCTAATTATTGTATGACTTTTGTTTATTGATTAAAAAAGAAAAAGAGGCATCTGTGGTGCAGGGGAAAGAGCACTGAACCACAGAACCCTAGGCTTGGATTTTAGTCCCATCTCGGTCACTCACTGTGTGTCCTTGGTTAAGTCTTTTATCTTCTCAGTTTCCTCATCTGTAAAACAGGAGTAATGATGTTTGTCCTACTTACCTGCTCAATGGTACTTTTGTAAGGATTAAATGAAATGATGGATGAGAAAGTATTTGTGGAAAGTATACACATGGAAAGAATTATTATACACATGAAGCATGGGATCATAGAATGAATGAATGAATAAAAAACATCCTTTAACTTCATCCTGTCTTGCTCATCTCTGTGTCTGGAATGGATTCCTTCTCAACTCCAGTTCTGTTTGTTGAAGTCTTTATTTTTTTTAGACCAAAATATTTAAATTTTTTTATCTTTATTTTATTTTAATAACACATTTCCACATAAGTTTTCCCAAGTTATAGGATCCAAATTGTCTCCTTCACTTCTTCCCTCACCACTCCCAGAGCTGACAAGCAATTCAATCTGGATTATTTTTTGTATTATCACACAAAACATATTTCCATATTATTCATTTTTTAAGCAAATAATCTTATAAAACCAAAACCCCAAAACATAAACCCAAATAAACAAGTGATAAATCCTATGTTTCCATCTGCATTTCTACTCCAAAAGTTCTTTCTCTGGAGACAGCATTCTTTTCCATAAGTCCTCGAGAATTGTCCTGGATCACTGTATTGCTGTTATTGGCAAAGTCTATCACATTTGATAATTCCACAGTATTTCAGTTACTGTGTACAATGTTCTCTTCGTTCTGCTTATTTCACTCTGCATCAGTTAAAAAATAGGGTTTTTTTTCAGTTCTTTCTGAAACCATCTTGTGCATCATTCCTTATAGCACAATAGTATTCCATTACCATTATATACCACAGTTTGTTCAGCCATTCCCCAAGTGAGGAACATCCCTTTAGTTTCCAATTCTTTGCCACCACAAAAACACAGCTATAAATATTTTTGTATTAATAGATCCTTTCCCATTTTTTTGATCTCTTTGGGATACAGACCTAGTAGTGGTATTGATGGATCAAAGGGTATGCACTCTTTTATAGCCCTTTGGGCATAATTCCAAATTGTCCTACAGAATGGTTGAACCAATTCACAACACTACCAACAATTCATTAGTGTCCCAATTTTGCCACATTCCCTCCAACATTTATTATTTTCCTTTACTGTAATATTGGCCATTCTGATAGATGAGAGGTGATACTTCAGAGTTGTTTTAATTTGCATTTCTCTAATCAAGAGGGATTTGGAACATTTTTTCATATGATTATTGATATCTTTGATTTCTTCATCTGAAAATTTCCTATTCATATCCTTTGACCATTTATCAGTTGAAGAATGGCTTGGATTCTTATAAATTTGACTTAGTTCTTTATGTATTTGAGAAATTAGATCTTTATCAGAGAAATTTGTTATAAAAATTTCTTTTGTAGTTTGTTGCTTCCCTTTTAACCTTGGTTGCATTGATTTTGTTTGTACAAAAACTTTAAGATTTAATATAATCAAAATTATTCATTGTATATCTTGTAATATTCTCTTTCTCTTGTTTGATCATCAGTTCTTCCCTTCTCTATAGATCTGACAGGTAAACTATTCTATGTTGCCCTAATTTACTTACAATTTCACTCTTTGTGTTTAAACCATATACTCATTTTGACCTTATCTTGATATAGGGTGTGAGATGTTGATCTAAACCTAAATTTTGCCATACTCTTTCCCAATTTCCCCAGCAGTTTTTGTCGAATAGTGAGTTCTTATCCCCAAAGCTGAGATTTTTGGGTTTATCAATCTAGATTGCTGAGGTCATTTACCCCTAGTCTCTTCCATTGATCTTCTATCTCTCAGCCAGTACCAGATTGTTTAGATGATCACTGCTTTAGAGTACAGTTTAAGATCTGGTATTGCTAGGCCACATTTCTTCACATTTTTTTCATTAATTCCCTTGATATTCTTGACCTTTTGTTCTTCCAGATGAATTTTGTTATTATTTTTTCTAGTACTATAAATCCTTACTTTTATTGAGATGCTCAGGTACCACTTCTTTCAAGAAGCCTTCCTGAACTCTCCTTCCCCCAACCTGGTGAAAGTGATAGCTTCTTCTGAAAATTTCTTAAGCCACTTAGTGTGGGCCATTCTTTTGTATGTTATCTCACTCAACCTTGTATTCCCCCCCCCACACACCCCTCTCTCCCCCTCTGTCTCTGTCTTTGTCTCTCTCCCTCCCTCCTCTCTCCCTTCTTCCGTTTCTCTCCCTCTCCCTCCCTCCCTTTCTCTCCCTCTCCCTCCCTTTCTCTCTCTCTCCCTCTCCCTTTCTTCCTCTTTCTCCTTTTCCTTCCCCCTCTCCCTCTGTGTCCCTCCCTC
>NC_058134.1:96791003-96813043 GCF_016433145.1 Gracilinanus agilis | reverse complement strand
CCCTCCCTCCATCCTTCTCTCTTTCCCTCTCTCCCTCTGTGTCCCTCCCTCTCTCTTTCTCCTCCTTCTCCCTTCCCTCTCTCTATCCCTCTCTCCCACCTCTCCTTCCCTGTCTCTCTCTCCCTCTCTCTCTTTCTCCCTTCCTCTATCCCTTCCCCCCCTCTCCACACATATACTTATACGCACACATAAGTATGCACATGTGTGTATACACAACAGAGAAATGTTTAATAAATGATTGTTGGCTAAATGGGAAAGGTAGTTGGCTTCCTAAGAAGAGAACCTAGTGTGAACTCTTCCTTATGGTCCCTCTGACTGTATGCTTTGCCCTGCCCTCCTCTGTTTCTGATCATGGTGTTGTCAGAAGGGAGGAATAATTGAAGGAGATAACAATGGGAATGCTTTTCCTGTGGTCAGTTTGGTCCTGAACCCCAATCCTCAAAAAAGCCTTGTTTAAGGCAGTTGGAGGGAGGGAGAAGATGGGGGAGGAGTGACAGTGCAGTGTGTGTGTGTGTGTGTGTAATGGGGAGGGGGGCCTCTAAGGATGGGGAGACAGATGTCCTGAGAATGCCAATGAAACGAAGTTTGCAAAATTCCCAATTTCCCAAACCACAGAACCCTCAGCAAAGATATTTGAAACATCTGTGGGTATGGCCACTCATGTCCGAAGGCGTTCACTGCCCTGGCCTCAGCACACCGACCCCCCGGACTGACTACAGATAAATTATAACCCAGTCTGCAAAACACTTTCCACGCTCTGCCGGGAATCTTATTTTTCTTCCTTCCAGACAAATGCTGATTTGCAGACAGATTACAGGAGCTGGGGACAGGGGAGAGAAGGAGGTCAGGGAGGAACATAATATATATTCATGAAATATTAATGTTTAATAAGTCATCTCAATTCCTTGGCACCTAAGCACTGATGAAAAGTTTGGATGAAACCATAAGATCACAGGCTCAGAGGAGTCTTGGACTCAAGAGGCCTCTGGCTTCCAGACCCACCTCTGGTAATCACTTTCTGGGGGATCCTGACAAATCGCTTTATTTCTCCATGCCTCGGTTTCCTCACCTATAATATATTTTTTATTTTTTTATTTTTTTTAAACCCTTGCACTTCGGTGTATTGTCTCATAGGTGGAAGAGTGGTAAGGGTGGGCAATGGGGGTCAAGTGACTTGCCCAGGGTCACACAGCTGGGAAGTATCTGAGGCCAGATTTGAACCTAGGATCTCCCAACTCTAGGCCTGACTCTCACTCCACTGAGCTACCCAGCTGCCCCCCTCACCTATAATATAGACTATCTACTGCAGAGGGCTATGTTTAGGGTCAAATAGATCATAGAATCTCATACTATTAAAAGTTGGAAAGAATTTTAGGACTAACCTGTCCAAGTTTCTAGGAGGAAACTGGGCTCCTAAAAGACAAAGTGACTTAGTTCAGGTCACACGGCTACTTTGGGGCATCCTAGAACTAGAATCCAATGGTTCTCTTGCTTCCTAGTCTAAGGTTTTCAATAGATGTGAAAGCAATTTCAGTTAACTGATTGGAAAACTGAAAATGCTTTAGAAATTTAAAACATTTCTACTCCAGAGAGCTATCACTAGGAATGATGTATCCTGGGACAGATTTAGCTGTGGAGGTGGGAAGAAAGCATATCATGAGCATGGCAGCTTGGAGGACAGTCCATCAAGGGTTAAAGTCATGCTAAGAGAGGGGATAGACTGTTCCCAAGTATACAAAGACTGGGACTTCTTTGTTTTAGAGAAAAGGGTCCTGAGAGAGAAGGACCAAGACTAAGATGGCACCCTTTGGTTAGAGGCTTAGAAGAATCCTCCCACCATGAACAATCATCTTTCATGAAGGCTAATGGAGAACTGAAAACAAGGCACAGACATGTGGAATAATTTTTCCCTTTAATATCAGCATCCTAGAGGAAAGCCCCAACTACCCTGGGCTAGTTACAGTTCTGATATGATAACTTAAGAGTGAATAAAGTTCTAGAGATCGCTACTTATGAACTGAGTTGATGTTATGAAGATATCATGTTCCCAAGCAGGGTCGGACACTGGTGGTTCACCAGGTGATAGGAGTTGGCAAGTTTTTTTTTTTTTTAAAGCCTGGGTCAAAAAAGAAACTTACCTGAAATGATGATGATCCTGATCATTTGGGGAAACCTGTTAGGATTTGGGGGGGAGCCTAAGAATCAAGGGTGTCCCATTTCCATCTTCACACTTGTGGACAAGATGAAGCAACAGATGGAGAAAAGTCTGCTTCTTTAATAAAGAAACCTCATTTGGATGGAGTTGCTGGATCAGGTGTTTTTGAGCAGTTGTTTCTTTTAATAAGAAAGTTCAATCAATCAAAAGAGAAGAGAAAAGTAAAAATTTACAGAAATGCCTAGATACAGAAGGAAAAGCCAATAATACTGCTTTTTAAGATGATTTTATGACAAGGGTCAATGGAGGGTCTTTGACAACACTTGCCATTTTCCCAAATAAAATCTGACCTGCTTGTCTCATCCTATCGAAAACTAGGTCAGGCTTCAATCAAGTCATTCTCTTATGCTCATTGGGTTGTGGAGGAAACCTTGACTGAATCACCAGCTGGGCAAGCAAAAGAGTGTAGGCTCTGGAAGGTTCTACCAATGTTCAAAAGCTGTGGATTCTTATTTAATAGAAGGGCTCAGCAATAGTACATATAGGATCTCTCTTCTTCCCTATCCAAGCAGGAAGAGGGATCATGGAATGATGGAATGTTAGAATTGGAAGGGACCTTAGTGATCACTTAGTCCAGTGATGGTGAACCTTTTAGAGACCAAGGGTCCAAACTGCAACACTCACGATGCATGTGAGCCCCCCCCCCCAACAGGGTAGGGAGGAAGAGCTCCCATTGGGCTGCTGGGCAGAGGGGTGGGCGATGGGGGAAATGCCCTCGGGCAAGTGTGGAGAGGGAGAGGGGAGCAGCTCCCTCTGGTAAGCTCTGGCACACATGCCATAGGTTTGCCAACACAGAGCTAGTCCAACCACCTCATGAAGAAATGATGAAGAACATGAGACACTAGCCTATGATCCTTCTGTTTAAGGGGGCAAGAAATAACCCATTGCCAATCAGTAAGTTCATCTTTTCTGCAAAAACCCAGGATTCTTCCTCTAGAACTAATGTTAAACCTCTCCTCTACTTAACTGACTTCCCATCCCATGAAATAATCCTCCCTTAATTGCTAAACCCTTTTCTGCTGGAGGAACATAATGTATCTTTAGCTATTCAGCAATTCCTTCACTATTGCAGTGACCAAAAGAACTCAATCTATCTTTGTCCATACGGTTCTGGTCAGTTTATGTTGGCCCTATGAAATCTCATTCTGAAGGATATTGGATACCCTCATCTTAGCATTGACGCAATGGTCTTCCTGGATAGCCTGAGGCGTGGAATAACAACTTAACCATTTACTGTCCAGTAAGTGTGTTCCTTTTCCTAGGAGTATCTTCACTTTAAATCTTATTAGGACAGAAAGGTCCCATCCCCATTAAAATATACTTAAAAAATAGGCATCAGGGTGCAGGGAAGGACCATCCTGGGCCCCTTGAAGTCTTCTTTAGCCCCAAAGAATGAAAAGTCTTTTCGGGGCTCTTCCACACATCAGACAGGGATGCCCCAAACAAGGTTTATGTCTGTTACTTGCTGACCAAATGCCCATACCAGGGACAGTGTTTTTTGGATGAGAAATGATATTTCATTGGTATAAAGACCTCCTAGCAAGAAAAGTACTACTGCCAATGAAGAATAATATTCATTATTAGTAACTGATAGTCTTAGAGAATTGCCTAGAGGTTAAATTGCCGGTTCAGGGTCACCTGGCCAATATATATCAGAGATGGGACCTGAATTCAAGGTGAAGTCTCCATCACCTACATCATGGTTGTTTTATCCCATATATAGTACATGAAAGACAATGATAAAAAAGAGAGTCTTTATGGCACAGCAGCTAGAAGAGCCCATCTTGGTATCTAGAAAACCTAGGTTCAATCAAGTCCAGCCTCTGAAATATACTCCAGGCAAATCATTTCTCCTCATTGATGGAACAACTTCCCACACCAAAGAAATCACAAGTCTGTCCAAAAACAACAACAATGACAATAAAACAATAGCTGGTTGAGATAATGGATTGGCTGGCAGGCAGTGGACTGTAGAGAGATCCCAAGGCACTGGAATCTAATTCTTTTCACTCAAAGAGCACCATCGTTTAGTTCATTCATTACCTCTCACCTAGCCTAATCTGGTCTTCTAACTGGTCTTCCTATCTCTAGACCTCCCTCAGGTCCAATCTCTTCTCCATTCAGCTGCCCAGGTTATATTTCTAGTGTAGTTCTGACCAGACTATGCCATCCCCCTCCTGCTCCGTGAGCTCTGGTGGCTTCCTTCCTACTGTCTTCAGGATCACACAGCAAGTCCTCTTTTTGTCATTTAAAACTCTAAAACTTGGCCTCTTCCTGCCTTTCTGGTCTTCTTATATTTTACTCCTTTCCACATATTCTTTGATGCAGATTCCTCTGATACTTGACTCTCTGTTCTTGCTTTTGTACCCGATGGCCCCATTCTCGGAATGTTCTGGCCCCTCATCTCCACCTCTTAGTGTCTCTAATTTTTTTCAAGACTCAGGTCAGATTGTACATTCTTTAGGAGACCTTTTCCAATTCTCCAGCTCTTTTTTGGGGGGGTGTTTGGGGGGGTAACATGGAATTCTTCATGAATTTCTGTGTCTTCCTTGCTCAGGGGCCCTGCCAGCCTCTTCCTCTGTCCTCCCACCACCTTGATGCCCCTCACGTAGCCCTTCGTTGCCAGTAAATGCCCTCCCCCCAACTCTCTATCATCATTCTTCCTCTCTGCCCCAGCATTTTCTTGATCTTTCATATTTAATTCATTTCCCCCCTAAAGCTTTACTCTGAAGGCAAGTTCTAACAATGAGCTGGGGCTTTCTTCCAGCCTTTCAGAGGGGCCTCCTTCATAAACACTGAAATGAAGATAAACCAAGCTGATAAAAACCCAGCCTACAGAAAGCCCTTAGTCAGGCCTTTGGCTGAGCTGGGGAGCCACATCTGGCCCTGCTGACTCAGGGCTTCAACACATCCTGGAAGCTTCTCCTGCTTTAAATCTTAGCTTATTTTTTTTTTAAAGCACCGCCCCGTCCATCCCCTCTCCTCTGTCCCGGCTTCACTGCCACTGCCCCTCCTCATCTCATCTCCGGGTCACACTTGCAGCGAAGATTCCCAGCTCTCAGCTCAACAATCACCCAGAGATACAGGGAAGATTCTATGATATATTGAGGAAACTCTGCAGGATGCAGGGAGTCAGGAGATCTGCACACTTGCCCTGGCTCTGACACTAACCAGTTTTGTGATGCTGGGCTGGTTGCTTCTCTCTAGGCCTCAGTTTCCTCCTCTGTAAAATGAGGTGATTCATGGATCTAGGACAGAAGGAACCTTAGAGATCATCTAGTCTAGGGGTTCTTACCCTGAAGGTTGGTGAACTTGTTTTTTTTTTTAAATTGTGATAACTATATTTTTTAATATGTGGTTAAAAAAAAAACAAACGTAACTTCTGCCTTAGAATCAATACTAAATATCAGTTCTAAGGCAGAGGAACAATAAAGGTGAAGCAATTGGGGTTAAGGGACTTACCCAGGGTCACATAGCTTGGAAGTATCTGAGGCCAGATTAGAACTCAGGACTTTCCATCTCCAGGTCTGGCTCTATCCACTGAGCCACCTGGCTGCCCCCCAAAATCTGTCTTTTAATAGATTAAGTTTCCTTTTTAATCCCATGCATTTTATTCATGTGTAATGGGTTTGCCCAGATCCCTTACAATGGAGGCTTCCATAGGGAAAATGCCTGAGACCTGCTTCTGGGAAAAGACATTCTGCATCCTCCTACCATGTCAGTGGGAACAGCCTCTTTCCATTGACTGGGCAGCCTGAACGGACTGTGTCTGTCTCTCTCTTTCTGGCAGCATCTACGGGGTGAAGCTAGTTCATCCACAGCAGGGGCAAACAAGGACTGGACTTGGAACGAGGTAGGGATGGAGCTACCCTGTGAACATACTCTCCATCTCCTTCCCAGAGACTGAGGTGGTACAAGTGGGGACTATACGCTGCCCCAGGTGTTGGGGCGAGGGAGGGATTGTTTGTGTGTTTGTTCTTGTTATACTCTGGAAGGAAATATTCCTTTATAAAAGCGAATCTAACTATTAAGTGGTCAGATAGAACTGCAGTGCGAGGGAAGAACACTAAATGGGAAGAACACAATTGGTAGGCGCTTGAGCCAATGGTGTAGACACCCCTAAACTCCCTTTACAGGTACCAGAGAACCTGGGAAGAGGGGTTACATGTGTCCCACTGGAGTAAAAATATAATTTATAGCAAGAAACTGCCAAAGGGGCCCCTGACACACCCCAAATTAAGAATTCTTCCTCTGGTGTAACCCCTTTATTTTATAGATGTGAATACTGAGCCTTAGAGATTTAATGACTTGCCCACAAAATAATAAATAGTAGAGCAGGGCTTTGAACTCAAGTCTTTTGATTCTAAATTCAATGATCTTTGTATGTTCTACTTCTATCTAGAACTAGATGATCTTTAAGGGCCCTTCTGGGAATCCAACGTGCTCTTTCCTTCAGGGCTACCTTCTATGTGAAGTAGATCCCTCTAATTTCTAGTGCCTTCTCTTCTTAATCTTACATATAATATCTAGGATTTCTCTGTTTATTCTTTTTACATTTATACATGTTCTTGTCTCCCCTTTAGAATGTAAGTCTCTTGAGAGTAAGGATTGTTTCATTCATTGCCTTTTATCCCCATTGCCCAGCACCCAGTAGGTACTAAATAAATATTTATTCATTGATTTCTGATCCTGCATCTCTATCAGGGGACCCAATCACCTCCTAGGAGGACTGGGGACTAAGGATTAAGCCTTTTCTTCTCCAATGGTGATTCTCAGCAACACAAAGGACAAAGGACAGGACTAAATATTATAGAAGAGACTGGATTTTTATAGAAGACTCACCAGGGGTGAAAGATGTCTCAAACTGACCACCCCCAAGGGAGGAGAAATGGTTGAAAGATGAGAAGAAAGGAGCCTCCAGTTACCAAAGATGAAACAATAGAGCCTATCTATGAGCAAGGTTATACCTTCCCTACCCTCATAGAAGAATTCCATTCCCCAGAAGAGAAAAACACTCAGAAACCCCAGTCAACTCTTTAGCCTTTATTCCCCATTGTTGCCTGAGAGTATTGGCTTGGGGAGGCCAGAATACTTCTTCAGTGTTCCCTTGGAGATCCATCCATCCAAGATGGTAGCAGAAGCATTGGGCCAAGTTAGAAGAAGTTGACAACTTTTCGAAGGGATTGAATATTGGCACTGTGGGCCTGCCAGTCGTTGAAGCTTCGGTAATCTCCCCTCTCCACCACATACATGTGACCCCGGTAATTTGGTTCCTCATAAAGCACCCACCTAGGACAAAGGAAACGGGTGTGGGTTATGGAAGTTGGAAACGCTGAGAAAGAGGGAAAATTGAGAAACTTAGCCTCAAGGCAGAATGCCACCCTTAATGGAGAAAAAGCTCCAGGAGAATGCACTGGGATGGAAGGATCAGGTGACAGAAGGGTACAGGCAAGAGGGCTGTTTAGCCTGAGAATCATTCCTGAACATTCTTTTGTCCTTCTTGGTTCCCCCTTTGTGACTCTGTGCAGTACCAACAGAAAAGTCGTAGACCAAGAGGACCCAGGCCTGGGCTGGGAAAGATGCCATTTTAAGATCCTAGATCTCAAGCTGAAAAAGATATTAGGGGTCATTAAGTCCAACCCTCTCATTTGACAAATGGAGTACCTGGAACCCAGGGAAGTTAAATTACTTGCTCAAAGTCACTGGTGGCAAATGACAGAGGTAAGATTTGAACCTGAATCTCTGATTCCAAATCCATTTCTCTTTTCACTGTACCAGGATGCCTCAGTTCTTATCCCTTCTGAGATCACTACTGAGGAAACCCAAAGGTTGCCAATTTGGGCACACTGTCCCTCTTGTCCCCCAAGCCATCTGAGACTCAAAAAAGAAGCTGGTACTCCCTACTCATGGGACTTCTATTTATTCATCCTTGATTTCTCTAGCCTTCCTTTAATCTGCTTCCTTCCTGAATTTCCATGCCACTTAGACCTGTACCTCATATTTAGCCATCTAATTATCTATTTTTCATTTTTAAAATTATTTTATCAGTGAAAAATTATTTTCTCCAATTAGTTATAAAATTCCAAGGGCGGGGACTGTGCCTTCTCCTCTAGTCTTGTGTTGGCAAACCTATAGCACACCTGCTGGAGCATGCCAAAGGGAGCTGCTCCTCTCCCCATCTCCACATGTGCTTGAGGACATTTCTCCTATTATCTGCCCCTCTGCCCAGTAGCCCAATGGGAGTGCTTCCTCCTTCCTCTGTCTGGGGTAAGGAGTGGGGCTCACATGCAACATGAGGGTTGCAGTTTGGGCACACTCAGTCTCTAAAAGGTTCACCATCACTGCTCTAGTCTCTAGCAAAGCATCTAACGGAACTAGAAATGACATAATAGGTGTTGAGTAATAATCTATGAAAAATCCAGGATTTTGTTAAGTGTGAGAAGTCCTCTACCTTAGTAGGCAAGTCTTAGAGAATTACCTATCCTTCAGAGAGGCTAAGTAGTTTCCCACACAGACACAGCTAGAGTCAGAGGTTGGTGGGCATAGGTTGGTAATTGTGGAGGCCAATAGATTCTTTTTTTTAAACCCTTATTTTCTGTCTTAGAATTGATACTAAGTATTAGTTCCAAAGAAGAAGAGCAGGAAGGTCCAGGCAATGAGGGTTAAGCAATTTGCCCAAGGCCACACAGCTAGAAAGTGTCTGAGGTTCGATTTGAGCCTAGGACCTTCCATACTGGTCTGGCACTGTATCCACTGAACCACCTACCTGCTCCAAGCCAATAGGTTCTTGGTAGTGACTTTTAATATTTAATTGGATGCCTGACAGGGCCCTAGGCTCACATTCTTCTCACTTTTATCATGTTCTCTCCATACAGGCAGACTTACTTAATACCAACTCTACACATTTAGAAGGTGACTGGCCAAACCTGTGGAGTGATTCTGACATTCTTCTGCACTGTTCCAAATTCTCGGCATCTTTACTTGGTTTTCTGGAGGAGTGTTAGCTAACAAGAGCAAGGAATAATTTTCTCTGATAAAGGCATTATAACCCAGTATAGACAACAGTGCCTTGAGTTGAGGGGGCACAATAAGCTTTGATGGAGGAAGAGAAAAAAGAAGGTCTGATACATAATGCATTGTCTAAGTCACAACAGGGCAGTTGGGTGAAGGAAGCCCCAAGCAGCCACCAGAATGACAATGATGGTATTAGGGACCTTGGTGTGGTACCAGAAGAGGATGGGTTGGTGCAATGAACATTGACCTTGCTTACTTCATGAATTTCTCTAGAGCTGACTCTGTCCCTAACATCCACTTCCTGGGACAGGTCACTTACTTTCTGTGGACTTCAGTGTTCCGTCCTGTAAAATGTGCCTATAAGGGGATAAATTAGGAATAGATGATTTCTAAGGTTCTTCCCAGTCCTCACACTGTATAATTCTCTGGTTTTTGCCTCCTTCCTATGACTCACTCTCTTAAACATACCCAATGGCCCTTCCCAAATACTGTAGGAACTTGGTGAAACAGTAGGTACCATCTTTTATTCTCCATGGGAAATGGACTCTTGGAAATAACCTTAGAGACTATCTAGCCCAACCTGCTCATTTTCACTTGAGGAAACAGAAAATGACTTGCCCAAGGTCATACAACTAATAAATGGTCTAAACCTAGACTAAAATTTCAGTCTTCTCATTCTTAGCCCAGGTTCCTTTCCTTTCTATGCTAGGCTGCCCAGGGTTAGAGAGATGAATTTGGAATGATCAATGAAAAATGGTAACACAATCTAGGTTTCCTTAACTTTCCTGATGCTGACTCCTTCTGTACAATACTCATTCCTCTAGTCTCACTGGATTTATCCTTCAAACCACCAGAGATGAGAAGATAAGAATATTGGTCCTGAAGAAACTGCCAGTCCTACAGAAAACTATAATGGAAGCTTTTTCCTCATCATCTTACCTTCACTCTCTAGGGGCATTACTGTCTTCCTCAACTTAGACATCTGTAAGGAGAAGAGATACGGGGAGGGAAGAAAAAGGGGAAGAAAGAAAAGTGGAGTGGAGAGAAGAAAGAAGGGAAAAGAGGAAGGGAAGGAAAGAAAGTTAGAGAGAGAAGGAGGAAGGAGAGAGAGAGAAGAAGGAGGGAGGGAAGGAAGGAAGGGGTAGGTGGGAAGAGAGAGAGAGAGAGAGAGAGAGAGAGAGAGAGAGAGAGAGAGAGAGAGANAGAGAGAGAGAGAGAGAGAGAGAGAGAGAGAGAGAGAGAGAGAGAGAGAGAGAATAGAGTAAGGAATAGCCAGAGGGCTCCAGTGTGGGGAAAGCTCAAGCTCAAGCTGAGTTGGCTGCATTCCCTGGCCCAGAGCCAGAGCAATCATCTCATTTCCATAAGCCCTAAGTCCACCCACGACCACAGGCTTTGGGTGACCCCCAAAGGACTCAGTTTTATCCCCTTCCCCCTCCGCAATGAACCAATGGGGCTTAAGTGTGTGGGAATGTCCGAAGCTGGGCCCTGAGACACAGCATGGTACTCAAGGTTTCCATAGAACCCAAATGAAGTGCAATGAGAATAGGGCTGGAACCCGAAGGAACCAAATTCCATCCCCACCCCCTCCCTAAAGCTACGAATAATGCTATGATTTCAAGAGGGAGGTGGAGGAAGAGAGGGAAGTTGGAGGAAGGGTGAGAGAAGAGAAGGCAGTAAGGAAGATGGAGAGGGAGTATTGGAAAAAGATAAAGAAGGTTTGGGGGAAGGAAACTGAGCCCCCCTAAAGCAGGACAGTGTCGGTGAGGAAGGTGGACACCCTGGCATTGGGAAACTCCCTGCTTCTAGCCCGCTCCTTCCCTCCTCTCTCAGGTCACCAAACAGTAGCTACTGGACCAACTTCATCAGAGAAGGTGAAGCTCTTCTGGGCATGTCCTGTTATGACCATTTCCTAGTCTTGATTTTGGTGTCTCTCCTCTACCCCTGTTACCCACCAGCACAGACTTTTCCAGTGCTCTATCCCGGGAGATATGTAGGGAAAGAATGGTTAGGAAAGTGTTTGCCAGAGCAAAGCACTTCCCATATTGAGCTCTCCCAGGAGTCCAGCCTTCTGGGATGTCATTCCAGGAATTCACTGCTGTTGATCCAGAGGGGAAAAAATCCCTGGCATCCAGAAGCCCCCTGCTACTCCCCTCCCCACAGGAACTTACCCTGTGAGACATCTCTGTCCAGACTGACCCCTTTTCCTTCTGTGCCAGGTTTTGAGAGCTTTTTTTATTTGAATAAAATTTAATGAATTCTTTTCTAAATCATATCTTGGTGGCTCATGGGGCCAGTCAATGGGGGAATCTCAAGTTGCTTTCTGTATGGGGCCAGGTGGTAGAGATGGCCTTTAAAAGACACCACTCAGCTGATTAATATCCCTAGCAAATTAAACAATTCCAGTCCTGAAGAGTCAAATTCCATCGAATCTGGGCAAAGGCTACCATAAGGGGAAGAAAGAGAGGAGAGAGCCATAGGCAGAGGCAGAGAAAGAAGAGCTTCGGAAAGACAAGGAAACAAAGAGAAAAAGAAAGGAATCCAGAGATCAAGAAACAGAGGCTGAGGGACATAAAGGAAAACAAAGCAAGAGCTAGAGTGGGGGAGGCAGGAAGGCAAAGAGAGGGGCAGAACAGTACATTCCTCCAAGTCACTGTGAATTCAGGGACATGGCACAAGGCACACAGCAAGAAGTCAATTTGACCCAAGACCAAGTGCAAAGGCTAGTCGAGCAAATGGAGAATCTTTTTCTTTGCCCCATATCCTCCCCACCGCCCTCCTTGTTGTTGCCATTCAAGTCCCTCAAAAGTCTGCTAACTTGAACAATGGGTCCAGTTTCTTTGATAAGGGTGGGGTAAGATGCTGGCACAAGGTTAGACCTTAAATCTTATTTTAAGAAAATAGACTCCCTCCCAACTGCCTCTTCTTATGGGCTTAAACCCTGGGGACATCTAAATTAACTTGGGTGCAGCAAGGAGGAGTATCCTGCTGGGCACACTGATCCAAACTTTGATGGAAGGATTGGAAAGGGGAAAGGCGGCATAGGGTGGAGACAACAACATTGCCTTGCCTTGATCAAATGGTAATATTCAGCCTTAGAATCATTAGATCTATTTAAGGAAGAGATCTAAGTGCTCACTTAGTCCAGCAATCACATTCCATAGCATCCCTAACAGAGGAGTGTCTGGCTTCGACTTAAATATTTCCAGTGATGGGGAACTCATTATCTAACAAGATGATTCATTCCACTTTCAAGTAGCTCCTTACTGATAGCAAGTTCTTCTTTATATTGTCCCGAGTTCTGCTTCCAGTGGTCTTAGTACTACCTTCTGGGGCTCCACAGAACAAGCTTAATCCCTCCTCCATAGGAGAGACTCTCAAATACTTGAAAGCAGTTATCATGTCCCAGCCCTCCTGAAACTTCAATTCACCCAACCACACATTCCTGATTCCTTCTGCCATTCCTCTTCTATAAAGACCTGAACCCGATACTCCCTTTGTGGTCTGACCCATGCTGAGGGCAGAGGGACGATTACATCCCTTGTTCTGAACACTTTCATCCCACTAACATTAGCTTTTGAGTAGTTACATCACACTGCTGACTCACTGAATTTAGAGATCCCCAAAATTCCTAATTTTTCCTATGAAACTGCTATCTAGCTCATTGGATCTGCCACAGCCTGTACTTTCGAAGTTGTTGGTTTTTTAAGCCTAAGTGTAGTACTTTACATTTGTCTCTGCTGAATGTCATCATTTTTGATTTAATATGTGACTGCAAATGACTCAGGTCTTCCATAGGTATTACAAGTTGTAGTTGCTCCTTTTATGGGATTAGAAAGGCCAAATTACCCTAAGGGGTTGATGACTGATATAAGTTTATGTTTTGATTTTAAGGACATGTGCATTTTTATAGGAAATGTCTAAACCAAAGGAATGGCTTTCTAATGGTGGAATTTTAGGCATTGTGGCACACAGGTTGATTGAGTATATATTTTCTAGGCAGGGTGGCCACATATTTGGGAATGATGCAGGAGCTCAGGCTAAAGTACAGAAGAAAATATCCTAATTCCCTCAAAGTCTCCAAGCTGTTGACTGAGGCCAGTGCCCAGGATGCCCTTTAATGCCTAGAATGCCCTCTTTCTTCCCCCTTTCTCCTCTCCCTATCCAAATTCTTATTTTATCTTATTCTTTAAGTTGCTAGGGACCAGGCAGCTATACTACCTCTTAGCCTTCTCTATGTGCTGTGCCTATTCTGTCTCTCATTTTTTACCTCCCCTTTACATGTTATATTTCCCTGTTACAAAGCCAGCTCCTTGAGGAGAGGGATGATCTTGAATGCTTGTATTTGTATTTATTACTCAGCACAGTGCTGGGCACAGAGCAAGCACTTAGTAAAGGCTCTATCTATCATCTATTTCTAATATCCATCCATCTATCTATCTATCTATCTATCTATCTGTCTATCTATCTGTCTGTCTGTCTGTCTGTCTGTCTATCTATCTATCCACCTTTTTGTCTGTCTATCTATCTATCTATCTATCTATCTATCTATCTATCTATCTATCTATCTATCTATCTATCTATCTATCATCTATCTCTCTATCTCTCTCTCTCTCTCTCTCTCTATCTATCTATCTATCTATCTACCTACCTACCTACCTACCTACCTATCTACCTACCTTTCTGTCTGTCTGTCTGTCTATCTATCTGCTGGTCTGCCTGCCTGCCTGTCTGTCTGTTTGCCTGTCTATCTTTCTAGTCTGTCTATCCTTCCATCTGTCCATCCATCTGTCTGATTATTCATCTACCCAATCTGTCTATGTGTCCCTCCAATCCATGGTCAGATAATCTATTTGTCCTCCAGGGAACTACGTATCACTCAGCACACTCAACAGTATCTGGCCCTCCCTCCCTCCACCCCTATACCCAGGACTTTCTCTTTTTATAACTCTGGGTATGGAGAGGGCTTTTGCTGGATAGGAGGCCCAAGAGAAATTGGCACCCTACTAAGCCACAGTACCGAGATTTCTGGGCCCACATTCCTCTGGGCCAATGAAGAATTGAGAGCTCCCAGGAGGTGAGATGCCTCCCTCCGTACCCCCAGCGCCCAACCGGATGCACACACCATCCGGTTTATGGTCTTCTCCTAAGAGAGGGGTTCTTGGCTTTTCTTTTATTTCATGAAACCCTTCAGCTGCCTGGTGAAGCTTCCTCAGAGTAATGCCGGTCACCTACACTCACAGGGGAAGGGAATGCTAAATTTCCGTGAGAGGTTAGTGAAAATTAAGAGGTTATTTTTTTCCCTTTCCAAGTTCATAGACATCCCCACTCCTGCGCTCCAAATCCATCTCTGGACTCCTGGTGGTCCATGGACCTCAATTTAAGAACTTCTGCTCTAAAAAGATTATAGTCTTCATGCATAACTGTGAGAGTCATTCCTGCTCTGTCCTGAAGCCTCCAGAAACAGGGGCATCACTTTAAATTTCAGATCCCCAAAGAACTGCAAAGAATGTCCCACCTTCTCCAGCCAGCCTTGAGGCAAAGGATAGAGCAGGAATGTGCTCTAGGGCCCTCCTATTTTCCCTTTCAGTGAATGACCTGCTGCTTTAGCCTGGCATCCGACCCCTTCTTCCTGCCAAGGTGCTCAATGCCCTTCTGCTGCCCTTTCTACTTCAAAATTCTTCTGCAAGACTGCCCTTTTTATACACTCTCCTGTGCTCTAGAATTATCTTTTCTCCCCATCATCAAGACTTGCCCTCAGGTAGCTGTCCCTTTGGAAAGGCTGTCTCCTAGGAAGGTATGGAAGATTGATATTAGCTTGATATGTTCTTCTCTCCAGAGGATGTGCCTTTTAATAGGGTATGTCTCAATTGAAGGAATTACTTTATTTATTTGTTTTTTAAGTCCTTACCTTATGTCTTAGAATTGATACTATACCACTGCCAAGGCAGAAGGATGGTTAGGGCTAGGCAATTGGGGTTAAGTGACTTGCCCAGGATGTCTCAGGCCAAATTTAAACCCCTTGCCTCTAAGCTTGTCTCTCTCCACTGAGCCACCCAGCTGCCCCAGGACTTTCTAATAGTGGAATTTTAAGCATCGTACCAGGAAGGCTGGCTGGGTGGCTATTTTTGTGCAGAATGGCCCAAACGATCCAAACGAGGGCAAATCATACCTAGGAGTACCCTTCAGGCCATACCTACTCCTTCTCTGCTTAGAATAGCCCCATTATTCAATTTAGGAACTCTTACCATCGAGATGGTCATCTGCCCCCAAACACAGTAGTTGTTGCTAAAGCAATAAGCGGGTTTCCCCTCTCCCTTTCAGCCTCTAGTTTACTCACGCGCCATCCCCGTACACCTTGATGGCATTGATGCAGTTCTTGGCCCAGCCCTGGCTCTGGAGGAAGGGGCAGTCCTCCGTAAACTCCATGCACTGGCCTGTGAAGTTGCAGCCTTCAAAGATCTCCAGGCGATAGTGTTCCCCATGCTGCTCCAAGATCAGGATTGTGGGAGAAAAGAGGACAAGAAAGAAAGAGCTGAGTTTTCATTTGTCTGTTTGGTTTTTGTGCCTTCCTCCCCAAACAAGAACCTAAGCAATAAGCTGGTGGAAGGTTAGAACTATAACGGACCTAGAGAAGATCTCATTCAACCTCTTCATTTGAGAGATGGGGAAAATAAGGCCTAGGGAGGAGGGATGACTTGCCAGGGTCACACAGAGACCTTGTCAGGGACACAGCCGGGACTGGAATATGAACCTGTTGTCCATCGATCGATCAAAGACTCTTTCCACTACAAACTGCCACCAATCATCCAAGAGGCATGAGAGTCTTCAGGAGAGGAGAATGTACTTTAAGAAGTCATTGCGGAGTGGGGCAGCTGGGTAGCTCAGTGGATCAAGAGTCAGGCTTAGAGACGGGAGGTTCTAAGTTCAAATCTGGCCTCAGATACTTCCTAGCTGTGTGACCCTGGGCAAGTCACTTGACCCCCATTGTCTAGCCCTTACCATTCTTCTGCCTTGGAACCAATACACAGTATTGACTCCAAGATGGAAGGTAAAGGTTTAAAAAAAAAGAAAGAAAAAAAAAAAGAAGTCATTGCGGAAGGGGATATGATTGGGGATGTAAACTCTAAATGGTCACTTTATTGCAAATATTAATTATAGGGAAATGGGTTTTGAACAATGATACATGTACAACCCAGTGGAATTGCTTGTCGGCTCTGGGAAGGGGGAGAGAGGAGGAGAGGGAAAGAACATGAATCGTGGAACCATGGGGAAAAAATTTCTAAATTAATTAATTAAATTAAAAATTAAAAATTAAAAAAAGAAGTCATTGTGCTGATATGATCACTACCTTGTTCTGTCTTTTTGCTCTTTCAAAATGTTTTCATATGTAATATCTCCTTTATTCCTTATAGTACCCATTGGTGCTTCCAGAGAGGAGAAAATGAAGGAGAGAGAGATTTGGTGACTCACCCAAGATTACACACTTAACCTCTGTTTATCTCAGCTTCCGTCTGTGTAAAATGGGGATGAATAATAATAGCACCTACTTCATAGAGTTCTTGTGAGGAACAAAGGAGATAATGATTATAAATTGCTTAGCACAATGCCTGGCTCATAGTAAGTGCTTTGTCAATGTTAGCTATCATCATCATCATCATCATCATCATCATCATCATTATCATATGGTGAGTACTTGAAAGAGGATTAGAACTCAGGTCTCGCTACTCCTAGTCAGAATGTACAGAAGAGAGCACGAGGTTTTGAGTCAAGGAACTGAGGTCGAATCCCTACGCAGATTCTTACTATCTAATTGGCAAAGTCACCATGAAATATACTATGTAAGAGGTTAACTTCGATAATCTTTTTCTGTTCTCCTTTGAATATAAAAATGTTCTCTTTTTGGTATCTGTCCAGTCCATCCCCGCCATCGTCACCATGATCTCCCTGGGCTTTTGTGAGGAAAGGGTTTTGCAAAGATCAGGATGAAGTAAAATGTGAATTATTATCCTCGTTGTAACCAGCATATGGCCCTTCTCACTTTCCCAGGAAGGCCACATGCCACCCACACTAATGGGCCCGGATGGCTTAAATTTTTAAAAAGGAATAGAAAGCTTTTCTTCATACCCAAAGCCAGAAATATAAAACAGACAATAAAGAAACATCTTTTTTTGCTGAAGCCACTCCTGGGATTTGCATCACCATTTACTTGGAGCAGGAAATACATAGCCTTATAAAATAATGTGCATTTCCAGAGGAAAAAGAGAGAACATTGTTCCAACATCCTGGCCCCACGGGTCCGTCAGCGTTAGTTCGAGTGAATTCCTTTGGGAAGCTCTGGACTTCGGCTGCACATGAATCTGTGATGCAAGTTGGCCCCAAGGATATTTTTTATGAAAACAGCATTCACAAAATACCTAGTATATTTTTCATATAAATAGCATTATGCAGACTTTGGTGCCAACAATTTTAATTCCTTTCTCCAACGGCCATGGCCTTGCTGAGATGCTGGGAAATCATTTTTAACCATTCCAATGGCCAAAGTGCAGCTGGCTTTGCAGCCACGCCAGGTCAAGATAGGATCCAAGCCACAGAGGGGCTTCCACGTCCCCGACCCCCAGATATTTGTCAGGGCCTTCAGGCAATGTGAGTTCAAGGTTTCTCATCTAGGCAGATCCTCTCGCTTCCACTCCAAGGACATATGCGACTCGCAGCTGGACAGCACGCACTCTGCTGCCTCACTTCAGTGAGGAGACCTTACAGAGGCTGGCTATCATTTTCCACCACAGGATGGGAAAAAATGCTGGGAGTTCCATTGCTAACACCCTTTGGCTTAGGGAGCCATATTCCAAAAGCCAGGATGGGCACTCACCATTCCCACCGGTCGACAGGAACCCATGTGGTCGTTGTGGCCGTTCCAACGATAGAAGTCAGGATATTCGCCGCGTTCCAAGATGAACTGCTGTCCTCGGAAGTCTGGGTGGTCAAAGCAAATCCAGGCACCACTCTCGACTCGGATAGAATTGACCCTGTTCATGAAGCCTCGGTCCTGGAAGTTGTCACAGTCCCCACAGACCTCCAGCTTCCGACCAGTGAAGTACTTGCCCTCATAGAAAATAATCTGAGGATTGGAAGGGAAATGGGCCAGATTAGGGAGAGGAAGCAAAGGATTTTCTCCGCATAGATCAGTTATGAAAGAATATGAACAAAATGTTTTTAAAGACTATAAAATATCAAGAAACAAACACAAGATTGATACAAAACATTAATAATAAGAAAAGTACAAATTAAAACAACTTTTAAGGTTTCACCTCATACCCAGAAAATTGGGGGCGGAAATGATAAAAAGCAGAAATAGTCAATGTTGGAGGATTTTCAGGAAGCCAGGTAAACGAATGCTTTATTGGTGGAACTATGAATTATTGCAACCATGTATTTATTATTCTTTTTTATTCAAAGATGTTTTATTTTCCCGATTACATGTAATAACATTTTTCAACATACATTTCCCAAAATTATAAGATCCACATGATCTCTCTCCCTCCTCCTTCTTGGAGATGGAAAGCAATTTGATCTGGCTTATACATGCATTATGATGCAAAGCATCCTTCCATCTTGGTCATTGTTGTAAGAGAATACTCATATAAAACCAAAACCCCCAATAAAATCATAAATAAACAAATGTGGGAGATAGTATGCTTTGATCTGCATCTGATTCCAATAGTTCTTTCTTTGGAGGTGGACAGCATTCTTTGTCTCCAGTATTGTCCCAGATTATTGTATTATTGCAACCATTTAAAAAAACATAGAAGCATAGATTTAGAACTGGAAGGGACCTCAGAGGTCAACTAGTCCTACTCTGTTATTTTACAGATAAGGAAACAAAGGTCAAGAGAGAGGAAGTGTCTTGCAAGAGATCACATAGTAAACATTAAAGTTTGCATTGAAACCAGATCCTCTGAATGAACATATAATCTGTGTTTTCCGCTGTATTCTGACGCCAACAATTTAAAATTATATGAGAAAAGCCAATCAACTGTTCCTATTCTTTGGCGCAGATAAACTACTTTAAGACATATATATATATATATATATATATATATATATATCCCAAGGAAGTCAAAGATAGAAAGTCTCATACCTAACAAAATATTTATAGCTGCATTTCTTGTGGTACAAGGAAAAAAGAAGCCAAATGGATGGCCATCAATAAAGGAATAACGTAAGAAACTGGGGCATATTTAATTCAATAAGCATTTGTGAATGCCTACTATGTGCCAGGCAATAATGCTACAAAACTATTCCTTGCCTTCAGAGAATTTACATTCTCTTAAAAGTAAACAGGCAGCTCACAGATGAATGTATACAAACTGCATACAAAATAATTGAGGAAGGCACTAACAACTGGGAGGATGGAGCACAGTAACTTCTATATATCCGGAGATGATAAAAGGAATGAGGAGAAGGGAACATTTATTAAGCACCTACTATGTGCCAAGCATGGCATGTGCTTTGTGTTTTATAAGCATTATTTCATTATATCCTCACAATAACCCTGGGAGGTAGGTGCTAATGATATCCCCATTTTACAGTCAAGGAAACTGAGATTGACAGAGTTCAGGTGATTGGGATCACACAGCTAATAAGTATTTAAGATCAAATTTGAACTTAGATTTTCTTGACTCCAGGCTTAGACATCTATCTTCTGAGCCATCTAGATGTCTGTGTATGTATACATGTGTGTACATATGTATATATTTATGCACCCATACATATACATACATGTACATGTACATCCCTTCCTTTCTCAGTCTAGAGGTAGGAATGGGTACGAGAAGAGCCCTAAGGCATAAGTAGTTTATGCACAGAGTTGGAAGATAGTGTTAGCATCAGTGGAGTACATGGAGCATAGGGGGAAGAGGCGAGTAAATTGTAAGAAGACTGGAGAAGTTGGAAAGGACCAGGTCCTAAAGAGCTTTGAATGCCAAACAGAGGATTCTATATTTGATCTTGGAGGTGATAGGGAGCCACTGGAGTTTATTGACTAGGGAAAGAAGATGACTAGATCTGTGCTTTAGGAAGATTGATTGACAAGCACTTTTCACTCTACCTTGACAAAATTTCTTGTATAGATGCTTGTCTCTCCTCTGACACTGTCACCTCATCACCTCACTCCTGGGCTATTGCAATAGCCCACTGGTTGGTTCTTCTGACTCATTTCCCCATTCCAGTCTATCATCCATTCAATGGCCTATATGACTCTGTCACCTTCTACCTCCAGAATTAGAAATAAAATCCTCTTTTTGGTTTCCAAAACTCTTTGAAAACTGTCTCCTTTCTAGCCTCCTGGTCTGCTTTGCTCTACCCTACAGTTCCATCCATTGACACTGGTCTCCTTGCCTTTCCTTAAACAAGATATTCAATGTCACAACTCTGAATTTCTACTGGCCGTTGTCTATGCCTGGAATTCTCTCCTTCCTATCTCTGACTCCTGATTTCCCTGTGTTCCTTCACATTTCAGCTAAATTCCCACCTTCTACAGGAAGCCCTTTCCAATTCTCCTCATCATCCCTCTCCCACCACCACTAGAGTATTCTTTCTGGGATTACCTCCTTTTATATATCCGGTATACATCTCATACCTTTCAGATTGGTTAATATGATCAAAAAGGAAGATGGGAAATGTTGGAGAGGATGTGGGAAAACTGGGACACTAATGCACTGTTGATGGAGCTGTGACTTGATACAACCATTCTGGAGAGCAATATGGAAGCATGCCATAAAACCATGCATACGTCTTTTGACTCGGCAAAATACGACCCAGCAAAAAATACCTCTACTGGGTCTGTATCCCAAAGAGATCAGAGATAAGAGAAAAGGACCTATACAAAAATATTTTTTGCTGCTCTTTTTGTAGTGGCAAAGAACTGGAAACAGAGGAAATTCCTCATCAGTTCGGGAATGACTGAACAAGTTGTGGTATAACTCGTTGCAATGGAATATAGTTTGTCTTAAGAAATGAACAAGATGTGTTAAAAAAAAACCTGAAAAAAACTTGTATGAACTGATACAAAGTAAAATGAGCAGAACTAGAACACTGTATAAAATAACAGAAATATTATATAATGATCAACTGAAAAGAATGACTATCAGCCAAGGAAGGTTTCAAGACAACTCCAAGGGATTCATGATGAAAAATGCTATCCACAGTCAAGAAGGAACTGTTGGAATCTGATTGCAGAGCAAAGTATGCCATTTTTCATTGTATTTCTTTCATGAGTTTTTTAATTATATGTGTGATATGGTTTCTTTCATGGCAAGAGGAATATGGAATATGGAAATATATATTTATGACAGCACTGGTATAACCTATATCAGAGGGGACAGGGGAGGGAGGGAGACAGAGAATATGAATTACTCAATGTCAAATAATTATTTCCAAAAAATTGTTTCTACATGGAGTTGAAAAAAATTAAAGTTAAACATATATCTACTATGTATATAATTGTCTATAATATTCTCCTTCATTAGAATATGAACTTTTTAAGGGTATGGGGTGTTTTTGCCTTTCTTTGAATCTCCAGTGCTAAGTGCAGTGCCTGGCACATAGTAAGTGCCTAATAAATACCTTTTTTGATTTATTAAGCATATACTTACGTACAAATTATTATGTATTGCTTTATGTTCACTTATCTTTGTACATGTTTGCTCCCAGGAGAATGTTAAGATCCTTGAGATAAATGACTTCTTCTTCTTCTTCTTCTCCTTCTTCTCCTTCTTCTTCTTCTTCTCCTTCTTCTCCTTCTTCTCCTTCT
>NC_058134.1:96700858-96781043 GCF_016433145.1 Gracilinanus agilis | reverse complement strand
AGAAGGAGGAGGAGGAGGAGAAGGAAGAGGAGGAGGAGGAGGAGGAGGAGGAGGAGGAGGAGGAGGAGGAAGAGGCATGATTTTTCCCATTTTGGGGATAGGAAAACAGATTCAAGGCAGTGAAGGATTTTTATCAAAGTCTCCTCTAGGAATCTATACTTGAACGAAGCCATGGTCCAGAGAGGTTGATTGACCCAAGAATAAGCAGCAAAATGAGAAGGGCTCAGAATTCAGAATTTTAAACTTTACAGCAAGGTGGAGTATGTGGAGTCAAGACTTCTTGCCTTTCTTTATTTTTTTCCATTTCATTATTTTTAGAAACTCTGAACTTAATGAACAACTAACATGAGCATTTCTATATACAAAACAGTACACCAGACAGAGGGCTAAACATGAAAACACAACTTTCTATTATGTGTAGCTTGCTTTGCCTTTTAAGCATAGAACAAATTTAATGCAATTTTCAAAACAATCTTACTTATCTGTATTTCCTTCTGGCCTCTCTGTACATAAAATAAATGCTTCAATGACCCTCTTTTCTTTATTTTCTTTTTTTCCCCCTTTTTCTCTTTCATTTCTCTCTGGACTTTGTTCTGGATCTCTAGACTTCTTCTACCATTACCCAGGAGCCTTCTGACCATAGAAGATCCTTCTTTCCTGTGTTCTTATCAACTTGAAAAATAAATACTTCTGCCCCTGAATCCCCTTCCTCTGATTCGTTAGGTCTTCCCTTTTAAGGGAGTTATATTCACTCCTTTATTCTTCTCTAGGCTTTATTCCTGACTCTCAGAAACTCCCAGGTGGGTACCTCCTCTATCCCATCCCATCCTTTTCAGGTTCCTTTTACATGTTATTTTCCCCTATTACAGCGTAAGTTCCTTGAGGTTAGTGTTTCTATTCCTCATGCTTATAGTGCTTGGAATATAGTAAGTACTTAATAAGTTCTTGTTGACTCGACATTTTTTGGTGGTGGTTGGTGGTGGTGGTGGTGGGAACAACCCTTTCACCATCCTTTTTCTCCCTTCCCCCTCATGCCAGTGAAAAACTTCTTGGAACAAATATTCGTAGTCCTCCCCCACCAAATGCCCCCATGGCTATGTCTGAAAACTCGTCTCATTCTTTATTTTGAGTACATCACCTCTTTATCGAGAGGTGGGTAGCATGTGCCATCATTGGTCTTCTGGAACACCTTCCTGATATTTTCTTTTCTGAGAAGGCTATGGATTTCCTATCTGCCTTGTCCAAGCACAGAAATAAAGAAATGAAAGATTTAAGAAAACCTCATGTCCAGTAGTAGCCTAAACTTTGTCTAGTTACAGCTTCTATAAACTTAAAACTGAAGGCCACTCAAAGGGCAATGAAGAGGCCCAGAGAAGATGACGGTAGGAAGCAACATACTACCAATGGAGCACTGAACAAGAGAAGCATTAAACAAAATGTCACCAAAGATAAATATGGCCCAACAAGTTGCTCATACAGTGAAACAGAAGGATGACAAATTAATATCTCAGTGTTCCACACATATTCCTGCAATATCAAAGAATCTACAAGAATGTCCCCAATCTTATTGGGTGGACTATATATAAAGAATTTATAGGAAGACAAAAACAAGAGTCAAACGAGATGAAAAGTTGTGGGCAGATTGTGCTCTTAACCTTTGGTGGGAATAAGTATCCTTATGGATGAGATCCATCAAAGAGTAGTAGTGGAAAAAGCAATGGACCAGGGTCAGAATATCTGGTTGTTAATCTAGTTCTGCCACTTCAGGACCTTGGAGAAGTAGCTTTGCCCCAATGGGAGCAATTAAATAAATAAATGAATGAATAACCCTGCCATCTCCGTAATTCCTTTGTTATGTCACTTTTATTTGTTGACTTTGCTCCTTTTGTCATACCTCTTCACGCTGATTTAAATCTTTTTAGTGAGCATTTTATAAGAACAAACTGTTTATAAGAGTAGGCAAGATATTGTGTATCGGTGGGGATAGAGATACATAGATCTACCCTGCTCTCAAGCAGTTTATAATGGGGGAAGGGTGGGAAGACACATACAGAAATAACTATGATACAAGGGACAGTGAGATAAGTGTAAAGTTGAGATCCAGTCAAACTGCTATGAGAAATCTGAGGAAGGAAAAGTCACTGTTATCTAGAAGGGGAGAGAGAAAGAAAGGAGGGTTCACAGGACCATAGATTTAGAGTTGGAAGGGATCTTAGTGATCATTTAGTCCAACCTTCTCATTTTATATATGTGGAAACTGAGGCTTGGGTTGCTTAACATTTATCTGAAGCCATACAGATAGTAGGTACCAGAACTGAGATTTGAATTCAGGTCTTTGGACACCAAATCCACTGCACCATCCCTGTCTCCTTCTTTTAAGGAAAGTTTCTTGAATGAAACCATCAAAATAAGTTGGACCTTGCTGAATGCAGACTGAGACTTACTATATTTTACTTTATTTCTTCACTTTTGTTTATTTGAGTTCTGTTTCACAAATGATGTTTTTCATTATTATACATGTAAAATCTAGATTAGATTGCTTGGCAGGGAGAAGAGGGAGAATTTGGCTCAAACTTTTAAAAAATGAAGGTTAAAATATCACTTTTTCAGGTAAGTGAGAAAAAATAAAATACTGGAAAAAAAGAAGCCTATCATAATGACCTTGGGAAGAGGTAATGAGAGTTTGAAATAAGGTTGTGTAATCTAACTGTAAAGGAGGGAGACTTGACAGGATCAGGCAACTTATTGAATGTGGGTGATGAGACAGAAGAATCAAAGATGATCCCAAGAACCTGAGTGCCTGAGAGGATGGTGGTACCACAAATAATCATATTGTATGTTTTCCAGACATTTCATCGTCATTTTTAGCTTTTTCTGGACTTAACCAAAGTACAATATAGGTTAACATGTGGAAGCAATTTGGATAAATCAATTTGAAAACCCTAAAGAAAAGAAGTTGGACCTTGAAGGAAATAAGGAACAAACAAATGGAGATAGTTTGGGGGAAATAGTCTCCTTTCTCTATCCCTAATCTTGGATAACTTCAAGCTATCAACAAAAAGAGAGAAGCTAGGGGGAAGGTTAAGTTTGGCAGTAAAGATGCATTCAATTGGTGTCAGGTTGAGACTAAGGTGCTGGCAGGACATCCAGGTAGAAATATCCAAAAGGTAATAAGAGCCTGGGATCATCTAGTTTGGATTTACTAACCCTGATCTTAGTACCTCAACTTTCTTTGAAATATTGTATGCTGTATCTCCACATAAGTCATCGCTGGTAACTTGTTATAGCTTATACCATATTACTTATACCACTTCCAACACGTGTCTTTCCATTGTCCTTTGAGCTTGAAATTCTTAATTGTAATGGCGAGAGAGGTTTGATTAAGTCAATCAATCTTTTTACCTCATCCCACCCAAAGTAAGTGACAAGATACAGAAGAGTTCTCTTCTCAGTTGAATCAACCAATCAATTATGGAATTTTGAATGATGTGAAAAGTCTTTTAGATGCCTTTAAAAGTCACTGGATGACCTGGAATGATGTTTCACAGGCAGTGTATGTGAGGAAACACTGGCCACCTGTTATGAAACAGATAACCACTTTAGGTCCTGGGGATTCAAACATCTGACAGCTTAGGAAAAAAACTTTCTAGCTAAGCCTCTGATTATTTGGAGGGAAGAAGAGCTCCAGTTCTGGACCCAGGCTCCTCCTCCTGATTTGATCAGAGGAGGACCTAAAGAACTTCGAAAGGTGGGAGATCTGGATTTTCTGTAAGCTTACTGGCAAGACCCAGAAGAGTAGTGGTTGGTGGCAGTTTTAGCATAAAGGTCCAAGAATAAACTAGATACAAGGAGGAAAGACAGGCTTAAGATGCTACAAGAAAGGCCAAAGAAAGATTACACCATGCCTGAGGGGAATTTTCTGAGTTCCCCATGAAAGGAAGAAAAGAATATTCAGCCACTAAGAGCTCTAAGTAACCCCTTTGCCACTTGTGCTAACACTTTTCCTTGGACTCTATTTGTAGAAGAAAAATGTGTCATAGACTTGAGAATTGTAGCAAATGTTTTTACTATACCATCTTAGTAAATACCTTCCCTAAAAGACTGATCATCAAGGCAGGAAGCACACTGCCAGGAGCTTCTGAGCTACACAGAGTTAGGAAGATACACACCAGGCTCTTAAGGCTGCCATTAGAGTAGACATGCCAGTGCAAGTGGGTCTTGAGCATATGGGCTACATTTTTATTCTAGGTTACTGTGTTCTCTGATGACATATAGACCAGGAGAATATTGTTGATTTTGTGAAAATGAAAAATTGGGATCATTGGAAGCACCATGAAAATTTTCAAAGGTAATCAGACCCAATCTCCTTTTGCTTCTCAGTCCCAGTAACCATTTGCAGCAACTGTCGAAGGTTTTCATATACTGATAAGCTAACTCAACATGTCATATTCTGGGATATATGTTTTTTCTTCTACTTTATTCAAGTGGGTGGTGAAAGTTATTTCTATTTTCTTTTACATTGTAGTGAATTCCTTTGAAGATATGGAAGAGAAAATCCAAGAAAGAAAGAATGAGAAGTAAAACTTCTGGCCTCAAATGTTTATTCAATGCCCAAAATTTAGACAATAAGCAGAATTCCACAAGGAAGCAAATTTGACTCATCAGTATCACTGAGGCATGAGGAAACAACCCCAATATGGCTCTGAATGAGTATACCATATTCAAAAGAAACAAGCTAGTTAAAGGAGGATGGGGTCAGTGGTCTAGGACTGGATATTAAGATATATAAGGTATATCCATATTAAGGAATCCTTGAAGTATAGATGGGAAGCATTTGGGCGAAGATTAATGAAGAGAATAATAAAAGCAACTTTTTCATCATTTGTCCTTTCTAGGCAGAAAAAAATAGATTAGGAGATCAGGAAAAAGATCAGAAGCCTGATACAGGGATATGATATAGTGATAAAGAGATGAATGCTCTCTTCGCCGAAAGCAGAACAGTTAATTACTTCTTGACTTGCTTTAATGATGACTTCATTTTTCAAAAGTTGGAGGAACTGACAAGAAGTCTAGTTCTGGATTTGATTCTTTTAATAGGAAAGAACTGGTACTGAAAGGGAAATGATGGGAACTTGGAGGTGACTTGGATAAACACATAAATGAAATACTAATAAAATTTGCAGATGACTCGAAGATAGGAGGGATTTCTAATATATGATATGGCAGAGTCAAGATTCAAAAAGATCTGAAAACTAGAAAATTGGGCTGAATTCAGTAAAATGAAATTCATACCAGTTCCATAATGAACACTCAGCAAATAACAAAGAAATTCATTTATCCAAATCATAACAAAACTTTGGGAGTTTCCCCAAAGTTTCTAGATTAGCAAAGTTGGAATAGGGATATGATAGAGATTGCCAGCTCCTCTGGTGTCTTTCCTTCAGCAGTCTGAAGTGAGATTGGCCTCTTCCATCTTCTGCCTGAAAGCTGGAAGCCAGAAATAATCAGAACAACTTGAAGCTTAAAGAATCCCAAAGAGAACTTGCCCTGAAGAATCCTGAAAGGAGACTGGCCCCAAAGACTCATTAAGGAAGACTGGTGAAGACTAGAACTCTTGCTTTTCACCAATTTTGCCATAAATCTCACATTCATCAAAGAGTCTCATACCAATGGGTTTTGGGACAGGGGTTACATGTGAGCAAAATTCTGATATCCCTAAGAGCCATAGATATTGTTAAGAAGATCCAAGCCTTCATAAGCACGTGAACCCACATTTTTAGCAATGGACCATGGGTCAGTAAGGATATGTCTTCATAAGAATTTTTTAAAATCAACTTTATGTTTTTGTCTCCATCAGAGGGCATTAAAAATTATTTTCAAATGTTTTAGTGCAGGATTTTTATTTTAAAAAAACATTCATAAAATGCCATACTAGAAGATCCCTAACATCTCTTTCTTGGGAATCACAAGAGACCACATGCTTGCACAATTTAGTCTACCAGAAGTTTCTGAAAAAGGCCTCAGGGGTTCTATACTCAGCCATTCTTCAGCTTGTGTGGGGCTGCCCAGGCTTGCAGTCTTGGGTGGGGAGAAGGAGGCAGAGAAGTTCGAGGAGAGCCCTGTACTGAGAGCTCTGCCTTCTGGCCAAGCATGTAATCACAACTGTAGCAACTATTTCAGTCAGGTAGTTACCAAAATATAGGCTATTTTCTTAGTTTCTACTTCGGTCTCCTTGCTTGGCATTGTGGGTGATGCTGGAGAAGTGAAATACCCAAGCCACTTAGCAAAGAAATCTCAGAAATGCCAAGAACTCAGACCAAAGCCAGGTTGATCTATATGGGTTCCAGGATAGCACTATTGCTTAAAAATGGCACCCTTACCATCCTATCTTCTTTCCTTGCCTGAGATTCTGCCACTAGCTATCCTTTAGTACTAAGCATATCTTGGTCTTTCAAAAATGCAAATACTCCTTGTAGGGAAAATATGTTAAATCTCTAACACCATAATGTGAATGAATTTACCAGAAAGCTTTTCTCAGTGACACGTAAGGGAACAAGAGCAATTTGTGTATTTTTAGTGTCAGCAGGAGGAGATTGAATACTGAACAGGATCGTTCCCTTTGAATGAGAGGGAAGGAAGAAGGAGAAAGAAGGAGCGTCCTGGGCTATATAATGTTGTCTGCTCCATCCAGAATATACGACATTAGGTTAAGGAAGCCACAGAAAAGACTGCCTGGAAGGGAAGGGAAGTCATGCTTTGAAAGAAGGAATAAGTTTCACCTTTATTGCCTTGATGACAGCAGAGGGAAGGAGAGATATTTATGGGCTAATCATCTTAGGACTTTTTCAGCACCAGCTGGTGGAGCCTTCTTTTCCTCTTTCACCAGCTGCTTCCCTGAATCACCGCCCAACCATCAATAGCTGGAGACATGGAAACCAAAACCCTTAGATTTACCGTATCCTAGGGAGAGCCGTGGATAGTAGGTGCTCAAAACATTCAACAATCCAGAGAAAGAACTGTGGGAGTAGAAACACAGAAGAAAAATAACTGATCGATCACACGGTTCGATGGGAATATGATTGGGGATGCAGACTCTAAGCAATCACTAGTGCAAATACTAATAATATGGAAATAGGTCTTGATCAATGACACATGTAAAACCCAGTGGAATTGCTCGTTGGCTATGGGAGGAGGGTGCGAGGAGGGGAGGGAAAGAACATGATTCATGTAACCATGGGAAAATATTCCAAATTAATTAAATAAATAAAGATTTTAAAAAAGTAAACCTTCAACAAAGTCACAGGTTTCTAAGCAGATTCCTCTGGTCTTTTCAGATCCTAGCCTTTCTGAAGCCTCCCCAAGCTAGAAAGGGGACGAGGTGTCCTTGGAGTGAGAGAGAATATGAAAGGAGAGTGATGGGGGATATACTCATGGGACTTCCAAAGCTTGCCTCACTAGAGTATTGGCTCTAGAACCAGAAGGTCTGGATTCAAATTCCTCCTCAGAATTTACTGCCTGTATACAGTGTCAGTTAACCTGGCTGTGCCTCAGTTTCTTTATCTATAAGTTGAAAGATGATTTCTGAGGCCCGTTCTAATCCTATGAATTTAAGCAGTTACCAGATCAATGCACCTGGTT
This sequence comes from Gracilinanus agilis, assembly GCF_016433145.1. Classification (NCBI taxonomy): domain Eukaryota; kingdom Metazoa; phylum Chordata; class Mammalia; order Didelphimorphia; family Didelphidae; genus Gracilinanus; species Gracilinanus agilis. The sequence goes on along the minus strand of NC_058134.1, from coordinate 96,773,405 downwards.
CCCATACTCTCTTTCTCCATGTTCAAGCTCACTTTGCTGGTAATCTGACAGATGCAAAGCCTGGCCCCTAGTGGTTATCATCTATAACTATACCCTCAACCCCTCTACCAATCCTTTAGAGACCTAGTGAACTGAAGAAAGGCAAAAAAAAAAAAAAGTGTTTGAGAAGGAAAAAAAAAAAGATAGATTTTGTTCACTTGAGGGATGGCATTTAAGTTTGTAAGATATTACCTGAAGGACTCTCACCCCCAATACACTGTTCTTAGTTCTTATCCCCTTCCTTGTGATGAGGTTCCTTCAAATCATTAGGGCAACTGAAAGAAAAATCATTTCCAAAGCAATTTCACATTTATTCCGTCATTTTAGCCTCACAAACTCCAATAATGTAAGTAAGAGAAGTACTATCTCAGCAGAGCAGATGGAGAAACTGAGGCATAGAGAGACTGTGTGATAGAAAAGGAGCACGTTGAACAGGAGACCTGGGTTGTAAGTCATGTTCTTCCACTAATTACTTGTAGAATCTTCGGTAATCTGCTTCTCTTTTCTGGCTCTCATGTTCCTCTTCTCCAAAAGGGAGCGGACTAAATTAGATGACATCCAAGTTTTTCACCAACACTACCATTCTGATTCTATTTACAGAGCATTTTAACACTATTTCAAAATGTCTTTCCACTCATGGTCTCATCTAACCTTCACAATATCCTTGTGAGGTAGGTAGGACAGGCAAGAATTCACCCTATTTTATAGAGGAGGAAACTAAACCTCAGAGGGGTGGTGACTTGTCCAAAGTCATGTAGTTAATGGTAGGGCTGAGGCTAGAACCCAGATCTCTTGGATATGTGACTTGCCTTCTTTCCAGCAAATCTATCCTTTTCTCTTCATAGGAGAATTGGTTGAGGGGTGGAGTGAGTGGGAGTGGATTGGAGGGCAGCCTTGGAAAGACTTGCATCTCTTGCCAGTGACTCCCAACAAAGCAAACAGAGATTTCTCAGGGGAAATTCTATACTGAGAAGATTTCTTCCTGGAAGCTCTGCCCTGTGCACTTTGTCCTATGACCAGAAATGTGATGGTAAATAAAAAACATGGCACACATTTACATTTAACCTACATTACTACAAGCATTCCCTATATCACTTTCTTAAGTCTAGACAATCGACAAAATAATTAATCAAGACCTGATTTGTTCCACTTGTCAATTTTGGAGGATAATTGCTGACAGTGAAAGTGTAACTGTTGGCTCTGATGGGAGCTGGTTCTGGAGGGTTCCTGCACACTCCTGTCAGCCCTTGAATGCAACACACAACTGAATAAGAAACCAGGCATTATGGGAAGCATTGCAGAAATTCAAGCCTTGCTGGCCCTGCCTGACATTTTTCTATTAGAAAACTTTGGTAGCTTCTAATCACTTAGAAGACAAACTTTTTAATCTGGCATTTAAGACATTCTATAAATGACCCTAAACCACTCCTCCAGCCTTACTTCAAAATATACCTGTGCTGGCAAACCTATGGCACGTGTGCCAGAGTGTGCCAGAGGGGGCTTTTCCCTTTCCCCTCTCCACATGCCAGCAGCCTTCCTCCCTCTGTCTGGGGTAAGGCAGGGGACTCACATGCAGCCTGAGGGTTGCTGTTTGGGTACTGTTATGATGATAATAACAGATAATTTGGAGAAGCAGATAATGTGTCAGGGCCAAATAGAGCTTCAAGTCACGAGCCACAGATTGACAGGCTTCAGTGAGGAAGGAGGGGTCAAAACACTCATGGATTTCAAACCCCATCCCTCCTAAACAGTTGCTGGTTTCAGTTGGTAATGAAGACAGGAATGAGATTCTTCTGGTTAAGTTTCTGTTATGGCTGAAACCCCAATGATGTTCCCTTTCTTTAATTTATATTCCTCACAGGTCTGATAGATGAGTAAATGGAAGCTAGCTATATAACTGTTGAGGACAGAGATGATCTTCTTAAACTGGCAGCAGACAGGATTCAAACTAAATGTCCAGACTGAGTTGTGAGTATTCCCCAAATAATTTCCAGGCACAGATATTGAAGGTAAAGGTTATACTAGGAAATAACAAGGGAAACTAGAGAGGTTAATGAGGGTTTTAGGATAATGAAAGGTGATCCTGAACTGTTAGATTGAAGCTGACCTTCATCCCCTCACAGGAGGGGATGAGACACTTAACTAAAATTGGCTCTCTTGCTATTAATGAATATCTTTACTCTCTAATCATTAAATATTTGTTGTATTGAAGTTGATATAAACTAACCCTACTAAACAGGCTAATCCTTATGTAGTAACCACACTGGCTATGCCACTATGGCCTCTCAAGTGAACCCCCCAGTATGGAGTAGTAAGCAGAGTGTCTGCTCACTTCAACCTCCACAAAGTAACTGCCAATTCCTCTCAACTGTCCCCTCACCCAAAGTTCTCCAGGGGGGTCCCCCGGAATTCTGGGTGAGGCTGTCCCTGTATCTTTGCAGGGATTCCATGCTTTCCATCTCCACACAACAGTACTCAGCCTCTAAAAGGTTCGCCATCAGTGGCATATACAGCCTGCATCTCAGTCAAACCAGACTACCACCTGTTTTTTTTATCTCATTTTGCATATTCTCACCTCCATGCATTCATGCAGGCCATCTCCCAAGATTGGAATGCAATTCCTCAGCTTCTCTGTCCAATAAATGGTTAATAAACATTTGTTTGAATCTTTCTCTTCCTTCAAGCCCCAGATTAAGTGCCACCTCCTCCTTGAAGCTTTTCCTGATTCCCTCCAGCTGAAAGTGATGTCTCTCAAAACCAGTTTTCTTAGAGGACTTTTGTAATGCCATTTAGCTGACTACATCCCCTGTAAGAGGGAGATTTTAGGTATTTATAGATATACATTTAAAGTGTGGCCTCCAGGAATCAACAATTCAGATTGATTCCGTAATTAAATTAGACCCAAGTCAGGACCGGATTTAAGGTATTTTATTTACAATTAGGAAAGTAAAAGGTAGGGAAATAGAGGGAGAGGCTAGTCCAGGCCTGCAGAGGCCTGGATGGAGAGAGAAGGTTAAAAGGCTAAATAAAAGAGGCTACAAGCCATGAGGCCTAGAAAATCAGGTAGGCCAGAGCCTACTTAAAGGCAGAGTTTGGAAACGCCAAGGTAGGCCTAAGGAAGTCAGCCTAACTTACCCATGTGACCATTCTGAGTAGAAGCTGCCTGAGGTCTCCTCAGAGATCCTTCAGCACCAAGTTCAAAGCAGGAACTCCTTCACAGGAAGTAACCAACATACTTGAAGAGAAAGTGTCTCTCGTCACTTCCTGTGGGTCCACCTCTAATTCAAGTGGACAAATGGCAGCCTCTACACTGATTTGGACTGCCCAAAGGGCAGTCCCTTGTTCTTGATTTGTTACTTATTGTCATGTTGGGTAATCCATCTCCCCTTCCCACTAAAGGAGGTGAGAATGGCATCATCTCTATGCCTAGGTTAAGTAGAGTTTTACTATGAATGGGCTAGAGTTAATTCTATTTACACAATCCTCCCTGATGATCATTGGGTGCCTAGTCACCCCAAGTGAGCATTTTACATAATCCTCTTATACTCACAAAGGTCTTCTAACTACAATAGTTAGAGGTAAGAGGGGAATGGAAGAGAGAGAAAGCAAACCAATGTTTGCTAAGCGCATTGACAAGAACCAATTGGGGGCAGTCCCCTATTGGCATAACATATACAATTAAAGTAGCTGTTCAAAACCCATCAGTCCATTCATTTATACCCAAAGTTCATTCTGGATCACTTGATGCAACAAACCCCATCAGTTCAATCAATTGCAACCCAAAGTTCATTCTGGATCTCTTGATTAAATGTAGATTCTTCAGGCATCTCTCTGCAAACAGTTCATTCTCTGGATTAAGGAATCAGCAAGTTTCTTTCCCTGAGAAATTTCTCGAACAAAATCAAAAATTAAATCTTGGATATAATAAAATACAATTAAATCTTGGATATAATAAAAATACAATCCCCCCTGATGTAGGTATTTAGAAAGAAATACCCAGATCGGCTCAAGATATATAGTTGAGTCATGGGGTTGTATGAATAAATTTGAAAGAAAAAACAAAAGCATATATAAAAATCAAATAGAAGAAAATTGAAACTTTGGAAAAAGAAAATATTAAAATCAAAATCAAAATATCAAAAGCTATGTATATAAAATTTTTGAAGAAACAAAATAAATTTATAACAGGCCCTTGCATTAGGGTCCGATTAATATAATTTCCATCCTACTAGTCTGTAGGACACAATGCAGTAATACTGCACTTACCCATTTGCAGCTAAGACTACAGGAAGTTGCCATTCTATAAGAGAGAAAAAAGGACCAGATTATATGCAAAGGAAGTGTCTATCATTCTCAGGAATATATGGGTGAGCCAGACGATAGCCAACCTGTGGTACCTGACTGGCAGTGTAGTTCAGAGAGTCCTACGTCTTAACATATGTTAAGCGTCGCAACTTCGATTCTTACACTGAGTTCAAGTCCTTAGTGTTGGCGTGGGAGTACCTCAATCCCAACTGTATTTGTATGATGTCTTTGACTTTGTGCTCCTTGGCACTGTGCAGATGTTCTCGTCAATCCCATTGGATTGGTCGGTTGGTCTCCATGACCTTGTGCTTTCTTAGCACTATTAACGGCTCTTGTGTTCCCTTCTGGAATCAGACAGAAGCATTAATCACAGTACCATAACATTTAACAATATATGGCAAGTTCCCAAAGTCTAAACCTTGTGAGTAAGCAGTAATATTACAGCAAATTATATATATATATATATATATATTAAAATTATAGCATTGCAAAAAATAATGAAAAAAATTAAGTGATTATATGTACTTAAGTACAAGAAATGAGAAAAAAGACAAAAATATCAATTATTCTATTAAAAGATATTAGGAAAATCAATAAGAAAATTAAAATAAAATCAGGGAAAGAATCAAGAACAACCAATGATTCCAAAATTAGCATCCATAAGTCTATGAACTGTTATCTCCAATGCAGGTAACAGGAAACAGTCAATCAGGTTCAATAGAAGATGCCCTCTTTACATATGAGCAATGAATCCAAGAGTCCTTTTCTCCAATCTTTATAGCTGTCGGGGTAGTTAATAAAATTTCAAACGGGCTATCCCATGAAGGCTGGGTTGCCCCAGTGCGCTGGAAGTTCTTTATATACACCTTGTCTCCTGGGTTCAGGTCATGAAGTGAAAAGTCTATTGGTCCTGCTTGTACTGCAGTTCCAGATTCATGGAGTTCACGCAGTTTGTGTTGCAATTCCTTTATATAAGAAGCAATAGAAGTATCTCCTCCTAATAGTGATGTATATGTAGGAGAAAAAGGCTTAGCCTGTATAGGAGGATGTCCAAAAAGCATCTCATATGGTGAGATGGGTAGATCTCCCCTAGGTCTGCTTCTAAGATAAAATAGAGCTAGAGGGAGAATTTCAGGCCATTTTAGATGTGTCTCAGTACATAATTTGCCAATCATAGTTTTAAGTTCTCTGTTCATCCGTTCAACTTGGCCTGAGCTCTGGGGGTGATATGGTACATGGAATTTTGGAGTTATCCCCAGACAGGAATATATTTCAGATAAAATTGAATCAGTAAAGTGACTCCCCCTGTCTGAGTCAATACGTGCAGGCAGGCCAAAACAAGGAATGATTTCTTTTAAAAGCACCTTGGCAACAAAGGCTGATGTGGCTCGGGCAGTAGGAAATGCTTCCGGCCACCTGGTCAGTTGATCCACTATGACTAGACAGAATTTATATTTTCCAGCCTTTGGCATTGTTATGAAATCAATTTGTAGGTGCTCAAAAGGTGTGTAAGCCAATGGACGCCCACCAAAAGCCTTGCCATAAAAGGCGTGTTGGTTATATGCTTGGCAGGTGGGGCAAGCTGCACACACTTTAGAGGCTATAGTGGTTATGCCAGGAGCTATCCATACTCTCTTAACAGAGTCCACGATGCCCTGGGTACCAAAATGGCCATTTTTATGAATAGATTGGCAAATTTGTTGATAAAAGTTTCTAGGGAGCAGGGGTTTTCCTTCAGAGGACACCCATACTCCATTTATCTGTTTAGCTTTAAATTTCTGCTTCCATTTTGTTACTTCCTTCTCATCATAGGAAAGTGATAAATTTGAGTCATCAGTGGTTGTTAATGTTAAAATTAATTCAGGCCCTTCTATAGCTGCTAGCTTTGCAGCAGTATCTGCCCGGTCATTTCCCCTAGAGAGAGGGTCAGTGCCACTTGTGTGGGCAGAGCAATGAACTATAGCTAGGGCTTTGGGTAGCTTGAGAGCAGAAAGAACTTCATTAATAATTTTTGCATTAGCTATTGATTTTCCAGCTGAGGTTAAAAATCCTCTTTGGAGCCATAACATACCCACTGCATGACATATTCCAAATGCATATCGAGAATCCATATAAATTGTTGCCTTTCTATCTTTGGCAATTATACATGCATGTTTTAGGGCTATGAGTTCCGCGGCTTGAGCACTTAGATTTGAGGGCAGTGAAGCTGACCATACAGTGTTAAATTCTGTGACTACAGCAGCTCCAGTGTAGCGTATGCCATCCCTCATAAAAGAAGAACCATCAGTAAATAAAACTAGATCAGGGTTCTCTAAAGGAGTGTCCAGGAGATTGTCTCGAGACTTTTCAGCCATGGACACTAGTGTTTCACAATTATGTAAAGGTTCTTCTGAAACTGGTAAATCAGGAAGCAAGGTGGCAGGATTAAGAGTTGTACAATGTTTTAAAGTAATATTTTCATTATTTAGCAAGGTTATTTCATACCTTGTAATTCTTTGATCAGAAAATGCCTGTGTTCTATGTCTTAGCAGTAACTCTTCCACTTCATGTGGGCACATAATTGTTAATGGGCATCCCAATACTAGATCAACAGTTTTTGTCACTAATAGAGCTGTGGCAGCTAGGCCTCTAAGACATGGAGGTGCACCTGCAGCTATTGGGTTCAGCTGGGCTGAATAATAAGCAATTGGACACTGGTAAGGTCCCAAAGTTTGGGTTAAAACGTCTGAAGCCACTCCTCTATGCTCATGTACATATAAAATAAATGGTTTGTTATAATCTGGGATGCCTAGAGCAGGAGCAGACAGGATAGCTTGTTTTAAATTCGATAGAGCAAACTTGTGCTCTGGCTCTAATTTAAGTGGTTCAGGGACCAAATCTTTTGTTAGTGCTATAAGGGGTTTAGTAATTTCCCCATAGCAAGGAATCCACTGTCTACAAAAACCTGTTTCTCCTAAGATTGCTCTTAAGTGTTTTTTAGTGGTAGGATCGCTCAATATTTGAATATTTTCAATGCACTTAGGGGATATATAGCGGGCACCAGCTGTCAAGATGAACCCCAAATATTCTACTCTGGGGAGACACCACTGAACTTTTCTTTTTGATATCTTATATCCTCTTTTATGTAATTCTAAAAGAAGATGTTTACTATCTTCTTGGCATGTGTTAGCATCTGGTGAAGCCAAGAGCAAGTCATCCACATATTTAATTAATTTACTATTTTTAAATGTTATATTATCTGTATCTTGGCTCAAAATCTGTGCAAAAATAGATGAGGCCTCGCAATATCCTTGTGGAAGACGCTGCCATGCCCACTGAGAATTATTCCAGGTAAAGGTAAATATATGTCTGGAATTCTCATGAATAGGAATTGAGAAAAAGGCTGAGCACAGGTACACGACTGTAAAGTAAGTGGCTCTACTGGGAATAGAAGAAATAATTGTGTTTGGGTTTGAAACCACTGGGTGTCTCTTTATAACATGATTGTTTATAGCCCTTAAATCTTGAACAAAACAATATTGGGATTTTCCATCTGGGCCTAATTTTGGCTTCTTAACAGGTAGAATAGGTGTATTATATTCTGACTTGCATGGGATTATTATTCCTTGCTCAATTAATGAATTTATCACTGGGGTAATTCCCTCAATGGCTTCTTTTGATAAGGGGTACTGAGGAATGGAGGGAGCTGGCCCTCCTCTTGTTCTAATCTGAACAGGAACAGCTGATTTAAGTAGGCCTACATCAGTAGAAGATGTGGCCCATAGACTCTGGAATATCATCTGGGATTTCAAAAGTGGGAGGCTCCTTTACTTCCTGTTCTTCTGAGAGAAGTACAGGAAGTAAGTTTAAAGAGTCCTCTGGCAATTCCAGTGACATAGAACCATCTGGATTGCAAATTATTGTGGCTTTAAGTTTACATAATAGATCCCTTCCCAGTAAATTTGTGGGGGATCCAGGCATTAAAAGAAAGGAGTGTTAGATTGATAAAGGTCTGAGGCTTACCATACAAGGAGAGAGTTTTGGGACCTTTTGAGGTGTTCCTGATACCCCTACTATGTTTAGAGAGCCAATAGAATTACAGTTTACATCTGGCTTGCTTACCAGTACTGATCTTGAAGCCCCAGTGTCCAGCAAACAATCATAATATGAATTTCCTACTTTTAGGGTTACATGAGGTTCCTCACTATTGGGGGGCAATGTATGGGGATAATAGACATTAGAAAATCAGGGTCTGGAAAGTCAAAGGTTTCCCTTTTTGATTCCAGGTGTGTCCCTGGCCTGGCTAGGAGAACCAAGCAGTCTGCTAGGCCTAGTAAGGCAACTAAAAATGGGAGTCCTTCCCAGGTGAAGCCAAGGCCAGCTAATTGGGTTATTTGTTCCCTAAGGCAAGGGAACGGTCTCCTAGCTGAATTTTCAGGGCCCCCGGTTTGATCTCACCAGTCTGGCAGCTTTATATCAGTCACAATTCCAAAGCGTGCTGTGAGAAGGCTGACTTAGGGGACAGTTTTAAGATAAAGAAGAATTCGAGAAAATTTAGGAAGACTGAGGAAGTTTGAGACCGAATTGTGGTCGGCCAAAAATGTAAGAGGGAGATTTTAGGTATTTATAGATATATATTTAAAGTGTGGCCTTCAGGAATCAATAATTCAGATTGATTCCGTAATTAAATTAGACCCAAATCAGGACCGGATTTAAGGTATTTTATTTACAATTAGGAAAGTAAAAGGTAGGGAAATAGAGAGAGGGAGAGGCTAGTCCAGGCCTGGACAGAGAGAGAAGGTTAAAAGGCTAAATAAATGAGGCTACAAGCTATGAGGCCTAGAAAATCAGGCAGGCCAGAGCCTACTTAAAGGTAGAGTTTGGAAACGCCAAGGTAGGCCTAAGGAAGTCAGCCTAACTTACCCATGTGACCATTCTGAGTAGAAGCTGCCTGAGGTCTCCTCAGAGATCCTTCAGCACCAAGTTCAAAGCAGGAACTCCTCCACAGGAAGTAACCAACATACTTGAAGAGAAAGTGTCTTTCGTCACTTCCTGTGGGTCCACCTCTAATTCAAGTGGACAAATGGCAGCCTCTACACTGATTTGGACTGCCCAAAGGGCAGTCCCTAGTTCTTGATTTGTTACTTATTGTCACGTGTGGGTAACTTATCTCCCCTTCCCACTAAAGGAGGTGAGAATGGCATCATCTCTATGCCTAAGGTAAGCAGAGTTTTACTATGAATGGGCTAGAGCTAATTCCATTTACACACTCCCCTTCTCAAGGTTCCAAGGGTACTCCTGAGAGGTTGGATGTCAAGGCAAGTCCCCATTCCAGTGTGGTCCCCTCACTGTTGTAAAACTTCCAGTTCCATTAACATTGGTTAGCTTTCACCAAAGGGTATTTCCATTGAACATATAACTTTTATGTTGAATGGAGTAGAATCTTTCTCTCCTCCCTAACATCTGAGACACTTTCCCCCTTTATTTCTCTCCTTGAGGAAAATGGGCTCAGGCTTCCTGCTATTCCTACATAACTTTGGTCCCAAGTTAACATCTGAATGGGGCACACCTGGGTCCTGAAAGTCTGTCTTTAGGATCTCGATGCTGGACTGGTTGCCCATAAAACCCAGCCTGGACTCTGTTCCTGGACTTTCTGGAGGTTTGTGAAGCTTACAAGATCAGAGCCAGCTCCAAACCTCTTCACTAAAAACAAGAGGAACAAACACAACAGTAACAGAAGGAATGGCTGGTCCATGGGCTCATGGGCCACATCATGGTGTCCCTGGTGGGGAGATAAAGGCTGGAGGCTTCTCTTCCCCACTATTGCTTCCTCCAGTATTCTTCCCTTGAACATGCCGGGCAGGCAAAAACCTAGATCTTAGGGGACAGGTTCTGGTTTATTTCCTGCTTCTTGAATGCTCTTCTGGTATAGATCTATTTCCAATCAAAAAGGTTTTTCTTGACCATATGGTTAGTGAGTGGACCAGAATCAGTTACACAATGTCTGAGTTTGTGTGGTCAGTCCATGGCCAGATTGCACTAGTCTGTTCAGAGCCAGGATCCCAATTATAAGTGGAGCATACAGACCTTTAAGGGAACGATTCCCAGGTACTAATTGTGGGGAATTAAAGGAGAAGGAAACAGCTAAGTGGTATAGTAGCTAGAACATAGGGCTTGGGGTCAGGAAGATCCATCTTCCCAGTTCAAATCTGGCCTCAGACACTTACTAGCTGTGTGACTTTGGCTAAGTCATTTAACCCTGTTGGCCTTAGTTTCCTCATCTGTAAAGTGAGCTGAAGAAGGATGTGGCAAACCACTCCTGTATCTTTGCCAGGAAATGAGGTCACGAAGAGTCAGCTGTTTTCAGAGAATAGAAGACTGCCTGGCATTTGGATGCTCTTTTTATACTCTGCTGTTTTCCTCTATTCTTCAGCGGGACAATTTAACAGGTGGATGTGTCTCATTCCTGTGCCAGCCCTGGGCAAACTCCCCATGCGAGTCCTGTTGAATGTGAATGGAGAGGAATGAAATATTGGCAGACAAGGCTGGATCACAACAAATGAGTATCTGATCTCAACAATGAGACAAACTTGCTACAGGAATCTCTGGGTCTTCATGATGGTGTTCAACCAAAGAAATAAAAGCTCTCAGATTCACTAAAAACCATTCAATATTTCACGTTTGTGTCTCCATGATCTCCTTTGAAGATGTCAAGTGATTGGGAAAGATTGGAGCTCCCTGAAAGGAAGGGAATCTATCACAATTGTTACTATGCAAGTGACGTCGAGAAGCAGGCATTGAGTCTTACTGGGTGCCAGACACGATTCTCATGCCTGGGGATACAAAGAACTCGAGGAATCTGGGAGAAAACACTCAAACAACTCAATATATACAAGAGATCTAGACAGAGAGGATCAGAGGTAATTTGGCTAGGTGAGGTACTACATAGGGAGATGAGGAGTAGCTGGCTGGGGGGCAGGAAAGTCTTTGTGAACAAGGTAGGATTTGAGCTGAGATTCGAAGGAAGCCAGAAGGCAGAGTTGAAGAGGAAGAGCAAATTCTAGGTATGGGGAACAGTCGGTGAAAATGTGCTTTTGGGGTTAGGAGATGGTGTCTTCAGTTAGTCACAGCAAGGAGGCCAGTGTCTCTGGATGGAAGAGTACTCAGAGAGGGGTACGGTGAAAGAAGGCGGATGGATAAGATGGGAAAGTGCCAGGCTGGGGAAGCCTATCAAAGCCAAAAGAGGCTTATCATTGGAAAGGCACCAGTTCTTCAATACCAGTCATGCTAACAGCAATAGACCATCTAAAGGTGGACAAAATGCTTTACATTTAGATGATTTCATTTGAGTCTCACAACTAACCTGTGAGGTTGTTGCCACAGGTATTATTGTTGCTGTTTTCCACATGAGGAAACCAAGGCACAAAGCAATTAAATTACTTCATAAACATCACACAGCTACTGTAATGAAAAAGGCAGCTATAATAATAGGAGGCTATAAAGAGGAAGATATGGGCCAGTCTCAGGGGCTATGGGCTTGAAATACTGTGATAATTAGATTAAGTCTACACTGCCCATCTTTAGGTTTAATCACCAAAGGTGAGAGTACCACCAAATTCTGGGAGGTGCTTAATTCATGTATGCTAGAGTGGGTGATGAATCAGAATCAACTGACCGCCCCCTAGATGTCCTAATAAGAAGCTTCTATTGTGATTGGACATGCAAAGTAGGAGGGAGGCACAGGAAGTGACCCCTTTAAGGTCTTCTGCTGGAGTGGGCAGTGTTGAAGGGCTAGAGTGTCAAAGAGGACACCTGGTGAAGGAACTCTTCTGGTTCATGGAGGAGTGTTGGCTAGAACGCTGAGACCTTGGTGAGACTGCTTCAATATCTTCTTTAGAAGTCCACGTGGTGAGTTTAAAGACTGACTGAATCTTCCTGAACTTCTCTTAAGGAGCTTCTTTTAATAGACTCTGTGAATGGGTCCTTTGGCCCTCTGACTCTTGACTGAGGGTTAATTATATCTACCTGGAATAATTAGAGGATTGTAGTAAATTACCTACTGTGTTAGATTCTTATTTCCTTATTTCCTCTCCCTCTTCTCAATTGTAAATAAACTTCCATAAAAGTCAATTTTGACTTGAGATTATTCTTAATTGAGGATTGATAATTGTTCAATCCTCTGGCGACCATTTTAATATATTGAACCCCCAAAAAACCTTTTTTCACCCTTACAATACTGAATGTAAATGTATCAAGGATCCTGCACCCAGGCTAGCAGAGAGATAGGAGAAACTCTCTTGCTAGGAACCAAGCTCTTTTAAGTTGAATATTCTACAGCCCCTGTCCTGATAAGGAAGTGACTCCTATTGGTGTATGTAGGAATCAGACAGGAAGGGAAATATGGCACTTCCTGTTTAACAGTAATGGAGTTATTTCTGCTTTAGCACTTCAGAATGTTCAGGTAGCTGTCCCTGCTTGGCCTTAGATGAAGGTAGGCACTAACAACAAGTTCTTAGATTAAAAGCTAAAGGAGTTTATTGATAATGAGGTATAGGTGAAAAGGGATTGGAAGGAGGGTTAAGTAAAACTAAGAACTAAAGGACAGTTAACTTCTCAGACTTAGGTTTAAAATGCAGAAAGGTCTTTCTTGTATGCTCCTCTGCTGACCCAGGGCAGACAGCCCTAGGTCAGAATGATGTGGTCTCTTTTGGTGATAAATAAAATTATTCTCTTGCTAAAAAAGGATAGTTTGGTTTGGCAGATGTGATGTTAATATTTGGCCTGCAAAGTTAGTTTGATCCTATTTAGCCTATGAAACTACCTACATTCCTGCTCCCTCCACCCTGGGTCCCCAAACCCAAAGAGGTAGAAGAGAAAGTGACCCAAGTCAGGGTCTGCAAGCTCTTTTATACCCTGGCTTCCAAATGCCAGGTGGCACAAGCCCCTGGCTCATGCCAGGTTTTATATTCTAACTAGGGCAAACTGCCAGCTTGCCCCATGAAAATATGGCAATATGATTTTCCATATTGCACTACGAAGATGCCATTGATCCCCTAATATATGAAAGACACTGTATTATATGAGGATGAGGGGGCAGGAGTGATAGAAACAGAGAAGATACAGCCTTTGTCCTCAAGAGGCTGGCAATCTAACTGGGGATCTGAAGCATAGACATGTTCAAAACATTTAGCAACAGGAATAGCTTATGTCTCATTTGTAGCTGAGTCTGTCCCCTTGAAACAAAATGGCAGCCAGCAAAGTTTATAAAATGGATAGTAGAACCCACGTGTGCCCTGATATTGAATGGGTATCCAAAACCTAGGTGGAGGTTATGGGGATTCCATGACCACACCAAGTGAAGGGGAGAGTCCTCCTTGGACATCCTGACCTTTGTTATAATGACCCTTGTGTTATGAGGAGCTGAAGCTGAGTATGTGGGTGATACCGTAGTGAAACACTTAAGTTGTGATAGTGAAACACAAAGGACCCCACAGTAATAGTTGTTGTGAATCTGCAGAACCCAAGTTCAGATATAACAGTGTCCCAGAATAGCCAGACAAATGAAGGATATGTGATTAGAATTATACAGCTACTTCTAACTGACTATTCTGGCCTAGATAGGATAATGCTAAGTTGACTATGAATTATATTTTACTATAACTGATAGGATTCTCCTTTCCCTCAAATGTCCCAAGGATATAATCACTAAGGCCTAAGATAGAGATGACACCAAATCTAGGTAAGTTTGAAGATTTAATGTTAACAGGCTTAGGCGGGGAAGCAGGGTAATGATTGGTGTTATGATTAAAAATGATGAGGGCCGAGATCAAAAGGGAGAATAGTATTTTAATAAAAGCCATGCTGATAGAGATAAACTGACCACGCGCCTGTAAAAAAACCCTATTCCAACCTCACCTCAGTCATTTACCTTCCTCTCTCCTCAAGCTCAGGTAACTCAAGAGGAAGTTCCAAGTCACTTCCCCCTCATTTCAAACAGTCCCTCCCCTTGAATACGTCATCCAAAACTGGAAACCCATGAAACCCATTGGACCACGGGAAATGTAGTTTTAAGGACCCCCACAGGTCCACAGAAGTTTGTCAAACACTATATTGAGGTTCAATCCTTCCAAATAGAACCCCAGGTGATTTTAACTAACACATTAGGAAGGAGGGAAACAGGAAGTCCTTAAGAATCTAAGCTAATATTGATAATGATGGTATTTGAATGGATGATGGTCAATTGCCATCATCAGTTGCCAGTTGCCAGTTGCCAGTCTGGCTGGGCCAGACTGGTTTCAACCTAAATCAGGTTGCTTTACTGTTAGATGTTGTTGCTTTTTCTTGGTGATTAAATCAGGATCAGGTATTCAATATAAAGTTAACACAGGATCTGGGACTGTGAAATTGGTTGGTGCAGGTTGCTGGTAATTCAAGTTGACCTATGGCCTACCCTTACCACAACCTCCCACTACTCTAAAACCCAAACTCAGATTGAGATCCCTCTCCCAGTTCAAATCTTTCCTTGTATATGTAAGCTTCAACTGTCTTGGCACAAGCTACCTCCTGCCAAGCTCAATTCAGTCTATGTTTTAATCAGGTAACTGTCCATCATCTTGCTTTCCATATTGCTATGCAAATTATCATTACACCTTTAGCTGTGCCTCTGAATTTGCTTTCTTACTATGAACTTCAAGAGTCTAGAGCATGAGGCCAGGAGTCTAAGTTCAGATATGACCATTCTTATTAGGTGTGTAATCTCATGTGAATCACAGGGACCTCAGGTACTTTCTATCTGAGTAACTCTGGGCAAGTCACTCAACCTCAACTGCCTAGTCCTTACCACTTTTCTGCCCTGGAACCAATACTTGGTATTGATTCTAAGATGGAAGGTAAAGATTTAATTAAAAAAATAATAGTAGTAGAAATAGTAATAGAAATAGCAGCAGTAGTAGAGATAGCAGTAATAGTAATAATAGTGGTAGTAGTAATAGTAGTAGTAGTAGTGACAATCGTAGGAAGGAAGAACATACACACTTAATTGGGAATAGAAATCTATCACAGGAAAGTAGGAGGGGAAGGGTACAATGAAAGGGGAGAATGGCAGAAGGGAGGGCAAATTAGGAGATGCAATGGTCAGAAACAAAATATTTTTAAGGATAGAAAGGATGAAAGGAGAGAGAGTAGGATAAATGGGGGATAAGATAGAGGATAATACACAATAATCATAATGTTGAAGAAAATTTTTACAAGTCTCTCTAATAAAGGCCTCATTTCTCATATACCAGAAAAATGAAGTATAAGAATATAAGTCATTCATCAATTGATAAATGGTCAAAGAATATGAACAGGTAGTTCTCAGACAAAACAATTAAAGCCACCTATGGTCATAAAAAATGCTACAGATCACTATTGATTTGAGAAATGCAAATTAAACAACTCTGAGGTACCATCCCACACCTATCAGATTGACTATTATGACAGAAAAGGAAAATGACAAAAGTTGGAGGGGATTCTGGAAAATTGAGTCACTAATGCATTGTTGGAGGAGTTGTGAATTATTTCAATCATTCTGGAGAGCAATTTGAAATCTATTCCCAAAGAATACAAAATCATGCATACTCTTTGACCCAGCAATACCATTACTAGGTCTGTATCCCAAAGAAGTTAAAAAAAAAGGAAAAAGGCCTACCTGTACAAAAATATTTATAGCAGCTCTTTTTTTGTGGTGGCAAAGAATTGGAAGTTGAGGAAATGTCCATCAATTGGGGAATGTCTAAACAAATTGTGGTATATGATTATAATGGAATAATAGCATTGTGCTATAAGAAATAACTTAAGCAGAGGACTGGAACAACTTACAAGAACTGATGCAGAATGAAGTAAGAAGAACCAGGAGAACGTTGAACACAGCAATAGCAATATTGTATGATGAACAACCATAAATAACATTCTCAGCAATACAATGATCTAAGACAATTCCAAAGGACTCAATGAAACATGCCAGCTGCTTCTGGAAAAAGAACTAATGGAGTCTGAATCCACACCAAAGCATACTACATTTCACTTTCCTTCTTCATTTTTTTTGTTTGAGTTTTCTTTCACAAAAGGATTAATATGGAAAAATGTTTTATAAGATTTCACATGTAAAATCTATATTAGCTTGCTTGCCATCTCAGTGAGTAGGAAAGAGAGGAAGGGAAATAGAGAGAGAATTTGGGCTTCAAAATGAAAAAAAAGTTTAAAATTATTTTTACATGTAATAGGGGAAAATAAAACACTATATTTTTTTAAATTGGTGATTTAAAAATAGCTTTATTGATATCTTGTTTTTACATTACAAACATTTGGAGATTACTTCCACTTTGTGAAAGGTCTCATAAAAATAAAAAGCAAAACAGTTAAGTAAAACTAAGAATATGGTGATCTCATCTGAAAACACACACAACATTGCAACATTTCATATGGCAGTACCCTGCCCCATACATACGCCTCTCTAAACCAAACAAAACATATCTTTTTTCACTCTTATTCCCCAGTGGAAAAGGAAAGAAAAACAAATTTCTTGGAACAAATAAGTATAGTGAAGCAAAATAAATTTCTTAATGGTTGTATAGAAATATGTGTACTTCTGTACCTTAAATCTATCACCTCTCTGTAATGGTTTATCATTGGTCCCTGGAAATCATGAATGGTTACTGCATTGATCGTATTATCATGACTTTCAAAATTGTTGGTATTTTACGTTGCTATAGTTGCTCTATAAATTGCTCTCCTGGTTCGGTTCATATCATTCTTCATCGGTTTATAATGAAAGAAGAAATAGCCATTTGAAAAACGCTGCGGATGCCATTTCCTTTCAAGGTGGTCTAGGCTACAACTTGGAAGTAAGATGTCATGTTTTTTCCATTCATTATTTCATCTAATCCTCATGATAGCTTGTGAGGTAACTAGGACAGGTAAGGGTTCTCCTGAAGAGGGTAAAACTGAGCCCCAAAGAAGCTTTGACTTGTTCAAAAATCATTCATTTAGCACCAGAGCAAAAACCAGAATCCAGGTCTCCTGACTTCAGTTCAAACTTCTTTTCAGCATAGAAGTAGGAAGGAGCTGCTTTTTTTTTTTTGGTTGATTTGGGCATTTTGGGGGGGGTGGGTAGAAAATTGTCTTGGCAAAGGAGCCTTCTCATTTAAGCATCCAGAAGTTTTCCAATTGCTGCTCAGCTCTCAGAGGATGTTTCTCGGAAGCTGGACTTTGAACTTTATATCCTGTGACTACTGGCCAGTCCCTAAAGGCAGGCAGCACTTTAAGCAACAGAGTCACAGAGATTCACACTCCAGGGCATTCTAGAGAAGTGGAGAATGAAGTGCTCTACTTTGATCTTCTGGGAGCCTTTTATAGATGGATTCTGGTTTCTTGTTGGAGTCTGTCAAGTCTATGGGGAACTCTGAGATCCTGGAAACCTATCAGGCAGGGAGCAGGATCCTGAAGTCGGATGCTTTTGCAGCCCCTTATTGGGAGACTGACCTTTCCCACTTGGCCCTGGTTAGTTTCCTTGCCCTGGAGGTGGCTGAGTCAACTGAAAGCTGTTTGAAAGGAAGGTTGCCTCAGCTGGCCTCGTTTAAGAAACTCCATCAGATTTAGAAACACAGATTGCTGCTCTCCATTAAAGAGCACTCAGGGAAATATGCCTGGGAGAATCAGGAGTCTAAGCTTCTATTAAGAAATATCTATGGCACACACACGCACAGAGCCAGCCACCATCATGAGAAGCCCTTGGGGAGCCCTTAGGTCTATTATCTGGGTCACACCTCTGACTTCATTTTTAAACAGAGCATTCTGGGCTGCGGAGATGAGTCTGTCTCAAAAAAAAAAAGAAAAAGGCGGGTTATTTTCGGGCAATTTTCCCAGCAGCCCTAACCAGGGGAAATAGAATGAGGTTTTCTATCCCAGAGAAATAGGGAACAGGAATATCCCAGGAAAAGAGGGGAAAATGAAGTAGCAATCAGATTCTCTGCTCCTCTCTCCATCTACCCAATTCAACAATACCCCCTAAAATTCTCTCTTAGGTTTTTCCTCCGGGTCTGAATGCCAAATATGTGACAGCAGGATGGTAGCAAAGGACGTAGAACAGGGGGACACATCTAGGTCTTTATCATCTTGAAAGGCATAGAGTCAGAACTGGTTTTATGCAGAGATATATACCCCCATGGCTGGGATTCAGCATAGACTAGAACAAAGTCATAGCTGAGACAAGAAGCACAAAAGATATCTTTGGTTGGAAGGCAGGTACCACCTTGTTCGGAGAAGAAGAGACCCCGCAGTTGCTTTTGGAGAAGTCACAAAATCCAGGGCGGAGCTCACCCAAGCAAGAACAGGAAGGGCTGGTAGCATCCCTCTCAATCTGGCACCCCTGAAAAAAGCCCCAACTGCTCCACCATAGTTATGGCTTTGTAACAGAATCTAGAATGTCAGAATTAGAAGGAACCTTAGAAATCATTTAATCCACTTTATATACAGAGACAGATACACTGTGGCACAATAGAATGTAACGGACTTCTCTACGAGCAGCAATGCAATGATCCAGGACAATTCTGAGGGACTTATGAGAAAGATGCTATCCACATCCAGAGGAAGAAGTGTGGGAGCAGAAACACAGAAGAAAAATAACTGCTTGACCACATGGGTCGATGGGGGCATGATTGGGAATGTAGACTGTAAGTGATCACCCCAGTGCAAATATTAATAATATGGAAATAGGTCTTGATCAATGACACATGTAAAACCCAGTGGAATTGTGTGTTGGCTATGGGGGGGGGGTAGGAGGGGAGGGAAAGAATGTGAATCATGTAACCATGGAAAATTTTTCTTAATTGATCAATTAAATAAAAATAATAAAAAAAAGAAATTATCTAATCCAACCCCTTCATTTTTACCAAAGAGAAAACTCAGACCTAGAGAAGACATCAGCTGTCGAGGACACAAAGCAAACCGGAGAGCCAGGTTTGATGACTCCTGGTGCCGTGCTCTCTCCACTGTGTGCCCTGAGCTATGCCATGATGATTTGAGGAAGTATATTCCAATATGCAAAGAAACACAAGAAAAAAAGATCATATAAGAAATTGTGCATTTCTGTTAGGTATGGTTTGTTTCTTAAGAAATACACACACACACACACACACACACACATATACATGCATATACCTCTTGCCTCTTGGCAGAAAGTTCTTAGGACCATAGATTTAGTGCTGAAATGGATTTTAAAGACCATGAAGACCAACTCCCTCATTTTACAGATGATAAAGCCAAGGCCAACACAGGTTAAGTGACTTTTCCAGGGTCAAATGGCTAGTCCGTCTCTTAGGCTGTATTTGAACCCAGGTCTTCCTGGCTTCAGCTCAAGTAATAGGGAAGAAGCAGAGCAGATCAGTAACTCGAAGACAAACTTAAAGAGGCCACTAGATGGGCATATTAGAGAGAGTATAAGATTTGAAGTCGGGAAGACTTGAATTCAAATTCTGCTAGAGATACTTACTAAACTGTATTAGCCTGGGCAAGTCATATAACATATCTCAGTTTCCTTATCTATAAAATGGGGGACCTGGACTTGATGGCATTTAATTTAGAGAGGGGTTTTTGGTTTTGGGGGGGGGCTTAGTTTTTTGACCTGGTAACTCAGAAGATGGTATCAGGTTCAGGACTGTAAAGGAGTTATAGCACATGGAGTACAGAAGGACAGGGCAACCTGCCTGTAGACCACAGCTCTGCTTGAAGCCAATTGTGCACAAGTGGAATTTCTACAAACACAATCCAACTTGAAATGTCCCAGGCAAACTTGCTGTTTGAGCGAATTCTTTGGTGAATTCCTTTGCTTCATCAACCCCTGATTTATGTCTTCTAGATCTTCAAATACAGGCAGTTCCTGAGCTCAGGAACAGGTTGTATTCCCCAAATTTGTTTTTTAATTGGTTGGTGGTGGGAGCACATTCCCCAGAGCCACAATGTTATAAATAGAGCTTTCATTCGCCTACAAATTTCTCATTTAACTCATCAGGTACCTGAAGCATAGGACAATACGAATGACTACTGTGCTGAATGTGTAAAACAATGTTTCTAAGGGAAATGGGATCTCAGGAGCACATCTCTCTGAATTCCCTCGTCCTGCCTCTATCTATCCCTGCCAAACTTGGGGGTGAGACTGCCTAGCTCTAAGTCGCTGCTAGCACCGTGCTGAATACTGGGAAGATGAATAGAAACCGAGAGAAAGACAATTCCTGCCCTCAAGGAGCTTAGAGTGTAATGGCGCAATACTGAGCATCATCCCAGCTTCTCTATGTCCTGGAATTAAGTCCAGATCATCAACTGAGCCACGGCAACAAAAGAGCCAGGGTTGTGTGGTACAAAAGAACGAGCTGTTGGGGGACGTCAGAAGTTCTGGTGTTGAACTCTCTCTTCTTTAACAGTGGAATTTGCAACAAGTCATTTTTCCTCCTTATGAGTCTTAAAAAACAAACAAAAAAACCTAAACCTTAGAATGAAGGGTAATCCCTTTAAAGTTGGAACCTTAGGTCTTAGGGGCCATCGAGGCCAACTCCCTCATTTTACAGCTGAGGAAACAGGCTAAGACTGAGAAAGGTTGGGTGATTTGCCCAGGAGCCCACAGTTAGTAATTAGCTGAGACAGGAGATGAATGAATGCTAGTCATCCTGACTGCAAGCCTGACATTCAATCTGCTGGCCCACCTAGCTGCCAAGAACTAAAGCATTTGCCTTCTTTCTTTGTCAGTTTAAAACCCTTTTTTTTTGTCCTGTTAAAAGTCAGGATTTGAGACAAGATTATACCGTATTGTTTGTATGAATACTTGATTATTTTTGTTAAAAATACAGCCTCTGTGAAATGTCCACAGACCCAGAATAATTGAGGAGGCCAGATGGAACAGATGCTGAGCCCCTTCCAAAGAACATGAAATTGCCCATGAAGTTGCACTAACCATACTGTGTGTGTGTCAGAGAGAACAGGACAAATGGAATGTTGGTTTTGCTTGGTAACCTCTCTTCAGCATGGGAACTTCTGGGGATTGGAAGACAAGCCAGCATCCTCTGGGACTTTGCGGAGAGAAGCCACTGGATGTGGCATTCGAAGTCTTCAAAGGGCTTTGAACTCTTTAATTATGTTTGCCCCCCTAGAGAACCATGAGGAGATTTCTCTCCCCCCAGATTTCTTTATCTTTGAGAGTGGGGAGAGCTCTTCATTTATGCTCCTCAGTGGTTCATGCTTGGAGAATTAATGTCTATGCTGAAGACTGGGGAAGGAAAGGGACGTGACATGATAACAATTCCTTTCCCAGGCTGGGTGGGGACACATGACTCTGGATTGCCCGAGAGACTTCTGAACCCTCAACGCTGATGCTGGGAACAGTGGGTATAGTCAGGGAGACAGGATGGTAGATTGAAGATAGAGACTGCAAAGTAGGACTTGTAGAGACACACTCAGTGTGCAAGCACACACTTTTGAATGGCTACCAGACCAGAAGAATCACTGACATTGTGGGGAAGCCACCCCCACCCCCTCCAATGCTCCTTGGTTTCCAGTGTTTGCACACCTAGAGGCTGCTAAGAACAGACTCACCTTGGTGGGATGGTTCCTTTTCTCCATGGTTGAGCTCAGGTGGTTTATCTTGTCTTCAGCTAATGCTCTCCTCACTATTGCATCGTGTTCTTTCATCTCTTCTAATCTGTATTGCTTCCCCAACCTCTGCCGACTCTTTTGCTTGGTTAAAGAACTTTCCTCCTTTTTGATATTCATGATGCTCTTTTTGTAGCCAGTGTCTGGTGGGAGAACACTAAGCTGGCCATAGAAAAGGGTCACCTTCCTCTTGGGAGCAATTGTTCAGAATTTTTGTTCAGAACCTATCGTACCCCTAGACTTGCAGGTATTTGATGGGTGATAGATAAATATAATTCTAGCCCCAAACCATCTTGGAGATAGGGGAGGGAAAGAGCAAGTGCCCAGCCACCACTTTCTTCCTACTTCCCACAAAGATGGAAATTGTAGTCTCCCTTGGAGAAAGGTAGGCTAGAGAGGAGATCAAGGTGGGCTACATCGGATATCTCTCCATGCTGCAGAAGAGTCTAATCATCTGTTTATTTAGATGATGATCACCGGTATAGTCTCCAGAAGGAAAAGGTATTTATTATTATCATCTCTATGGATGTAGTTAATTTATATGCTTTCTTTTATCAATTTATTTCCATTAAAACAGTAGTGAGCCTCTATTATTACGGGTGTCAATGGGTCTAGAGGGAAGAAAACGGAGAGCTGGAACAACGCTGAGGGGTGGAAGCAGAGACAAATAATCGTAACACTTGTCACATTATTATAGCAAACATTGCAGCATAATTGTAACATTTTCCCAATTTAATATTTCATTTAACTTCCTAGACTAGGACCCAGGGGAAAGGAAGAAAGGAATGCTTCCTATCTTACCACTAGTGCCTTCTGGGAGGAGGAGGGATGGGGATGGAGAGGGAAGAAGCCTGAGCTTGTCAGGTGTGGAGTAGCCTCTGGTGGCTCCTGTGGAATATCGCCACCTGTTGAAAATGAATGGTCCCAGGCAGGAGGAAGGAAGGGCTTGAGTGGAGTGTCACCTAGAGACTAACTCAGACACTGTACTCAGAGCTAATTCAGATGCCTTGGCTGGATTTGGACTGAGTTGACAACACATACCAACCCAGATGGAAGCCAAGTGTCTCCATGAATGTCAGCATTCCCATCACTCTCCCTCCGCTCCTTAGGCTTCTGGAGAGTTTGATCTTCCAGCATGCAGATGTGGGCACAGCTACAGTGTTACACATTTGCCCCAGGAGCCCATTACCTGGAGACAGACTTGCTGATGGGAGCAGAGTTCCTGGATGTTGACTTTTTCAGGAGTTACCCAGGGTGGATCCCTTGCTAATCCTCACTAAAGATAGCTGGAATAAAAGTTTACTGGTGTTTGTTTGTCTCTATTTTTTTTTCTTGCCTGCCAAAATAGTGTCTGTCCTTCATTTTGAAAAGGTCTGCTCTCAAATTGGATTTAAGCGAGGCAGAGTGGTACAAAGTCCTCCGCCTAGCTCTCTCTTCTAGAGTCATTATGCCCCATGGCAAAACAAAAGTCAGGACTCCTGGCGATGGCCTGGGATGCAGGGGAGGACCTTGGCATCTCTGACGTCTGACCAAGCTCTAGGCGCTCTACGGCACTTGCCTTCCTGGCTGCTGTAACACATTGTGCTCATGCACCCATTCTGCCGAGAGACGTACGTCTTCTCACGCTTGGGGGATGCATTCCTCTAACTCGTCAGTGAGATGGAAGCCTGTTGGTTAACCTCATGTGGTTTAACCTGTCTGCCAGGATGGCTTATTGCATGTGCTACAGCCACAGGTGAGAGATGGCTGACAGGTAGACACCGGAGGGGGTGCATAGGCAGTCCTGAAAAGGGCTCAGGAAGTCATCCTCCCAGAACCTGCCAAAAGGAAGGTTGATGAATGGTGTGAAGAAGGTTTCAGGTAGGAGCTGGCCACGCCATTGGTGCTTATCTTATTCATTCCTAGTGTTCTAATGAAAAGGCTATGTAATATGCTTTGTAAGTAAATCAATAAGGACACAGCCAGTAATGACGGGAAAACAGAGTTGGATGGGGGTTAGAGACGATCTAGTTGTCTGAGTCCTGTAGTCTAATGAAGCAAGTATCACCCCTACAAAGGGGCAGTGCCAAGGGGTCACAAGCAGCCATGTTTCTGGGATTCACAGAGGGCTTGATAGTCGCTCCTGAAAAGTCCTCCAGTCAGGAATATAGTAGCTGGAGGATGAGCATTTGATGGACACCACCTGGTCTTTACTTGGTCAATAAGGTCAAGCAACTCAAAATAGTGCTTCTTGGTGGTGAAATAACTAATATGTATTAAGTATCTACTGTGGGCAAGGCAGCACTAGGATTATAAAGCCAACACAATACTCTCAAGGAGCTGACATTTAGGGGCAGCTAGAGGACCAGGCCTAGGGATGGGAAGTCCTGGGTTAAAATCAGGACTCAGACCCTTCTAGCTATGTGACCCTAGATAAGTCCCTTAACCTCATTTGCCCAGCCCTCACCACTCTTTTGCCTTGGAATCTGTGCTCAGTAACATCCTTGTGACTACCCTAGATCAAAGTTCCTTTCCCTAGTCACTAGTCTTTGATAGGTGTTGTATTCTCTTAAAAGAACATAGATTCTCCGAGGGTAGGAATGATCTCATTTTTATAGCTGTTCCTGGCACAGTACCTGGCATGTAGTAGATAACTTAATAAATTTGCTTGCCTGATCATAAGCTCAGAGCAGTAGAGCTGGAAGAATCTATAAAGATTATCTAGACTGACCTCTTGCCTTTTATTTTTAACAAATGAGGAAACTGAGGCTCAGAAAGGTTAAAGACCTCATTCAAGATCATTCAGTAAGTAGAAAAGTCAGGATTCAAATCTAGATCTTTTGACTCCAAATCCAGTTCTCAAGCACTTTTCTACTCACATAGCCTCTCCCCTGTTTCTGGTCCTCTGATGTTGCTTGGGCTATTTTCATAGCTTCTCAAGCCACATCCCTGCTTCTAGTTCCCCCCTCCCTCATCCATCCATCCATCCATCCATCCATCCAGTTCCCAAATTAGTATTCCCAACAAAGCACAGGTCTGACCATGTTACTCCAGTGTTCAAACATCTTCAGTGGCTCCCCATGACCTCTAGAATAAAATGTACCCTCCTTAGCCTGACACCTCAAATCCTCTCTAATCTGTGCCCTTCCTACTTTTTCATGCACTTTTCCCTCTTCACTCCAGTCAAACTGGTCTATTAGCTGGTCCCTAAATTCAACATTCCAGCTTCTATTTTGGTACCTCTGTCCAGGCTGTTCCCCCTGCCAGGAATGCCCTCCGTCCTTCCCTCCTCAGAATGACTGACTTTCTTCAAGGCTCAGCTTAGTTGTGCTTCCTTCTCTGTTCTGCCTGATCTTCACAGATTCCTGGGGCTCTCCTTTCAAAAATGATTTTGTGTGTGACCCTGGGCAAGTCACTTGACCGCCATTGCCCACCCTTACCACTCTTCCACCCAGGAGCCAATACACAGAAGCTAAGGGTTTTAAAAAAATGATTTTGCACTTGTTGTTCTGTGTACATGTTGAGTCTTCAGGGTAGGGTGTAAGTTTCTTGATGGCAGGGACTATTTCATCTGTCCCTTCACAACCAGCAAAATGTCTTGCTTACAGTAAGAATTTATTAAATACCTGTTCAATTTAACTTAAGTAGAAAGACTGTGCTTCTGACCAGTTTTTTTTTTTTTAGTCCAAATCCCATTATTTTCCCATAATACTATGCTATCTTTCCATTTATGCCCTCTGACTTCAGTTTTCTCATCTATAAAATGGGGATATTACTGCTCTAATGCTTTCATTGCTTACCTCACCAGGTTGTGGTGAGAAAAGATTCTATTCCACATAAATGAGCTGTTATTATTGATAACTGTTGGCTCATGGTACATAAAGGACTGTGTGTGAGGGTACATGTGTTTGCTTTCTAGTTTATATGAATAGTTTATATAAATGTATAGCTCACAGGTGGCATGGATAGATATTGAAGATCTAGCCTACATTTTCGGCATGGTGAGCAGCTTAGTGGGAGGAAGAGGCAGGCGAGATCTAAGACTGCCATGATTGGCAACTTCTCCTGTTTCCAAGAGTATAGAGTGCAACCTAGACATATCCATCTACCATGATTGAGATATCTAATGTCTAAGACCAGAGACTGGGTTCACAATGAAAGCCGCTTCTCTGATCACTCTCAAAGTGGGATGGGATGGTAGCCTTTAACTCACACTCACTAGTTTAACTTCCTCACCAAATGCCAGTTATACAAAAGACCATCACAAATATTGAAAACGTCCATTTATCCAAGTAAAAGAGTTAATAAATGTTAAAGAGGAATGGACCAGATAATATAGAATAGGAAAGAAGCTCTTTGGATAGGAATAAATTAAAACACCTCATCTCAACCACAAAAGAGGGAATAATCTCACCAAGGGGAGTTTAGATTTGCAAGCCCTGAAAGTTGAGACATGCATGCCTCCATGGGACTCCAATCTGCCTCTCTCTTGCTATGCCTCCAGCCTTTCCTCTTTCTTGACCTGCTGCTCTTAACTCTCTCCTTAAATCTTGAGATCCAACGAACTGAAGTATCTCTTCTGCTCATGCAGAACTGAGGCACAGAATTCTTTTTTTCTGAAAAAGAACTTATGTTTTTAGTCTTAGTTTGTAGAAAAGCATTTTCTAAGTCTTAATTTTTTTTTTTTAATTTTCAGATCCAAATTCTTTCCCTCCCTCCTGCTAATCTCTCCCTGACCCACTGAGGGGGCATCTGGGACTAGAGATGGGGAGATCTAGGTTCTGGAACAACTAACAACTAGAAATACTAATAGGAATAAGTCAGTTCATATTAACGTAAGATTTTAAGGTTTTCTTGCAACAAGCTATGAGAAGCAAATGTTATTCTCCCCTATTTAACAGACGAGGAAGTTAAATCCTAACTAATCCAACAAATCAAGTCCACAAGCATTAGATGCTATGTGCCAGGCCCAAATGAGCAAAGACAACAAAATCTAAAAGGGAAGGAGGGCCAGGTAGGGAGAAGGTACCCATGGGGAAAACATGGTGGAATAAGTTCAGAGTAAGGAACGGAATCAAGAAAGAAGGGAAGGAGAATGGCTTGGCTTGAGCACTTTTCCAAAATGGAAGTTCCATGAAGAACTAATTGGAGGAGGGAGCCATAGGGGTATAGGCATCTTCTAGGGTGAGAGGGCTGCTGGGGAATGAAGGAGAAGCAAGAAGTAGAGCAAGGAGAGATGTGAAGTAGTGAATATGGCTGGCCTGGGAACTTCCTCAAAATGGAGAAACTTAACAACTGGAGGAGAGGACCTAAGGGTTAGAGACATCTTCCAGGGTCAGATTTACAATAATAAATGTGGTAAGCCTTTATTATTTGCTAGATGCTGAGCATACAAAGACAGAACATGATTCCTGTCCTCAAGATGTTTACCCCGTTACGGAAGAATTACATGTAATTCAATGAATGGACGGGCACTTGAGAAGCATCTGCTATGTGTCAAATATGGTACTTAGTACTGGAGACAACAACAAGGGAACACTCCTTGCCCTCAAAGAGCTTATACTCTACTGGGGGAGATAACACATATATTGAGATGATGGCAGATTATCTGGACCTTTCTGGTAGCAATGCTTTGTAAGCCTTTAAGGATATAAAAATAGAAGTTATTAGCACTGCCATTTTTTGCAGGAATTGTCTAGATGTGTGATCTCACAATGGAGGAGCATGAGGGCACCTTGGGAAGCGAAGACACTGGGAGGGAAGGAGTGTGGCTCAAGAAAGGAACATAGGAGGATGCTTTAACAGCCTTATAATTCTGTCATGGGCAGACTCTTCTTTTTTTTTTAAACCCTCACTTTCCATGTAAGTATTGGTTCTAAGGCAGAAGAGTGGTAAGGGCTAGGCAATGGGGGTTAAGTGACTTGTCCAGGGTCACACAGCTAGAAAGTATCTGAGGCCAGATTTGAACCCAGGACTGCCTGCCTCTGAGCCTGGCTCTCGATCCACTGAGCCACCCAGCTGTCCCCTAAACCCTGCTTTTTGTAGCTCTCTAGGACATGTCTTCTTTATTTTGCTGTCAGCTCCTTAAGGGCAGGGACCCTGTTTAATTTATCTTAGAACTTCCTGAGCACCTAAACTTCAAAAATGTATTACTTTTAGCAAGTTGCTCTGGGGATTTGGGGTGCTGTGGTAGACCTCCATGCTGTTACACAAGCAGATTCAGGGAAGAAATGATGGTATTTGATCAAAGACCTCTGAAAGAAGCCATAGTGCTTAACCAAAACATTAAGGTTGTTACTGGAAAAGTCTATCTTCCCAAAGATCTCTGGCAGTTTTACAAACATTCAGCAACAAATGCCGTGACAATAGGAGAGAGAAGACTTTGATCCCTTTGGGGATAATTCTCTGGTATATGATTCCAGGAGAGCATTTTATTTAATTCATTGTTTCTACCTTCAAAGTCAGCCAATGCTGCAATGCAGTTTCTTCTTTGCTAGATCAAGGCAATAAGTGAAGATGTCAACATTTGTTGAATTGAGTAATAAAAATAGCTAGCATTTAAATGATGGTTTAAGGTTTGCAAACACATCATAATGTCATCTCATTTGATCCTCATAACTATGGGAGGTAGAGGCTATTATTATTCCCATTTTACATATGGGGAAACCGAAGCAGAGCTTAAATGACTTTTCAAGAATCGCACGGTTAAGAATCTGACACAGTATTTGAACTCAGATCTTTCCAATTCGGGCCCACGGTTCTGTCCACTGTGTCACCAAGATTTCCTAAAACTCTTTAATGACAGTAATGCCTTCTTTCTGAGATTTTCTCCAATTTTCTCACACACGCACCTATTTCCATATACATACATACATATATACATATCTTGTTCTTATAGAATTGTTTACATGTCTCCCTCAGATTTTTTTTTTTTTAATCATTACCTTATGTCCTGGTATCCGTGCTAAGACAGAAGGGGAGAAGGGCTAGACTGTCAGGGTTAAGTGACTTGCCCAGAGTCACACAGGTAGGAAGTGTCTAAGGTCAGATTTGAACCCAGGATCTTCCATCTCCAGACCTGGTACTCTATTCACTGAGCCACCTAGCTGCTCCTCCTCCATTAGATTATAAACTCAGTATTGGGCTCAGATGCTTAATAAGTTTATTGATTTTTTTGGGGAAAAAAAAGGAATGGAATCCATGGATTCCCCCTTATGGAATTAAGGCTTCTGCCCCCAGTTATAAGATCCTTCTTCAATTTGGTTCAATTTAGTAAGCATTTATTAAGCCTCCACAGGTACCGAGTCTGCCCTCCCTTAGCCTTGGCCAGCCTTTTCCTGGAGCCCGATTGCAGAGCACAAAGTAACCAAGACCCGCCCCCCAGCGGTGCCCCGCGCAGCATCTCGGTGCCCAGTGATTCCAGGAGAGCCTCTGCTGCTTTGTTTTTCCTAGCTGGCTTCTCCCTCGGGAACTCCGGAAGCACAGGATGCCAGAATGCAGGCTGAGAGTCTGGAAACCCTGGAGAGTGAGCGAAGAGCTCGGGAAGCAGGAATGACAGGAAAAGGTCACCGAATATGGCGTGAACAAGCAGGCATTCACTGCTTCTTTCTGCTCTTTCCTTCTTGCATTTCTCATTCACTTGATTTCTCCTGTGTAGACAACTGTTAAATTCTTTAATTTTCATCGATATCATACAGAAAAAAAAAATTCCTTTTATCAAGCCAAAATCCATCTTTCTCCAAGTTCCATCCACAGATCCCAGTTCTGCCCTTGGAGCTAAGCGGGACACGTTAACTCCCCTTCCGCTGAAAACTAACGGGCTTGCAGGACAGCTATTGGGTGGCCACCCTGCCCACCCCCAGCTACAAGGCTTCTCCAGGTGAAGCATCTCCTCTCCTTCTTATGGCTTCATGCCGAGATACTCCACCCTCCTGGGCTTCTGAAAGCTCTCCAACTCATTCTTAACTGTGGTGCATGAAAATGGACCCAATACTTTAACTCGTCCATGTTCATAAATGTACTTGATACCCACGACTTCTCGATGCTTTTTTAAAGGGCTATTTCACGAGCATATCCACGCTGTGCTTTGGCTACAGCACATGGTGTAGATCCTCTGTGGGAGTGCGGTGGGTTGTGAGGTAAAAGGCTGATTGAAGCCCGCACACTGGGCAAGTTGCATTAAGGGGAGCAGCCACTAAAGCCAAATTTAGAGTGCAATTTCTCATAGGGTCAAACATATTAGAAAATTCTTTTAACAGGCTGCTTTCATAGGCCCACAGGAAGGGCATTTATGCTGTTGTGGAGAGACCAGTGGAGGTGGGGCTGGGAGACTGAAAATCATTGCCAATTTGACTGTGTAAGTCATTTCCTCTCTCATGACTCTCTAATGAAGGAAATGGAATAGATTATTTGAAAGCTTTCAATGACGAGGAACCAACTTTCTATAAAGGCGGTTTGGACTTCCGGGTTAAGATGGCTGCAGAAGAACAGGGTGCTAAACTCTCCTCACCACTGACCACCAGCATACCTCCAAAGGACAAAAAAAACCCAAATCCAGAGGAAAGAAGGGACCCCACAATAGGGCACAGTATCGAAAAGTACATGGGATCTAGGCACTTCCAAGCTGTAAGGGGGGGAAATAGCTCCCATCAAAATGCGAGCGGATCAATCCTCCCCCACCCCACCCACAGTACCAGAGGCAGCCCACCAGAGTTAGAGCCAGCGGGGGTAGGGGGCAAAATCTAGCTCCTTGGTAGCTAACTAGGACCACCAGGAGCTGCCCCAGAGAGCAGCAAGACTCGAGACCTCCAGAGGCTGAAGAGCGCAGACCTTGGGCAAGGGAGTGGGGCTGAGGGAGGCAGCGGACAGTGGAAGCAGCTTCAGCATGCTGAGACTCAGAGGAGAACCTCTGGCAGAGGAGCAAGCGTGGGCCAATTTCTGGGCTCTGGGCAGCTGACTAGGACCACGGGGGCTTGACCCTGAGAACAGCTAGACCAGAGACCCCAGGAGGCTGGGGAGTGCAGACCTTGGGCGCAGGAGTGAGGCTGAGGGGCTGTGGACAGCAGAGGCCTAGCAGGTAGTGGAAGGCAGGAGGCTCACAAAGTAGCCTCAGGCAAAAACTGCCCCTTAGCTCCATACACAGAGAGCCCGCCTGTCTCCCTCAGACTTCTGGCTGAGAAAGAAAAAGCAGCATAATGATGACAAGCAAAGCCCAAGAAATGACCAGCAAAAAGGATAAGAAAAAAGCTCTAACACTATAAAGGAAGTTCATTCCACTTTTCACATGAAGCTGAAATGTCTTATCTATTGCTCTAGTTCTGGGACCCTGTAGAATGAACCTAGATCCTTCTTTCAGTCTAACATCTGAAAACAAGAATCCTATTCTTCTCTAGGTAATATAATCCTAGTTCCTCCAAATGATCTTTGTATGACATGGTTTGTACCACTTTCCATTCTGGCCCTCTCATCACTATATAAGTATTCCAGCTTGCCAATATCTTTCCTAAAATGTGGCACTCTGAACTGACCGAGGTACTCCAGATATTTTAGATCAGACCCTAGTAGATCACGACTGTAAGCCCCCTTCTTCAGGATAGCATGCCTTTCAATCTACAGTTCCAGCCCTAACCATCCTCCTGCCCTCCAATCTCACATCACTGACTGCTTGGACATCTCAAAATAAATGTTTCCATGACATTTCAAACATATTTTGTCCACACAACTCATTACCTTTCCCTCTCAAACTTTCTCATTACTGTGCAGTGTTACCTCCCTCCTTCTAGACTTCTAGGCTCACAACTATGGTGTCATCCTCAATTCCTCACTCACTAACTGAATCCACATATCCAATCTGCTACTGAATTGTTATTTGTGTTCATATACCTCCCATCAATCTACTGTTTCAATCTTCACCTATTTTATAAATCTCCACCTTTCTAAGCAGTCACTTATCTTAGTAGTTCTTCAGTGCCTCTCACCTAGACTATTGTAATAACCTTAAATCCCTCTCCATTCACACTACTATTCTATCTCCCAATGCTGTGTCTTTGTACATGACTATTCCCCCATACCTACAGCAACTAGATGGTTTGATGGCTTGGAGTCAAGAAAAGCTGAGTTCAAATGTGGACTCAGTTGTGGCTCTGGGGAAGTCTCTTAACCCTGTTTTCCTGAGCTCACCTGTAAAATGAGTTGGAGAAGGAAATGGCAAACCACTCGGGTATCTCAGCCAAGAAAACCCCAACAAAAAATCAGATATAACTGAAAATGACCAAACAACCAACCCTCCCACCCCCACCAACACACACCCCTAGAATACTATGCCCCATTCCCTACATTTTTTAGCTTCTCTGGTTTTAAGATTCAGGTCAAATCCCACTTTCTGCAGCCCTCGTGTCCCTCTGAGATTACTTTCTATCTACCCTGTATTCTGTATATACATATTTATACTATTAGAACAAGCTCCTTGAAAACAACAAATGTTGGAGGGAATGTAGGAAAATTGGGATACTAATGCACTGTGGTGGTATGAACTGATCCATCCATTCTAGAGAGCAATTTGGAACTATGTCCAAAGGGCTATGAAATTGTGCATAACTTTCGATCTAGCAATTACTACTTACTAGGTCTGTATCCCAAAAAGAGATTAAAAAAAGGAAAAAGACTTATTGTACAAAAAACCATAGCAGCTTTTTTTGTGTTGGCAAAGAATTAGAAATTATAGGGATGCCCGTCTATTGGGGATTGGCCAAACAAGTTATGGTATATGATTGTGATGGAATATTGTTGTGCTATAAGAAATAATGAAAAGGATGATTTTAGAAAATATAAAATATGCTACAAACCTAACATATGAGGAAATAAGGTTCAGAAAGTAGAGGCAAGTCAAAACAATTGAAAAATACTCAGACTTTTAAAATGTCAAGTTTAAATCTGTTTGGGGAAACATACATTCTTTATACTATCAACATGTTTAAATTGGTTTGCCCAATATTTTGAGATTTTACAACAGAAGAGGTCTTCTAAGTACTTAACTTTTATCCTGTAAACAACAATTTCAGATTATAAATTGGAGACAAAAATACTAGGATCTAAAATCTCCACACAAACTAATAAGGTCACAATTCTCATGTTAGATATTCTCAGTGAGAAACTAGATATTTCTACACTGTCACAAATCAGGTATATGGATGAAAGGATAATATTCTTGAAATCCAACTTCATAGCAAAAGTTTCTGGATTAAATGCCTCTAGAAAAAAGTACTAAATACTATATACACACAGATAATCCTAGAGCCTGGCCCTCTCAAGTGGTTAGGAAGATGATGCCCAACATAACAAGTCAACCTCCTCATCACCAAGAAAGTACTATTAGTTCCAAATGAACAATTCTGGACTACTGAAACAAAAGAAATAAATCTATGTCAAATGAATGAAAATGTCACCCTAAAATATTGGCAGAAAACATTTAGCATATGAAAGGTTAAAATTTTTCAATAAATATTAGAAGAAAAAAAAAACTTCAGTATCAGTTGAAAGTGACAATTACAACACTGCCATTAATTGAATGCCTACAATCAACTTTCAGGATTTTTAAATGAAAAGGAGAAAATATGACAAATACTAGCTTAAAACAAATTAATACTTAAGTTTAATTCAGGACTGTAATTCTTCCCCATTTTCTAGATTTTCTCAAATTATCCAGCTATGAACATAAGCCTTTCTTCTATAGTTTGCCACCAAACATTCATCAAGCTTCTCTTAGAACTAGGTCAAGATGTAGTTTTCCTTCTTTTAGTATCCTTCATTCTTCCATAGGTTCTTGGAAAACAAGCCCAAACATTTCATAAAGGTCAGGAGTAGGAACTGAGGAGGGTAGCTACTCACATCAAAAAAAAATCACATCAAACTGAACAAAACACATAAGGTTTGCAGCTATTTTATTTACAAGTATACATTTAACACAATGAAAGAAACACTGATATCCAAGCCTAGTTAAGAGTAGTGTAACAATATGTATCATTTTGATGATTACATTATTTTAACCAACAAACTACACTGAAAAATTAATGCCGGTAAAATTCTTGGTCATAATATTAAGAAATACAATATATAAATTGAAAATATGATTGTTTAAAATTTGAAAATGGAAGTAAAGCCATTTGGACAGAAGTCAGAGTTGAACATAATCTGGAGGGAAGGAAAAAAAAAGCTCTGACCCAAATGATATCTTTCAGGTTAACAGAAGAAAAAAGAAGCATAGTTTATCTTAAAGGATAACGGGCAGTTTGCTTCTTCAGGTAGACTATATTCCCAGTGTCCTCAGGTTTTGCAGTGGAATTTACATTACTGAGCATGAAGACTTTCCTTGTGAAGCTGCCCCATCAATTTTTTCTGCCTCCAAAATTATCCTCCTAAATACATCAACAGCAGTCTGGAAAAGAGGAAAGCAATGACTGTTAATCTTAAGTAGGATTCTGATAAATATATATCTATTGCTTCCAGATATAGCCAAATGTAATAGTCATTGGCTTACTAAGCAGTGAGCAAGGTGGTATATAGGAAAGTATAGAAAGTAACAAAAATCAAGCAAAAATAGCAGATGTTTTTAAGTTCCAGTTTTCTGAGTAAAAATTTCATAAACTATTCCACTTTAAATGAATGGATTTAAGTTAGTACTTTTGAATTTATGTAAAATGAAGGATGTCAGATTAAACTCAGTATCTAGATGGTTTCCTTTTTTTAAATCTTGATCATGTTAATATTCATTTAAAGAACTACCTAACTTTCCATAGAAAGGAAGCATTAATAACAAAATATATTTTTCCATCTGAAATCTTTAGCTGTTTAGTTTGCTTCATCTTTTCTTACTACTGTTAAAAAGGGTTCAAGAGATAGCCTCAGTATCTTCATCCATAAAATGAGGAGGCTGGTGATCTCCAAGACTCCTTGTGGCTTCAAATCTATGATCTTTTACCACAGCTTTGGTTTTCTTTCAGGATAGTTCTCCTGACTTAATTTTATTTACTTTGCTTTTTTTTTAAAAAAAAAACTTTACCTTCTGTCTTAGTAACAACTCTAACACAGAAGGGCAAAGACTAGGAAATGGAAGTTAAGTGACTTGCCCAAGGTCATACAGCTAGAAAGTACCTGAGGTCAGATTTAAATCCAGTTCCCCTTGCTTCAGGCCTGGTGCTCTATCCATTGTGGTTCCTAGCTGCCCCAATTTTACTTATTTAAAAACCCAAAGATGATAGTTTATTAATTACACATTTACTATTCCATTCTTTCCACGTGACCTATTTGTAAAGCACACACCTGGCACAAAATCAGTGCTTAATATAAATGGCTTGTTCCCTTCCTTTCCTCTTCCAACCCAACACCCACACTACTTTGTATCGAGTTGGAGAGTTAAGAAAGATTAAAGTACTTCAGGCCACTATAATAGTATTTAATTCAAGTCTACAACTTTATTACCAAGAACCAAATAAAAATTTTAATAGGTAGCATTTATATATAGTGCTTTAAGGTTTGCAAAGCACTTTACAAATATTGTCTCATTTTATCTTCACAATAATCCTGAAGTACGTACTCCGACATTCACATTATACATATGGGAAAACTAAGGCAGGGACACATGAAGCAATTTGTTCAGGGTCACACAGAGTTAAATATCTCAAGCTAGGTTTGAATTCATGTCTTTTTTAAAAATAAATTTTTATTGACTCTTTTTTTTCTATAGTTTCTTTAGTTATCTCACCCTCCTAGAGAGTCATATCATATAAAAATAGTATTTTTTAAAAGACAAAAAAAGAAGAAAGGAAAAAATCAGTACAATTTATCAATATGTTGTCTATAAATGTATGCAATAACCTATGGACCTTTCCACTTCCAAGCAACAATGGGTAGGGAGTATCCTCTCGTATCTTTTTTTTTTTTTTTTTTAATGTAATTGTCCCCCTGCCCCCATAATATTTTGTTTCCCCCTCAATTACATGTAAATTTTTTTTTTTTTTAATATTTTTAAACCCTTAACTTCTGTGTATTAGTTCCTTGGTGGAAGAGTGATAAGGGTAGGCAATGGGGGTCAAGTGACTTACCCAAGGTCAGTAATTTTTAACATTAAAAAAATTTTTTGAGTTCCAAATTCTCTCCCTCTCTAAGAGTCTCTCTGAGACTAAGGAGTTCTGACATCAATTTTACATGTGTGATCATGCAAAACATTTTTCAGCATTAGTCATTTTGTGGAAGAAAACTTGGGAAAAAAAAAAGAAAGTAAAATACAGTATGCTTCAGTCTGCATTGATTCCATTAATTCTTTCTCTGAAAGTGGATAGCATTTTTTTCTTTTCTTTTTAAATTTTAAACCCGTCCTTTCTGTTTTATTAACAACTCTAAGACAGAAGGGATAGGTAAGATTAAATGACTTTCCCAGCATCACACAGCTAGCAAGTATGTGAGAGGCCCAGGTTCTCTTGATTAGTGCTCTATTCACTTTGGCACCTAGGTGCCTAGTGGATAGTGTTTACCCCCATCAGTCTTTGGGATTGTCTTGCATCACTGTATTGCTGAGAACAGCCAAGTCATTCACATTTGTCATCATGTAATACTGCTGTTACTGTACAATTTTCTCCTGGTTCTGCTCACCTCACTCTTTCATGTCTTTCCAGGTTTTCTGAAATCTTGTTTGCCCTTTCTTATAGCACAATATTATTCCATTACAATCATGTACCATAACCTGTTTAGACATTCCCCAAGGAAGGGGATCTGCTCAATTTCCTGATCTTTGTCACCACAAAAAAGAGTTGCTAAAAATTTTTTTACAAAGAGGTCCTTTCCATTTCTTTTGGGTCACTTTGGGATATAGATCTAAGTTAGTAGTGGATTAAAGGGATGCACAGTTTTATAGCCCTTTAGGTATATTTAAAATTACTCTCCAGAATGTCTGGATCAATTCACAATTTCACAAACAGTACATTAGTGTCTCAATTTTCCAACATCCCCTCCAACATCTGTCATTTTTCTTTTCTCTCATATTAGTCAATTAGATAGGTATAAAAAGTAGTACTTCAGGTCTTCATGACTCCAAATCTAATTTTCTACAAGTATTTAGAAACTGCCTACTCTATGACAGGCATTGTTGTTAGATATTAGGGTTCTAAAGGCAAGGAGCTTACATTCTATAGAGGTACAGACAATATGTATATTACGAGATGTACTTCTACCAGATTCCTGGTCTACACTTTTTGCATTTATACATTTTTAAAAGCTTCCCTTGCATATCTTTAAACTATAATATGTAGTAGCTTCCTTATGCCTTAGTCCAGTGATGGGCCAGATGCGGCCCCGAAATGTTCTATCTGCCCCGCGACATTATTCCTAATCTGACAAATACAATGAGTAGGATACAATACAATGAAATTTTGAAAGAGTTGCCTTAGAAACAGACTGACAGATGAGCATTTCCTTTCCTTTGGCCCCTCTTTAAAAAGTTTGCCCATCACTGCCTTAGTCTATGTAATCTTCATTATCTGTAAGGTGATTCTCAATTTGAATTCTTTGGAGACTGTACCCCTTTCCCTGACTCTCAGCCAAATAACAAAAATATCACCAAAAACATTTTGTTAATAGGCAGAATATTATTTCAGGGAAAAGCTTCGG
This sequence comes from Gracilinanus agilis, assembly GCF_016433145.1. Classification (NCBI taxonomy): domain Eukaryota; kingdom Metazoa; phylum Chordata; class Mammalia; order Didelphimorphia; family Didelphidae; genus Gracilinanus; species Gracilinanus agilis. The sequence continues at coordinate 96,735,764 of NC_058134.1, read as the reverse complement.
TACATTAAAGCCTGCACATCTAACTGTTGATCATATCAGGACAAAAGGCATTTCTTCTACTTGCTCCAAACTAAACACACTGTGGCCAAATTATAGCTCCTAACTACTTATGAAATAGTCTGGTATCTCATTAATCAGATTCCTGTTAAATTGATGGTGGGGAGGTATACAAGGGTTTATAAAAATTTTCAAACAAGTTGAAATGTAGGAATCTTTCTGAGATGGAAGTTGAAGAAATCACTATGTCTACCCCTTAACTAAAGGTATGTCAGAAATAAATCTTATTTGAAACTCTGACATTCTACACCCAATTTGCATTGTTATTTATTAAAAATATGAAATAGATAATTATTCAGCAAGCATTTATTAAGCACCCACTTTGTTTATGTTAAGTGCTGGGAACACAAGGATGAAAGTAAAAAAATCTCAACCTTGATGGAACTTACATTCTATTCAGAGAGATAATTATGTACACAGAGAAGCATACATCAAATAATTACCAAGTAATGGAGCTGGAAGGAAGTATAATAGTGCTAGGCTAGGAGGCTAGGAGGAGGAGAGATTGGGAAAGGCCAATAATTCAGTGTAAGCAGTGGCACTCACACTGAATTATGATGGAAATTAGGAATTTGAAAACCCATAGTTGAATGCATTCCAAGCACTAGGAATAAATTGACCAAAGATAAAGAGACAGGAGAATGTGGTGTAAGGAACAGCAAGAAAGCCAGTTCAGCTGCACCAAAGAATGTAAAAAGGGGACATAGAAAGTAAGCTTAGAAAAGTTTTCATGTGAAAGATATAAAATCTCTAACAGAGGAGTTTCTACCTATTTGGTGTCAATATATTATTAGATGAAAAAATGATTTTGAAAAGTCTTTCTTTTTTTCTTCTTCAAGGAATATAAAATTAAAACATGAGAAAACTCATGAATTCATACCAAAGAATAAGAATGAAAGATTATGGTAATTGTGAATTTTTCTTCTACAACAAAAATCAAAGTTGTCAGTACACTATAAAAAGCAAATACATACCTGATTTTCTTTAGCAGAAGATTCCAAAAAAGCTGCATTCCAAGATTCTGCTAAAGCTTTCCCTTCTTCATAACTGATCACCCTAGACAGGTGAAGAGTAGAAAAAAAGAGAAAACAGTGATTAAGATATAATATCTGACAATGAGTTATGAAGCAACATTTTTTTAAAAAGCAGATCAGCTTTAATATCTAGCACAATTTTTTAAAAGAAGCTGAGGTATAAACTCTTAGTGTTGAGTCAGAACTAATACATTAAGCCGAAGGGTTTTTATATTTTTTACATTTTAAATATATAACATTTTATTTATTTATTTATACAACATTTACATAGTGGCATTTCCCAGCATTTGGAATAAACCATATCCAAGGTAAATTTTATTTTATATTCAATAAAAGGCAAAATTTCTAACATTTATTTTTTTGTAGTAAAATTCTGTTACACCAACATGTAAAAACAATTTTATCATATTTTATTCATGTAAGACAAGATTTAAAAAACACAGAAAAAATGGTTTTCAATAATGAATAATCTGAACATTCTACTTAAGTGTTTACGAATAATCAAGGAAAGATGTTTAAAACTATAATTGTACTTTAGATCCTACTACTGTGCATAGTTCCCGAAATTTAGAATTTTAAACAAATTATTACAAAAACAACAGCACAATTCCTTGACTTGAGAACATAAAGTACAAATGTTTTAGAGAATAATATCTAAGTTACAATTCATAAAGCAATATTAATTACATACCGCTCCATGTGTAGATCTTTCTTATTCCCAACCAACATAATAGGGATTCTATTTAAGGGGGAAAAAAGGGCAAAACCTATTGAAACTGTAAATTTTATCCTGAAAGTACATATTACTATGAAGATCTAAGTTGAGACAGGATGAAATTTACTACTTACTGGACTTTCCCCACCATATCCAACAACTTTCCATGGATAACTTTAATCACTTCAAAGCTACAAAATAAGAAAGATGAAAACACATATTCATTTTAGTATGGTTGTCATATTTAAAAGACAGACTATAAAGGAATTTACATTTAAACTCCAAATCAATCCAGAAAAAAACCCCTAATTATTCGGAACCACTTAAACTACTTAGAAAAAGCTTTTTTCCCCTGGGTACTTTGGTATGTGCATGCTAAATAATCAAATAATTTTGATGGAAAACTCAAGAAGAGTAATTTAAGAGTAGAAAAAAAAAAACACAGCAGTACAAAAATTGCATCCTATTCTCCCAAAGTTTTCCTTCCCATTCTTTTTTAAAGATAATATATGAAATAAGTTTTACACTCACAGTGCCTGGCATATAATAAATACTTAATAATACAAATCTCCACCATTTACTATCTCTCCACTCTCTTCGACCTCTATCCAAGCAGTTGCCAAGGCTTGTCGATTTCATATTCATTCTTCTCCTCTGACAATGCCACCTCTCTAATGCAGGACCTTTTCACCTCACTCCTTGATTACTCCACTAAAAATGGTGGTGGATCTCCTTGCCTCAAGTCTCTTCCCACTCGAATCCATCCTCCACTCTGCTGTCAAAGTGATATTTCTAAAGCCCAGGTGCAACCATGTTACTTTCCCACTCAATAGATTCCAGTGGCTCCCTATTGCCTCCAGGATTAAATAAAAATTTCTGTTTGGGTTCAAAACCCTTCATAACCTTGCTCTCTCCTACCTTTCCTAAGTCTTCTTACACCTTACTTCCTGACATGGTCTCTTCCCATCCAGTGATACTGGCCTCCTGGCTATTCCATGAAGAAGATACTCCATCCCTGGCTATTCCATGAAGAAGATACTCCATCTCTTAATTCTGGGCATTTTCTCTGGTTGTCCTCCATGCCTGGAATGTTCTCCTTCCTCATCTCTTCCTGGTGACTTCCCTAAAATCCCAACTAAAATACATAGGAAGCTTTCCTGAACCCCTATTAATTCTAGCTCCTTCTGTCAATTACTTTCCAATTACCCTGTATATAGCTTGTTTGTACATATATGTTTGCTTGTTGTCTTCCCATTCAGCCTGGGCCTTTGTCTTTTGTCTCTTTTTGTATCCCCAGCATTTAGCACGGTACTTGGCATGTGGAAGGCACTTATTGACTGATAAATGCTTGTTGTTGAGTGATTTCTGGCTTGAGCCCAGGTCTTCCTGATTTCTCAGGATGCCAGGAAACTCTTAAGATCCTAAGTGCCAATTTGCACTGGCAAGGGAACTTCCTCACCTGGAATTTCCTACATTACTAAATCAAAGGTCTATTAAAATAAACAAGCAAATTAAAAAAATAAATGTAGTAACAGCACTTTTTGTGGTAGGGAAAAAACCTGAAAGTTACTGACTAGAAAATTTATGGTATGTAAATGTAATAGAATATTATTGATTCCATAAAGTGGCAAATATGCTTAGGCTACAAGTGTTGGGCACTATGTCTTTAATCAAGTTAAGTACCTACTATGTTTCAGGCACTGTGCTCAGTGATTTTTCTATAAGACTAACAGCTGGGTCATTGTCAAAAAAGTGACCCTAGAAGAGGAAACTCTATTTTGTTGCAATACAATAGCACAAAATCTGTCAAGTCCTGGGGGTAGATTCTCTGTATCTAACTGAGCACAGTGCCTGAAACATAGTAGGCACTTAACTTGATGATTAAAAATAAGCCTATCTAACAATGAAAGGCTGATCACAGAGTAACAAAATTTTTAATCATTTTAATCTCTGAGAGCTGCTAAATTACAAAAGAGGTGTAATCTCTGTCAATGGGGGAATATCCACCCCAGTGAAATTACAGAATGTTGGAGTATCTTCATTTGTCACCAATACACTTTAAATTAATTTCTAGAGAACATGATATGAATGGTCTTTTTAGCATTCCTGTCTATTTAAATTATACCATTCTGGCACTGTTGTCTCATTTTACAAACTATTGGGCAATGATTATGATTCAGGCTGAGAATTTCAACCAGTTGTTTCTAAGTCATGAAAAAAGACCATAGAGTGTTTTTCAACTTAAAAATATTCCCAAGGAAAGTCTTTCAAATACTCACAAGTAACCTTCAGACCCACAACAACTTGGAAATCAGTTAAACACAGTTAAAATAATAATGCTACCTGCTGCTTTTTGGACTCCATGATATTTTGGTATTTAACAAGAATGTCCATAAAGCCTCTGAATTATACCAAAGAAAGAAAAAATAATTATTAAAAAATACTTGATCGAGAAACAGGGATATAATCTGCCTATCCAAGGCAAGTGAATTTGTGGAGCTATTAGGTGTCAGTTTCCTTAGGTAAATGTGTATCCACATTTTCAAATCTAGCTTAGTTTTTTCTCAGAACAAAAAAAAGAATACTTCTCAGCTCAATTCCAAATCTCTACTTAAGGCAGGCTTGACAATTTGACCCTTCCAGAAGAGAGAATGCTGATATGATTTGAGCAGTAATTAACATAAATGGAGAAAAGGAAAATATACAAAAGAGATATAAGACACATTATGAAAAAACTACTGAAACTATCATTTCCCAAGCAAATACATGTTAAATAACAGCAATAAAGTAATCTAATTTTCTATTACTATCTTATATTAGATTAAATAAATTCTGGGCCAGTATTTGGCAGACACAAATTAAACTGAAAACATTCTAAAAATTTATAGCTACAATCAAACCTGGTACTACCCATAAATGTTGGCAACCAGATTCACAGATTGCCAGTTAGAAAAGCTCTAGAGATGACTTAGCATAAACATCCTCACATTTTATGAATTTGGAAAAACTGAGGCCCAGTGAAATTAAATGACTTGCCCAGAGTCCTGTTTTTAAAATCAGTAAGTAGCAGGATCAGAACTAGGGATCAGAGTCAGATGCCAGTGCCCTTCCCTTTTCATTATGCCACCCTGCCTTCCAGCACCTACAAGTTATTTCAGGATTCTCATCCTTTCTCTTCTCGACCCCCTCCCCCAAAAAAACCCTCCATCGCATCTGATTATAAGAAATTCCAATTAAACCTTTAACTTATCACTTATGGGCTTTGTGGAATCTGTTCCCTGCAAAATACTACTTTCAGCTGTCTAAAGTAATTTATACTTCAAGTGTGGATAAATAAATTCTATAACAAGAAAAAAAGTTAAGAGAGGAGATGGGCGGGGAATAAAAAGTCCATAATAAAATGTGAAGTTGGGAACATGAGAAAACAAATTTTTCCTACTTTGAAAATTTAAGGCCAGATCAGCCATTTTACTGGTATGATCAACCTTAATTAAACAAATATCTGAGTGGCTCTATTGTGCAAGGTTAGATAGACAATTAAAAAAATGTAACAGATCATTCATGGAGCATACAGTAGGAAGATATGATGTGCATATAAAGCAAATTAGTAGGGCAATGTCCAAAGGGGATATATTCCAAGGTGAACATCTGCTGACTTCATATATATGTGTTCTCTTCCCCTCTCCTGTCCGTTGGCTCTATAGCCTCCCTCTCTACCTATAATATGCCTGCTCCCCATCCCGTCCCAACAATTTTTAAATCAGTAAGTGAAAAAAAAAAAAATCAAAGCAGTACTGACAAGGAGGGACCTTGTCCAGGTAGACCTCCAGGAAACTGCTAAATGAAACCCATGAAAAGTGAAGCCACAGATGGGGATAGAGAACTAATATAAAGACAGAATGTGAAAGGTTTAAAAAAAAAAAAAAAAAAGGACAAGGCTATGGTAATTGAAAGAATAGAAGTTGGAAGAGGAACAACCAGAGAATGCATGGAAGCAATGACATCTGAATTGGACCTTGAAAGGAAAGGTAAAATTTAGACAGGTAGAGCAGGGAAAAAAGAACAGAAGGGTATTACAGGTGAAAAGCACAAAGGTAGTTAATTATCATATTTATTGGGACAACAGTGAGTTGTCTTATTGGGTTGGAAAATAGGTTGCATAAAGGTAGGTTTGCAGGATGGAAAATGGAAGGCCTTAAGTATTAGACTAAAGAGTTTGAGCTTCACTTGAGTTAATAATAGGAAGCTCTGGAAAAATTTTAGCACCACACTGCCTTTCAAAGTGGACATTCTGGCTTGAAGGATATATTATTAACAACTTTCCATGGTTTGGGAAAGAAAACAACAGTTTTCGGGGAAAAAAAGTACTAACTGGCAATGTTGTAATATGGAATGTTAATTGTGAATTTGCTTCTCAGATGCTAGGCTAGCACTGATGAAAATAGTAACTTCTAGTTTGTTTTTTAAATTAAAAGTAAATTTAAAAATAATTCTTTTCAATGCTCCTCCTCTCAATAACAAGAGGATGAATCTTTGAATGCTGATAGACAGCCTAAATCACTTAAGACTATTATCTTCAAATGCAGTCACTACACCTAACAAAAAAGGTTATAAGAAATTCCAGAGTAATCCAGCGAGGAGATAGTCTGTCAAACAGTTCCTTTGCCCAGAGCTGCCAGGCCCTTAGGATATTATGATGGTCAAAACCCTACTTCTTCTAGCAAGAATGCCCTGTAAATCCAAGTAAATGTTACCCAGGTAAACAAAGCTACATACCCAGCTAAGCTAGTAGAACATTTGTAGTTTTTGTTATCTGCCCTGCTTCCCTCCAATAGTATCCAATAGTACAAGTATTTGTCTTTTAAACAGATTTCACAAAGCCCATAAGTAAGATCAATCCAAGTCTAGTTGGCTTTTTGGAAGACAATACTAAAAAAAAGCTAAAGTTGTAGATTGATCTTTCTATGGCTAACTTAATTCCATTCCAAGGTATTCTTTTTTGGGGTGCTGCAAAGCACTTACTAAAAACAATTTGTTTCATAATGTATATTGAGAAAATGTATATAAATCCTGGATTCAAAGTCATCAAAGCAAAACTTTTTGTACCAATAAGTACAAAATGGGAAAATTAATGTTTAGATTTATTCTGTTTAAATTGGCAAAGCGGTGCAGAGCTTGTCTAATCAATATTTAATAATTTATTCCGGTCCATGAAGCTAGAAAGGAAAATGATGTGAAAAATCAGAGAAATCCTTTTCATTAATTCTATGATTCAAATTGATTATATGAACAACACATATCTTTTTTTTTTTTTAAAACCCTTGTACTTCGGTGTATTGTCTCATAGGTGGAAGATTGGTAAGGGTGGGCAATGGGGGTCAAGTGACTTGCCCAGGGTCACACAGCTGGGAAGTGGCTGAGGCAGGGTTTGAACCTAGGACCTCCTGTCTCTAGGCCTGACTCTCATTCCACTGAGCTACCCAGCTGCCCCCAACACATATCTTTTTTTACTTCATAGCCCATTAGACTCAAAGGACAATAAAAAGTATTCCATCTGATCATTCTAAAAATTCCTTAGTACTAGTTCCCATAGTTGTTTTTTGTTTGTTTGTTTGTTTTTTGGGAGAGGGAGATAACCTTTACATGAATTCTTTCTAAAAAACTAATAGCAGCTACACTTGGCAAGGAGAACTGAACATAATGGCAATGAGTACTTATTACCTTTTGATTGATGTAACTGAGTACACAAGAATGTAACCATTAATGTCTATGGAGTACGTCTGAGGAAAGATGGAGTACTCATCCTGTGGGGGGGAAAAAACCCACAATTATATTCAAGAAAATTATGTAACATAAAAAGCAATCACCACAAACATTTCTCCAAAGGGTATTTCTTAACTGTAATACTGAAATAAACACATAGAATGAATGTATTTAGTTGACTATACTCTAAAGCAAGACTACTATATTATGTTGTTATATTTTTACTCAACCAATCCATCTAGAGTAGGTTGGGGCATGAGTATGTGTGGAGAGTAGGGAAGGACATTTTAAAAGCAAGTACCCATAAGCTGGGTAGGAAATAATAATAACATTTGTATAGCATCTTTAGGTTTGCAAAATGTTTTGCATAATGATCACCTAAGTCTCAAAATAATTCTGACAGCCACCAGAGGTAATGCTCCCATTTTACATATGAGAAAACTGAGGCTCAGAGATTAAGTGACTTGCCCAATGCAGTCTAACTCAGCATATCTAACCATTACTGTATCTTTTCTTACAAAACTGGTTTTTGGTAAATGCTTAAGATGAGCTAATTGTTAACTTATCTCCAAATTTCTGAGAGGAAGTAATAATAATAAAAAAAAGAATAGGTTCTATAAACCTATACAGAAGGAAGTCAATGTCAAGAAATGGATAAATTAAAGACTCATTTTCTTTGTAACATCAAGTTTACTTTAATCTGGGCTTTCTTAAGAACAAAGAAAACAATCTGAGCTATAAGGCCAAACAACTGATTATCCTTCCTTTGTTTTTCTCCCCAAAGTTTAACTTAAGAAAAGAATAAATGCTCAAATTCTCTATATATTAGCTCTTAAAAATAATGAAAATTAAAGGACAAGATAACAAATGGGAGTTATATCCAATTAAGAGAGGGAACAACAGTACATTCATTAATGTATTAATGGTTTCATGTCAATGTTGCAGGAAGCCTTCAGACATGTTACCCCTCGGCTCCATATGTCTGGTCCCCTATGCTATGTAACATTTTTTATCAAGGCCTTGGATAAGGGCACAGATCACATGCTTCTTATGTGATTTTTTTCGTTTTGGGGAAAGGTGTCCAAAAAAACCCTAAGACACCTAATAGGCATATTCTGAAACTGAGTAATATCCATTTTAAATGCATAAATATAAAGAATATTACTTGAAATCAAAAGTCTACACAAAATTAAAAGAATTTATAGGATTAGAAAGAAGATGGCATCTTTTACAGTTTTTTTTTTTAAACCCTTACCTTTCATCTTAGTTGAATCAATACTGTGTGTATTGGTTCTAAGGCAGAAGTGTGGTAAGGGCTAGGCAATGGGGATGACTTGCCTAGGATCACACAGCTAGGAAGTGTCTGAGGCCATATTTGAACCCAGGACTTCTGGTCTCTGGGCCTGGCTCTCAACCCACTGAGCCATCTAAACACCCCCTGTTAACCTTGGAGGATCATTTCTCTCTTTCTTCTCTCCTACACCTTTAGGAATCAGTCTAAAACAAATTAATCTATCTATTTGACTGATTTCCCCTCAATTTGTTCATATAAATAGTAGCTAATTATATTGTCCCTATGCTATAATACAGCATATGGTTTGCAAGTTGTTAATTGTATCTATCCCTATGAATCAGAATTATAGCTCAGTATAATAAACTACATTAAATCTATTCAATATGTTCACATATTCTCTCCCCCATTAGAATATGTGAACATATTGAAGAGTATAGACTGTCTTTTTTGCTTTTCGTATCCCTAATGCCTGGCACATAGTAGGATTTTACTGTTTACTGACTGCTATAAGTTTCCTTGAAGGAATGGCTAGACATCCTATAGACACCTTGAAGTCAACTTCCGTCTTCCTAACTTTCCAATTCAGGGTTCCACCACCTACCTTCCCCGTAACACAGGTTCAACATGGAGGTGTTACCTTCAACTCCTCACTCTTCCATTCCCAACCAATTGCTTGCTGGGTCCTATCAATCCAACCTTCACAGAATCTATCTTAAACACTCTTCTTTCTTCTGCCACTGCCAATATCCTGGTCTATTATGATAGACAGCTAGTTGGTGTCCCAGCCTCAAGTCTGTTCTCCATTCACTCTATTCCCCACTTGAATGTCAAACGGATCCTCCTAAATATCAAGTCTGACCAAGTTAACCATATTCGATAATCTCCTATGGTTCCCTATTATTTTCATGATACAAAATCTTATTTGGGTTTAAAAAGTCTCTGATAACCTTTCCTCCTCTGATTTTCAATTCTTTTTAAACTTTGTGCCTATCCCCAATCACTAATACCCTCCGAGCTCCAGTAACACTGGTTTATATGCTGTTCCTTCAAACATACACTCCCTTTTCTGACTATGAATTTTCACTTAGCTCACACCCAGCAGCCAACTTCCCTGCAACTGCCAGCCCTGTCAGCAACTGATTCCCCAATTGTAGCAATTGACTGCCCCTAAATTGTCAGCAAGTGACAGGCCAACCAACTCACACTACCGGGGGGGGGGGGTGTCCCCATTTCCTACTTCCTGTCACTGGGCTGATTTATCCCTACACATCTCTATGGCAAGAGGACCTCCAGGTCCTCCATTAAATTAGAGAAAAGGAAGAATTCCCTTTTACATTGACCACCTCACAGAATATAAATATAACACTAATACTTCAGGGTAGAGACATTCAAAGCAGCTAAATTTGCATAAATCTCACCCTTCTATTTATTTTTCACTCTCTACTCCCCCTAGACAACTCCACAGACTCACCAGCTTTTCTTGACACCTGGACCAGAAACCATACCCTGGAGGTTTAAAATTTGTAGTCCAACAGGAGAGAGGAAAGAGTTGATAATTGTATAATAAAAAGAAAATCAGATTAAGGGTCAGAAGACTATCATTTCTAGTCGGCTTTGCCATTAACTAGTTGTATGATCTCAAGCAAGTTACATTTGCCCTGGGTTTCCTCTGTCCTGAATGATGACTCACCCACTATTTTAAATAGACCTCAGCTATGCTTTAATTCATTCCCTACTTTAGAGTCTTTTTTTCTCAACAGCCTTACTAGCAGCCTTATTGCCACATTCCCTCAAGTTTTAGAATCATGATCAAATAATCTCTTAGAAGGGGTGTGTATACTCTATGGCTCCACTCAGTATCCCTGCAACACTGGGGGCCAAAATGTCCCTTCCTGGATTCTACTTCCCCATTCTTCCCACTATCCATCTCCACCCTCATCCCCCCAAAACAACTTGGGTTCCATGAGGTCAGAAATGGGCTTTGCTTTATTTGTATTCCCAGTGATATAGTGTTTAGTATATAATGTTTATATAGTCAATATATTAACAACATGTTATATACAAATACACACACAGAAAATCTAAATCTAAGTATTTCACCATTGGTAAACATACAAAAATAGAAGGAGGCTTTAGGGAGATAAACCTATTACTCTCTTTATCATACATACCTCACTTTACAACCACTGCATATGATAATCACCATCATTTCTGGTGTTTTTCCTTTTATGACATTTCTTAGAATTCAATCTGCAAATAACTTTATGATGTTTTATATTTTAAAGCCATTTCCATATAAATTCAGTTCCCATGTTTAAGAAATATGCATAAATTTGAGTAATAGAATTTTTCAGGAATACTAGTCTATGTATCAATGCAACACTTGTATTACAAACACAAAGTTTTATTTTAAGGGACCACTTAAAGAGTTCAGCACAGAATTATTAGATACCAGCTAGGCAATGGGAATTCAAAGACTGTATTTAAAAAAAAAAAAAAAAAAAAGAACTATTTACTTTAGCCAAGAAGCTTGCATTTTACTGGTAAGGTACAACATATACATCAAAAAGTAAACACAAGGTAATTTGAGGACAAATAGCAAATTAACATAAGTAAAGGGATAATGGTTTTCTAGAGATAAAACCTTAACTAAGAAAGGCTTGAAGATAAAAGATTCTGAAATGGGAATGGGTAGACAGTATATTCCAGGTATAGGAAACTGCTTGTGCAAATGAATAGAAGCAAGAGATTATGTTAAGGTCAGGAAATAGTATTAGTCCAATTTAACTGGAATGGGAGTTAAAGAATAAGAACATAAAGAAAATGAGAAATTAGGCCAGAAAGGTTAAGTAGAGACCCTTAAGAGGGAGTTTACCGGCCATGAGAAAAGATATACCACAGGATATGTTTTTTAGAGAGAAACAGTTGTCTATGAGTACAAAAAGGGAAGGTATGTGAAATACTATATTGTAAAATGAAGGAGAGCTTCAACAGACAAACATTTTGCAAGTGCCTCTATGACTGGCAATGGGAACACAAAAATAAAAAGCAAGCTAAGTCCTTGTCCTTTAGGGGAAGAATTAATAGGAATTTGAGAATTTCTGCATTTCAGAAGGACAAATATTTCCTTTTGGTTCTGAGAAAAAGGAACTATCTTGATCTTTGAGACAGAATGTAGAGTCCCATCTGGGACTTCCTGAAGGGACATAGTTTGGAAGACATACACTGAAGGGAATGGAGAATTCAAGAACTAAAACAGCAGCAGCAGTGGGGAATAATATCCTTAATTAGCATCTTGCTTCCAACTAGCCCATTCTGCCCAGGACTTAATGAACTAATATAAAAGGGAGCCAGGCAAAAGTTGGGGCTGAAAAGAGAGCTAAGCTGTGGCAGAGGAGAGAAAAGCTGGAGGGCTATCGGGTCCTTATACAAGCACCTCAGAGCAGATGATTGGGATGAAGCTACCAGTTAGGTTAGGTTCTCCTAACTTCCTTTCTGCTTATTCAAAAACATACACTATAATACAGTTTGCTTTCTTTCACCCAAACCTATCTTACATCAGGGCTTCCTAGAGATAAACAAAATTTTAAATTTGAACAGAGAGCCAAACCTTGGTTTGAAAGTTAAGAGTTGTCCTAAATGAGGGGTCAGAATTATTGAGATTGCACTATTTTTTTCTTATCAACTTCCATAAAGTTGAAGTGGACTGGAACCCTAAAATGCTATTGTATTTTGCCCCTAAACTAAAAAGCAAACTGTTTTAACAAGGCATGACTGATTAACTCTCCAGAAATAAAGGAGGTGGAGAGGAAACGGGAAAGGCCTGGAAAAGGTTGGGATCTGATTCTATCTAGCAAGAAGGATAGAGCAGAAAGAAGCCAAGACTAGCTGGCCAACTACCCTCCACAGCAAAACCCATACCTCATCAGTGTTAACAAAAAAGGTCTTTCCTGTCCTCTTTCTGATTCATGAGTAAATTACAGTAGAAAACAAAAGTAAGAAATGTATACAGCCCCAGTAACATTGAATTCTACTACATAAGAAATATAAAAATACTCAAAATGTTAAAAGCTTTCTTTCAAAGAGAAAGATACATCTTCAGTAATGTCTTCTAAATTTTGTACATATTCATTTCCTCACAGACACTGTTCATGCTCTATGAACTAAAACTCTCACTGATTGGAAATACAATGAAATGAGGTGGCCTATTTAGTATGTAGCTATAGAAATGTATTTTTTTAATACAATAAACATATGAGTTAGATAATACTATGCTGGGGAGGATACAGTGGATATGAATAAGTTACAAGGGTGTATGTTTCTATACATTTACATACACACATAAATGTACACGAAACTAAACTTTTGCTATTTCTGCGACTACCTAGAAAGAGAGCCCTACATTTTGAAATCTTCCCTCTCCTCTTCCCTAAAGCCCAATCTACTTTGAGAAAACAGCCAATGACCTGCTGTCACTATAAATTAAACCCTCATTCCATATTAATTTTAAACCAAAAGGCAGGAAGGTAATAAGAGTAGACTTAAGGTTCATGGTAATTCCATCACATTAATCTGCCAACAGCTAAGTGGTGGTGCAGTGGATAAAGCACTGGGCCTGTGAGTCAGGAAAACTCATCTTCTTCATGAGTTCAAATCTGGCCTCATATACTTCTTAGCTGTGTGACTCTGGGCAAGCAATGTAACTATTTGCCTCAGTTTCCTCATCTGTAAAATGAGATGGAGAAAGAAATGGCAAACCCCTCCAATATATTTGCCAAGAAAATTCCAAATGGGATCACAAAGAGTTGTACATGACTAAACGACAAACAAAATCAGCCACAAGGCCTTTAAGTCAATAATGCATTCAGCAAATTAACTGTGATCTTTCTGTCTAAAACAAAAATGAAATAAGGAAAACCTCCAGTTTACATCCAAATCAGATTTAATCTGCTTACCTGATCCCTTTTTAAGAATAAGATGTGTAGTTGGGAGTTGAGCCCTTTTGTTTAACCTCAGAATATTACACTTATTATTGTTTTAGGTCAATGGTGTGGTTCCCATTGGAAACAGCTACTTTCCACTGTGGTGTGACATTCAAGATGTTAAAAGGATCTACTCCTCCTCTTCCAGCATTCAAATATCCCCTTAATCCTACATGTCTAGTCACCCATAACATATGACCTTTGCTCATTTTTTACTGTCACCAGAACAAACAGCATCACAAGTTCTTGGGTTAGTATTTAAGATCCTCTTTAACTGGATACACCATACTTATTTATCCATAAAACCTGGCACTTAAACTGAATTCTGTGCTACAGTTTTGCTCATCACCTACTTTCACAGTCAAGATGCCCAATCTTGCTTCCATGTTTCTTCCTTTATATAGATGGCTTTCTCCACCACTTTGAGCTTCTTTAAAAATCATTCCCTGAACCTTCCTATAAGCTTTTATGCCAAACTCAAATGATATCTTCTTCCCTGATCTACTGCCTGCCAAATTAACTCTCCCTCCCCTCAGATTTTACAATGTAGCTATCATGTAATACTGTGAACCAAAGCTATCTTTACTGTCTAAATCCCTACCAGATGGTACACTTCTGAGAGTAGGTACTGCTTTATCAATACGCTGTTTTGATCATTCTTAAAGATTTTTCACTCTGTAGTCTTGCAGTTGTTATTTCTGTTGTTTTGTAATTCACATTTATTTTGTTATTTAAGGACTATGTGCTCTTCCTTGGAGAGGTATGATATCTTGTTATACTGAGTAAAGGAAGAAGCATTTATTAAGTATCTATATTGTGTAAGACACTGTACTAGGTGCAAGGGATACAAATACAGAAGCCAAATAGTCTGTTTTCAAGGATTCCAATAGTAAGAGACAACAAATCACACGAGGGAGCAGGGGCCAAAGAATGAAGTTTGTGTCTGGAGGAACAGGGAAAAGGAAAGGGAGAATCATAGGAATGATGAGTGGAAACATCATCCTGCTCTTTTCTGAAGCAATAGTAGTACTGATCTGATAATATTCTAGAGCAAGAGGTAGAAAGGAACAGAGTGGGAGAGTGTACCATGTACACAAGGGGCATGGGCAGGGGCAGTCTATGTTAGACAGATAAGAAGCTGCAATAAGGGGTAGATAATTCTATATTCATGTAATGAAGCTGTATGTACTGAGTTGTGCACAAAGTAGACATTTACTAAACATCTGATGAGTAAATGTTAAACTTAAAAGTTAAATATTCATTTGTTCCAATTTCACAAATTAGCCCAAACATAAAGCAAAATTACAGTCAAATTTCTTTTGGAACCTTCCAATGTAATATTCTTGAGTAGTATTCTTTCTGTGAGCATCACTTCTAGAGTAGGAATTGGTTTTCCAAGTTTTATAAAGACCATGTAACTTAAAGATTAAATACTCACAGGAACTTTTTAAAATTGCTACTGACTGGTAGCAAAACTAGTTACAAAATTTCTACTTACTGGTCATAAAACTAGTTATAAATATCCAAATTTTCTGGGAGGGTTGGGAAAATGTTGAAGATGTAAAAGTGAAATTTGGGAAATGTATCAAACTACATTTCCCGTGGTCCAACGGGTTTCCGTTTCCGGGTCTTTGGGGACATGGGGAGGTCTACGTCGACGCAGAGAGGGTTTAAATCTCCTGGGTTAGGAGGGAGTGGCCTCTTTTGCGAGTAGGTGCTTCCAGGAAACAGGAGAGAGTAATGGAGGTGGCGGCAGTTTTGAATGCTTACAAGCGCGTGGTCTAATGATTTTATCTATCAGCATGGCTTTAATTAAAATACTAAATTATATATTTATACAAGCCTTTATCATTTTTCATATTAATAAAGAGAGGAGAGAATGAAGAAATATTAATCCACACATATTTGTCTTATGTACTATGTATGGTGTTGTCAAGGCCTAACTCATAGGGCAAAGGACGCTAATACATTATGTTTTTAAATACAGTCCAATTCAATACTAAAAACAAAATTTTCTCAGTGGTTCAGTGAAAAGAGCATGAATCTTGAGCCACAGGTGCCAAAATTAACAAAAAAAAACAAACTCTAATTACCACTGGTGGGACCTTGGAGAAGTCATAGCCTACCTGGGCTCTAGTTTTCTTGTGTATAAAAATGAGAATCTGGATCTAGATGGAACTGATTTTATGCCCTGTGAGTAACCCTGGTCATAGGGCTAAGAAATTAAAATCAGTGCATGGAAAAGAAAGGAGCCTTTAAATTTAAGTGCTCACAAATGAACTAAAAAATGGAAACTGCATATTAATAAGTTTATAAATTTATACTTTACATGCCTCCCCCCCCCAAAATAAGGGGAGGTTAGACCTTTTACTTCTGTACCTTTCATATTTCTTTCTTTCTTTTTTTAAATTAAAACCCTTCTGTCTTAGAATCAATTCTAAGTATTGTTTCCAGTAATGGGTAGACAATGGGGATTAAGTGACTAGCCCAAGATCACAGGGCTAGGAAGTGCCTGAGGTCAAATTTGAACCCAGGACCTTCCATCTCCAGCCTTGGCTCTCAGTCCACTGAACTACATAGCTGCCCCCTGTCCCTTTTATGTTCTTAGTCATACTAAGTTGAAATTTATTTACCATCTCCCTAAAAGAAACAGAAACAACACTTATGCAGAACGAAGATTCCAAGACTTTTAAAAATACTTTTCAAGAGAAAACAATATTTGGGAGTTTCTGTCTTTATTTTACTGGCCCCAAAGAAGAAAGTTAACTCAAATCTGACTTGGCAAAACTATCATACTATTTAAATCACTATTCCTGTATAAAATTACATTTTCAATGGAAGCAATAAATAAGCAGAACTTTTTCCGTTATTACACAAGGAGTAATTTTAGTGAATAATTAGCAAGTAGAATTCTTTTAATGACATTCAGAAAACCAAAATCTTATATTTCAATTATTGTTCAATTAAATTCAATTACTTGAACAATTATGTGCATGAATCTATGCAGAAATCACATGAACTATATGATTACTACAATTAGTTTAGATCACCCTCAATGTGCATTTAAGTAAAATTAGCTGATTTACATAGATATTAAGACTACCACCAAATTTAGAAGGCAGTGCCATGTGGAACAGGTTAAGATTCTAAAAGGCAGAAAAGAAATCCACACTTTGGAAAAACTAGTTGCCTTAAAACAAAATATAAAATTTATACCATATCATTAATATGCGGTCAGCATAAACTTCCAAATTCTTGACATTAAACAATTAAAACTAATGCCAATATGGACAAATTAAATGTGTAGCGCTTTAAGCCACTAGAGATTACTTACTTGCCCAGCTGTGTCTACCAGCTGAAGATGATAATCTTGTCCATTTACTGTGATCAATTTTGTAAATGCTACAAAAAACCAAAAGGAATTAAATATTAATCTACAGTTTTTAAAAAACCCACCCTAAAAGACTTCCTTTATTAAAATTTGATCAGTGATGAATAATTAAGCATCAAATACCTAAAAGACCTCAATATAGAAAAGAACCAACCTTTCTCCAAGTTTTCATCATTTAACTATATTCACTATGAACACATTCTTACACATCAAATTACCAGTGAACACAATTTTTTAAAGGTTTGAAAATTATTAGTCAATCCATAACTCATAAAAGTGTTAGAGTTGTGAGTTTTTTCACATAAGAGAAAAAAATTTGGTTTTCAATCAGAAACGCTGAGAACATTCCGTACCAAAAAAGGGATTAAAGATTTTCATTGTATGATAAAACTGCAAGAGGAATTAAAATTCTGAGTTATGGTCATCATATGCACTCAAGTTAATGACACTGAGCACCCTATCTCAATTCTTTATCAAGGGGGAAAAACCTATTAAAATACCTATACATTTTTAAAAATTAAGAATGTTAAAGAAATACCAACTGTTAATATCTCTACTTAAATATCAAATACTTAAAGTTCCAACATCATGTTGGGAATGTACAATGGAGAAAGTGCTAGATTTAAAGTTAGATTTTAATCCTTGTACTATTACAATTATTCTATGACCCATAGCTTCACTTTGATTTTCAGATAAAAGTTAATGTGAAATCAGTTCAAAGTTTTAGATAACCAATCTTCCAGATAAAGCCTGAAAATAGTTATTTTGGAAATGTACTATGACAACTGCCACTTCGAAGTGAGGTTATTATGCTGCAGAAGAGAGGTGTGAGCTGTTTAAGGTGGCTTCAGTCTGGTGGCAAATGACAACCTTTTTTTGCTTCCCTACCATCTACAACAAAACTAAAAGACCCAATGCCTAGAAGGAAGAAAATAAGGCTGATGAAGAGAAAGAGGACTTATTTCCTCTACTCAGGACAGAACATTTTTCACTCATTAATTCCCTGGAAAAAGCAGTGCCTGAACATAGTAAATACTTAATAAATGTTTATTTTTACACTCAAAATCCCATTATGCTTAAGCAATTTGCATGCTTCACAGAATTCCTTCTAATGCTAAAACAGCACAGTGGATTTCACAAGGAAAAGGTGACAAACACTAGAATGCTAGGGGAAAAGTTGGATTAGAAATCAATAATCACCAAGAAATGAAATGAACAGAGAAATGAATACAAAGGACAATCAGATTTCAATATTAATTTCTATGATTGAAACAAATTATTTTTTAAATGTGAGTAAAAACTGCTAATATAAAGTTATATAATATTATCAAGATTAAGAAAATCAGAAATAACCAAAATGGATACTTCTAGGCACTGTTCAACATACCCTTATAGGCATTCAATAAATGTTAAGGAGTGGCTGACTAATCAGAGGTTGTCATAACCTTTACTTCTTCAGAAGTGAATTATTACTACTGTATCTTTTACTTCAAATATGGCAGTGTGCAATTCAAACATTTACTCAATGTTAAACCACAGGCAAGACTGTGCTAGGTACAACAAACAAGCCAAAATGGACAAAGTCTGCTCTCAAGGAGTTTGTGGGGGAAGGGAGGAGCTAACAGACAGATAAATGAATATGGGCGAGAGGACATTAGTAGGAGTGAGAGAAGAAGGAAAGGATAAAAAAGAGGCTTCCAGAAGTAGGTGACTTGATATCTAAAATTAATTTTCAGGCAAGCTAGACAGTCTAATAGCCTAAGGTGAAAAAGGACATGGTATAAAGAAAATGAAAATGGCTTTGATCCATACGGAAGTCTTCAAATGGGGGAACATATGTGTGAGGGCCTGGCAACTAGAGACAGAATGCCATTTTGGCTGAATGGAGAATTTATTAAGGGGAGGAAAACAAAATTAATCTGAAAAGCCAGATATGGAGAGTTTTAAATGTCAGCCTGGAGTTTCTATTTTATTCCAGAAGCAGTAAGGTGGTACTAGAACATATAGAATTTGAACTCCTATTCCCAACTCAATTATATGCTAGGCTGTTCATTAATTCAAAGCCTGTTTATTTGCTGCATTCCAATATAATTTTAACAATATGTGCATTTTTAAACCCATGAGAGCCTAGTCAATATATTATAAAATTCAGTTAATTAGAATCTAACAGAAGTCCTTAGTCTTAATATCATACACCTAATATGTGCATGTAAAATTTAAAACTGATCTTCATAATGAGGACCCTTAAGTAATGCAAAATTATCCCCAAGAGAAAAATACAATTAAACTAAGAAAGGGAAATTTTACCAATATTTTGTTAAGTATCACAACCAGATTAAAATCTTAATAAAAAATTCAATTAACCAGAACCTTACTTTAAGCCTTCTACTTAAAGAGTTTACAGATAAAATAATGAAGGAAAATAAACTGCTCCACAGTTATATGTTGAGTCATTTTGTGGGAAATTTAAAATTAGAATTAAAAAGAGTTGTAGCTTAATTGGGATAAGGACACCTCAAACAAAAATCATCCTATTTAATAGCAAAAATCATCCTATTTAAAATCCACACCAAATATTTATGAGGTCTTTACCATATACTTAGTATTATGCTAGGTGTTATAAGGTACACATTATAAGGCATAAGCCCCTAATCACAAGGGGTAATTTAATTTCATAGATTGTGACCCTGAGCAAGTTACTTAACCTCTATCTGACTCAATTTCCTCATCTATAAAATGGAGGCATTAATAGCACCCCCCCCCCCACTCAAGGTTATGAAAATAAAATGAGGTAACATTTGCAAAGGGCTTACAAAACTATCATTCTAAGTGTTATTATTAAGAAATACCACAAGGTAGAAAACAATTGATTGCCAGAGTAGTAAAGATAGGGCTGTGATTGCTAAGGAACAAGAGAAACTATAGCATTAGATAAGCTACAACTTAAAAAAAAAAAAAAAGTCCCCAGTCAGGCTGTCTTGACTTTAAACTGACAACCGACCACAGCCAAAAAGCTAGCAGTGTCCTAATCAACCCCTTGGTGAACCAGTTCAGTTCTATAATACCTTTTCTCAAGTCCTTGGTCTCCTTATCATATTGCCAATTGTGCCTTGCCAAGCACACTATCTGCTGCCTTTGATCCTACATCTGTGCTTCTGAATGAAGACTAAAGAGATCCTGTAATCATTCTAATCCAGTCCACTACGGACTTATGTTATATAACCTTAACACGGCTCTCACTGCTACTATGTATTTCTACTATATATTTCTTTAAATTCAAGTGGTTCTTCCAGATCTTTTCTTCCCTCTTCCCTCCCATTGTTCCCCAAGAACCTTGCATTATATTTTGCAGGGGAAAAAAAAACCCATTCACAATGAACTCTTTCATCTTGCCTCTTCCTCATATCAAATCACTCATTTATCTTCTCCCACTACCTATCCTTCAACTACTGTCACATAATGAGGTGGCTTTACTCCATACCTAAACCCTCTACCTGCTCAAGCAATCCCTTCAATCAATCATTCCATCCTGTCTCCTTCAATATATATTTGTTTGCATGTTTGTCTCTCTCATTAGATTGAGAATTCCTTGACGGCAGAGGCTGTCTTTTGCCTCTTTTAGTATCCCCAGCCCTTAACACAGTGCCTGGCACAGAGTAGCAGCTTAATAAATGTTTAACTCAATTGCTGAAAAAAGGTAAACAAATACACATTTTCTTATTTGACCATAGTTTATAAAAAAAAGGAATAAAATGATCTTTTAAAGTAATATACAAAATTCAGGTCAAATATTTAAATGACCATTACCTGATTTCAGTGAAGGAGAAACAGTTATACAATCTAAAAAATAAAACATTAATAAGCTCTTGACAGTTTTGCAAATAAACAGGATAGAATTTCACTTCCATGAAACAGGAAGATGGAATTTCCCATATTATGAAATATACCTCAACCTTATAAAGAAAAATTTAATAATGTTTTGAACTTCTTACTGTAATCATCAGTCTCCAGTCTTGAGCCCTCAGTTCAAATCTACTCAAAACAGTTCTTAAATTTAGGTGCCTTGCTGATCTACATGGATAAACTGTTTCAAGTAAGTGAAGAGCCAAACTATGAATGTCATAGATAAAACCCCTTGATCTTTTGCAAACAAGCTCATCCAAACCCTTTTTTCTATAAGCATTCAGTTCAACTGACTTCAGCTGAAATCTGTCTTTTCCTTTATTACCTTTTAAACCCTCTCCAACAACTGCAGCTCCTTCTCCCATCCTATCTACTAACATTTGTTTGAATGTTGTCTCATTTGATTTTGAATTCCTTGGACTTTGTCATCATGTAGAATAGTTCTACCTCCAAGATCTAAGATATAGCCTTCTCTGAACTCGTCTTTATTTTCCATCTCTCCCACTTTCTTCATTCCTTTCAAACCCACTTTCAACCTTCCTCATGACCTCCAAAGTTCCAAACTCCTACCTATTCTCCCACTCCATCATTCCCTTTCTGGTTTCCTATAGCTTTCTTACACAGCTATAGACCCCAAGACCAATCACTACAATGATGTTTAATTAGTATAGTAAGAGTATATAGTTTTCTTCTTAAGTCTTTTATCACCTTGCTTTTGTCAATCACCAAACCTGAAAAAGTCCTACCATTTATTTGTTCTATTCAAGTTTTTGTGTACCATTAAAGTAAAACTGTTTCGATGGAGTTCACTTCTAATTCATTTGAACCACAGCTGGGTCTTCATGGCTGCTAGGCAACCTATTCATTTTACTGGCATCCTACTGGCATTCTTCACATTCCTTTTTCCTCAAGTCCCAATTCCTCCTTGCACTCAGAAGGCAAACAGGATGGATTTTTCCTGCACTTACTGATAGCAAGGTTATCAAGTGAGAAGTTTAAGTTCCCTCCTTGCACTTCTTGAAATTTTTTTACCCATCTCTGTCTCTCATAACTCAAAGGAAGCCTATCCTTTCTAAAGTTAACCTTTCCTCCTATAGGAAATCATCTACTCTTTCTATTTAAATATTTCTGTCACCTCTCTCTCATCAAAGTTTACCTTTAAAATAAGCGCAAGATTTTCTCTACCTAATAAACACTCTTTCAAAAACATTACATCTTAGTAGAAATGCAGAAGAAAAACATGATCTATCATGTGGTTTGAATGGGGATATGATTGGGGTTTTGGCTTTAAAAGATTACTCTCCTGCAAATATGAATAACATGGGAACAGGTTTTGAACAATGATATATGTATAACCCAGTGTAACTGCTTGTCAGCTCCAGGAGGAGAGAGAAAAGAGGGATGGAAAAATCAGGAATCATGTAACCATGGAATAATACCCCAAATAAATAAATAACTTTAAATGTAAACAAAAAAACAAAAAAAATTTACATCTTTTAAAAGATATACACAATACCCTGAATTTCAGACTCAGTTTCCAAAGCTGGAAAGGGTTATTTTAGTCCAACACTTTATGGAAGTATACTTTAAAATTTCCTTTTTAGCTTACCTAAAAATATTGAGAAATAAATGTTTCTTTAGTCTAAAGTTCTTTCCAGACTTTTCCCTTTAGGAAAATGTGTACGAGGTCACAAACAAGGGTTAAGATTCCAGGATCTTCTTTGGTTAAGATTGAAGCCTTTCCTCCTCCCAACCTAATGGAGCTAAATGACCCAACCTAGGGGTACTGCCCTCTCTTCCAGTAAGAAAAAATTAAGATTGATCTCACGGAAGCAAGCCCTTTTGATCTTTGATGGGAGTATAGTCAAGAAAGGAACTGACTACTTTTTAAAATGACTATTCTACTGAATAAAATACTAAGCTCAGATTATATTTTAATACATTGTGACCTTTTTCTTATTCAATATTCTTATAAATATTACCTCAAATTGTCTTGTGCTATTTACAAGTTTGAGAGCATAGAAGAATTGTATTACTTTAGACATTTCTCCCTCTAACCTAGATGTACTTGTTAAATTAATAAAAAATAGTTTTTGTCAGATTTGTGCACCTTAAAGGAATACAATATTAATATATTTTTTCTTTTAAAAACAAACAAAAAAACTCCTTCATTTTATAGACGAGTAAATTGAATCAGAGAGATCTAAGTGCCTTCTCAAGATCACAAAGCTAAAGTAACAATGAGAACAACTTCCTGATCAGATTTCTCCACTACTCCATACTGGTGTCCACTTGAGCTCTATAGGAACTCTGAGAGAACTGTCTTCACTGGCTTCCTCCGCACTTCCTTACTAATCTGTCTATCCAGAAGTCTTTGTAATTTGGTTTCTGTTGCCCTTACTCTGTTCCCTTAAAAATGTCATCAATGACTTCTTAATCACCTTATGAACCTCTCCTCTTTTCTAACCATCCTAATACAGATTTGCCAAATTAATGTCTACATAGTCTGTCATTTCTGTGCTTAAAAACAAGAATAAATAAAAATATGTAAGATTGACAAACAACAAAAAATGTTCAGTGCTCATTTATCCACTGACCATTATTCAAAACTCTGGTAATCAAGACATTGCAATCTGTTCTTTTTTTTTTTTTTTAACATTCATTTCCTACATTTCATTCACTTAAAGGGTACCCACTCTCCAAAAAAATCTAAATGACATGCAGTATCCTAATATACTTGATACTTTTCTGTTTTTCTTCCTTAAGTTTTACTGTAATTCCCCTCCTCTTCTCTAATCCACCTGTCTTCTGAAAGCTTAATCAACCTTCAAGGTCTAGTTGAAATTCTACCTACCTCTTCTATCATACCATCCCTGATGAGTAGCTAATCTAAAAACATTTTTCCTCTCTGAAATCCTCCCATAGGAACTATCATATCCTAGTGTGCCAATGCATTTATAAGTTCCCCAACTAGAAATTAAATTCCCTTAGGTATGGACTATTTACTTTGCACCCTATACCATCCTATTCCACCAAAAATTATACTGCATACTTGAATATAAAAGGTCAGGCAGGGGGGCAGCTGGGTAGCTCAGTGGATTGAGAGCCAGGCCTAGAGACGGGAGATCCTAGGTTCAAATCTGGCCTCAGACACTTCCTACCTGTGTGACCCTGGGCAAGTCACTTGCCTACCCTTACCACTATTCTGCCTTGGAGTCAATACATAGTATTGACTCCAAGACGGAAGGCAAGGCTGCTAAAAGCAAATAAATAAATAAACAAACAAACAAATAAATAAATAAATAAATGAATGAATGAATAAAAAGTCAGGCAGGTTCACCTTAGAACAAGCATGAAAGTTAAGAGTCAGAATGCATAAGTTCAAGTTTCAATTTTAGATTCACCAAGTACCATCACCTCTCGAATGATGACATCTTAGAATTGCCCTTGGGAAACTACACTAAAAGTCAGGCTCCTCACTGAATGGCTCATCTTTTAAACTCCAAATTCTGTGTTTTTGAAGAAACAGAATACTTGTTTCCTAAGAAGTGTGCAGACAGAATCAGCTTCTCTCCCCACCAGCTCGTCCCCACCTTGCTGCATGGCTGGATGTCACATGAATATTCCAAACAGGTCACCAGTGAAGAGCACTAGGAACATGATCAAGAACTAAAGGTTACAGGTCCAGGTTCAAGAAAAAGGTTAAACGTGTGGGGTGAGACATGCCCACTCTCTTTATTCCCTTGGAGGCAGTGTGGAAGGACCATGGCTGAGGGAGACAGCCATGTGGAGAAACAAGTGTTCAGAGTTACATTAGATTAGGCTTAAATCTCCATATATCTGTTTTTTTCTATTTCAAGTGATTATTAATAAACTCTCTGGAAAATAAGAACCTGGAGTTATTAATTTAAATCGAACAGAAGTGATGTTAAGAATTATCTCCCCCGGGGGGGGGGGGGGGTTGAAGGGGAAAGGAGGAGCATGAATCATGTAACCATGTTAAAAATGAATATTAATAAATGTAAAAAAAAAAAAGAATTATCTAAAATACAATGAAAAAGTGTGTATAAACATAAGCAAGCTATAATACATTAACAACAAAGAATTTTCAAGAAGTAGTATGAATTTTTATTAGAGAAATGTGTGGCAGGAAAAATAGGATATATAGGAGTTTAAGAGATAACGAAATGGATAGCCCTGTGCTTAGTGTTATCCAATTACAGAAAGATAACACTTTCTCTTCATCTGTAAAATGGGTTTTTGTTTGAAGTCTAGATCTATGATTACATCAAGGTAGGGAACTCCCTTTGAAGAAATTCTTTATATCAGTGAAGTTTAGCAACCCATCTATAAATTACAGGCTGACAAAATGACCAAAGGATTAAATAATTTGTCCTTGTTTACACAGATAGTATGGTGACAAAAAGAACTTTAGAGTCGTTAACTCAGAAACTTGCCTCCTCTATCACTATGAGTTGTGAGAATCAAATGATCTTCATACTAAAAGTGAGGATCTTTGGGGAATACATCTGTTGGAAGTCAAACATAAACCCTAGTAAGTGGGACTAATTAGGAAGGAATTAAATATATGAAAGGTTGTTATTCAGTCATTTCACTTATGTCTGATTCTTTGTGACTCCCAATTGAGATGTTGTTCATGGCAAAGATGCTGAAATGTTTTGCCATTTCCTTCTCCAGGAGATTTTTACAGGTAAAACTGAGACAAACAGGGTTAAATTGCTTGCCCGGTCTCACTCAGTGACTGAGACTGAATTTGAACTCATGAATGAGTCTTCCTGATTTCAAGGCTCAGCACTCTATCCACTGTACCACTTAGCTGAAAGATATACATTGTATAAAAGAAATAGAATTGGTGGCAGCTAGGTGGTTTGATGGATTGAGAGCCAGGCTTAGAAACAGGAGGTCCTAGGTTCAAATGTGGTCTCAGATGCGTCCTAGCTGTATGACCCTGGGCAAGTCACTTAACCCCCATTGCCTAGCCCTTACCAATCTTCTGCCTTGGAACTAATACAAAGTATTGATTCACAGATGGTAGATAAAAGAATTTTTATTAGAAAGGGAAAAGAAATGGAATTTTTCTGGACATGTTTTTTTTGGGGAAGGGGAAATTTCTCAAACTGATTAGCATTTCAGTAGGACACAAATCAGTTATGTTTTTAAATTTAAGGTAGATTTACTATATCAAAGGCCTTCCCTTTGAGGAAAATGTTGGCCTAATAACATTCCTTTAAAAGAGACTTAAGGATTCAAAAATCCTTAATATACACAAAACTTTTGAATCTGCACAGGAGAAAAGGGTGGATATTGTTTCTTATTAGAGCAAATCTTTTATTCTTAATCATATCACCACTGTATCATATAAGAGTATTTTCAGTTGACTATATCTTCCTATATCCATGAAATTTAAAAAATGAAAATGACTCATTTTATTTAAAAAAGCAATAATACTAGAAAATATTTTTAAATCAAGAATTCTGTGGCTATCTCAGCTCTTCATTTTGTACTAAGAAGAATTAGGCAGGAAAAAAATAGCTAGGAAAAAAAATTTACCCACTCAAGAGATATGGAATTGCCTTCACTGTAAGACCTTATTAGTTGATAATGCTCCATCTTCCCCCAAGCATGTAGGGGACAAACAGTGCAGTGGTTAATACATTTAAAGTGTGCCTCCTGTGCCAAGGATGCTGGTAGCAGAAAAACTTGTGCACTTGGCCAAAAATAATACAATTCATCTAGAGGGAAGAAGAGATCAAGTATCTCAAGGGAAATAAGAAAAAGAAAACTGAAAGGAATAGAACCCAGAATTATAAAATGTCCTATTATTGAACAAAGCAGTTGTCAAAAAAACAACCTAGTATTAATTTAAAAATAGAAAAGCTCATTAGCAGAACACATTAGGTATATAAAATACAGAAGCAATGCATATTAGTAGCATGGGGTATGATAAATCCAAGGACCTCTACTAGAGAGGTATGAAGATGGGATTAATCCAAACAAGCCCTCTAGATTTAATCACCAAAAGTGTAAACACCACCATTAATCTTCAAGTAGGGGAGGTCTGTGACCCACATGTTCAAGAGTGGGTGACTAATCAGAATTGAATGACTGCCCCCTGGGCAGTCCTAAGCAAAGCCTTTGTTGTAATTGGCAAATAGTGAAATGGAAGGAAGGAATAGGAAGTAATGAAAGAAATGGTCTTGATAAATTGCAAGGACTGGGGGGGGCTCACTCTCTTTGGTCTTGAACTGGACCTGGAGGAGGCTCTTGCTGAGACCTCGGATTTGGTGAGACTATTCTTAAATCTTTCCCTTAGAACAACTATGTGGTGAGTGAAAAAAGGCTGACTCCCATAGCTTCCCTGGAGGTACTAGCCTACCAAAGGGTCCCTTGATTGGGAGGAGGCCTCATGGCTAAAACCTTTGTTAACTGACTTTTAGGCTTTCCAGCTAGAGCAGGGGTCGGCAACCTTTTTGGCCGTGAGAGTCATGCCACATTTTTTAAAATGTAATTTCATGAAAGCCGTAGAGTGCTCACAGTGCACGCTCCTGTAACAGCACCTGAAAAAAAATTGACTTTATGGCTCCTGCAGAAAGAGCCATATCTGGTCCTCAAAATTGAGAGCCAACCCCTGAGCTAGAGCCTCTGGAGCCCTGCCAGAGTAAAGCCAGAACTTGAACACATAATCTAGTTCATTAAGCTAGATCTCTTACTCTGCCCTCTTCTCATTTCTCTTCTCTCTCCTATATTTTATAATTAAATTGCTAAAAAATCATTTGGAATTGATATTTATTCAATTCCTGGTGGCCATCCTTTTGAATATTCAGTCCAATAATAATTTTTCCCCCTTTATAGAGGTAAGGCTCATTATTTGATAAAAGCAGCTGAAAAATATCTGAGGCAGTCTGGCAGAATTTGGGTTTAGATCAAAATCTCACACCATATATAAAGATCCAAAATAGATTTATGACCTGGATGTAAAAAGTCATTATTAAAAACAAAGAAAAATTTCTGATGACGTGAAATTGAAAAGCTTTTGCCCATTAAAAAAATGAATATAGAATAAGGAGTGATGACTAGAAAAAAAATCTTAGTATCAAATTTCTTAGGTAAGTTTGTTTTATAAGATATATAGACAACTAACAAAAACATCCAAGACCAAAAGCCATTCCTCAATAGGTAAGTTGAAGGATGTAAAATACATTGCTCCTAAAAAAATTATAAACTATTAATAACCTTATGAAAAAATGTTCCAAATCACTAATAATAAGACAAACATAAATCAAAACAACACTAAGGTTTCATTTCAAGTAACAAATGCTGTATAGATGGAGCTGTGAATGAGTATAACCAATTTTGGAAAGCAATTTTGGAGTATGCAAATAAAGTAGCTAAAATGTCCATACCATTTGACCCAGAGATTCCACTGGTAGGCATAACTTCAAGGAAGTCACTGACAAAAAAAAGAAAAGAAAAGAAAAGGAAAGAAAAGGAAAGGAAAGGAAAGGAAAGAAATGAAATGAAAAGAAAAGAAAANGAAAAGAAAAAAGGCAGCTCCATATACACCAAAATATTTGTAATAAAAAAGAAGTGGGAACAAAGTAGATGTCCACATTAACTGGGAAATAGTTAAACAAACTTTGTTACTCGAATGTAATAGAATATTACTGTGTTCTAAGAAAAGATAAATATTACCAAAACAGAGAAGGTGAGGTGCTAGAGCAGGGGTCGGCAACGTATGGCTCTTTCTGCAGGAGCCATAAAGTCAATTTTTTTTCAGGCACTGTTACAGGAGCGTGCACTGTGAGCACTGTACGGCTCTCACAAAATTACATTTTAAAAAATGTGGCGTTTATGGCTCTCACAGACAAAAAGGTTGCCGACCCCTGTGCTAGAGGAAGGCAATAAATCAAGCAACCCCATTTAGTCTTTTTTGTCCAGACCTGGGCCTACTCTTACTCCCTTTACCCTTAATTAAAGTTGACATTTAGTATTAAAGATCACAAAACACTTTGCATACATGATCTCATTTGATCCTTAAAAACTGTAAGATAGGTACTACAGGTATCGATTCCATTTTATAGAGAACTAACAAATCCAGCTCTACATCTATGATCTGAAATTATTTACTTGTGCACAAAAAAGTTAAGAAGTATCAGAGGTGGTATACAAATCTGTTTTTATATCATTTATTCCACCCCACCTCAATACCTCAAAAGGAAACTAGGCAGGCAGCTAGGTGACTCAAGAGAATAGAAGCCATGACTGGAGACAGGAGGTCCTGGGTTCAAATTTTACCTCTGAACCTGCCCAAGCCATTTAATCGTAATTGCCTAGCTCTTATTGCTCTTTTGCCTTTCAATGCTTAGTACTTATTCTAAGACAGAAGGTAAGGGTTTAAAAAAGGAAATTAGATCTAGGAAGAAGGGAATGTCCCTAGTATTATTCTTTCTCCTGAAGCCACTTGTATGTAGGCCTTTGGTCATAATGAACTCCTACATTAAATTCGAGTGGTAGAATCCTATTACAGTAAAAAATGATCACAGAACTATAGATTTGGAATTGGAAGAACCTTAGTGATTCTTTAGTACAACTCCCTTGGTATATAGATAAGAAACCTGAAACCAGGAGAAGCCAAGTGACTGGCCTAATGTCACATAATTTTTAAGTAGAAGAGTCAGGCCTCAAATTGAAAGTCTCTAATTCCAAATCCATTTTTCTTTCCACTGTACCACAATCATCTTTGGATTCATTTTGTAATCTCTGGTCCTCCTAGATTGCTTATTAATTGATGTGAACACTAGATGCTTCAAAAAAAGTTAATTATCTTTTGTTTTTTAGATCATACTTCTCTTTCAATACATAATCCTCACCTCCTCCATTTTATCACAAAAAATAAAAGAGGGAGAAGCAGCTTAGTATAACTAACCAACATATATTGACCAAGTCTGACATGTTATCAGTTCTACCCCATAGTCCTCCCAATCTGAAAAGAAGAAAAGGCTAACCCTCTTTCCATCCACTTTTTAATCAATGACATGGATGGAGATCTAAACAAGAAAATGGGATGAAGCAAGGAAGAACAGCTATTACACTGAATGAGAGACAGGAAAGATTTTCATAAGATATGAAATTCTAGAATGATAAATGTGAAAATCTTCACTTAAAAGTCAACAGCATACATAGAGAATACAGTATATGGAGCTCTGACAACAGGTCATTTGAAAATGAAAAAGTCCTAGGGAATAAGAACTATTTTCAAAAGAAGAAATAGAAATGATAACGAACATGGTAATTTCTAAATTCTCAAAATTATTATTGGGATGACAAATATAAATTAAAACAACCTTGAAGTTACTAGCATAGAATAAAGTCACTATACTGTAGAAAAACCCATTCTTGGGCTATGAGAAGATATATATAGGTACACCAAATTAAATATAAAGGCTTTTTTCCGGTCATCATTTTTTTTTAGGTCTTTTTTACCTTTTTTTTTTTTAAATTTAAACATTTATTAACATTCATTTTTAACATAGTTACATGATTCATGCTCCTACTTTCCCCTTCAACCCCCACACTACCCCCCACCCATTGCCGATGCACATTTCCACTGGTTTTGTCATATGTCCTTGATCAAGACCTATTTCCAAATTGTTGGTGGTTGCATTGGTGTGGTAGTTTCGAGTCTACACCCTCAATCATGTCCACCCCGACCCATGCATTCAAGCAGTTGTTTTTCTTATATGTTTCCTCTCCTGCAGTCCTTCCTCTGAATGTGGGTAGCATCTTTACCATAGATCCCTCAGAATTGTCCTGGGTCATTGTATTGCTGCTGGTACAGAAGTCCATTACATTCAATTTTACCACAGTATATCAGTCTCTGTGTACAATGTTCTTCTGGCGCTGCTCCTTTCGCTCTGCATCACTTCCTGGAGGTCTCTCCAGTTCGCCTGGAACTCCTCCAGTTTATTATTCCTTTTAGCACATAGGATTCCATCACCCGCATATACCACAGTTTGTTCAGCCATTCCCCAATTGAAGGACATACCCTCCTTTTCCAGTTTGTTGCCACCACAAAAAGCACAGCTATAAATATTTTCGTACAAGTCTGTTTATCTATGATCTCTTTGGGGTACAAACCCAACAATGGTATGGCTGGATCAAAGGGCAGGCAGTCTTTTATAGCCCTTTGAGCATGATTCCAAATTGCCAGCCAGAACGGCTGGATCAGTTCACAACTCCACCAGCAATGCATTAATGTCCCAATTTTGCCACATCCCCTCCAGCATTCATTACTCTTCCCTTCTTTCATTTTAGCCAATCTGCTAGGTGTGAGGTGATACCTCAGAGTTGTTTTGATTTGCATTTCTCTAATTATTAGAGATTTGGAACACTTTCTCATGTGCTTATTGATACTTTTGATTTCTTTACCTGAAAATTGCCTATTCATGTCTCTTGCCCATTTATCAATTGGGGAATGGCTTGATTTTTTTATACAATTGCTTTAACTCCTTGTATATTTGAGTAATTAGACCCCTGTCAGAGTTTTTTGTTATAAAGATTTTTTCCCAATTTGTTGTTTCCCTTCTGATTCTGACTACATTGTTTTTGTTTGTACAAAAGCTTTTTAGTTTAATATAATCAAAACCATTTAATTTACATTTTGTAATTTTCTCTAACTCTTGCTTGGTTTTAAAGTCTTTCCTTTCCCAGAGATCTGACAAGTATACTATTCTATGTTCACTTAACTTGTTTATAGTTTCCCTCTTTATATTCAAGTCCTTCACCCATTCTGAATTTATCTTGGTGTAGGGTGTGAGATGTTGATCTAAACCTAATCTCTCCCATATTGTTTTCCAAATTTCCCAGCAGTTTTTGTCAAATAGTGGATTCATGTCCAAAAAGTTGGGCTCTTTGGGTTTATCATACACTGTCTTGCTAATGTCATTTACCCCAAGTCTATTCCACTGATCCTCCTCTCTGTCTCTTAGCCAGTACCATATTGTTTTGGTGACTGCTGCTTTATAGTATACTTTAATATCTGGTGCTGCTAGGCCCTCTTCCTTCACATTTTTTTTTCATTATTTCCCTTGAAACTCTTGATTTTTGTTATTCCAAATGAAATTTGTTATAGTTCTATCTAATTCAATAAAGAAGTTTTTTGGTAGCTTGATAGGTATGGCGCTAAATAGGTAAATTAATTTGGGTAGAATTGTCATTTTTATTATATTAGTTCGTCCTACCCATGAACAATCAATGGCTTTCCAATTGTTTAGATCCAGTTTTATTTGTTTGGAAGGTGTTTTGTAGTTGTTTTCATATAATTGCTGTGTTTGTTTTGGTAGATAGATTCCCAAGTATTTTATATTGTCTAGGGTGATTTTAAATGGTGTTTCTACTTCTTGCTGCTCTAGTGTGTTGGAAATGTATAGAAATGCTGATGATTTATGTGCATTTATTTTGTATCCTGCCACTTTGCTAAAGTTGTTGATTATTCCTACAAGCTTCTTAGTTGATTCTCTAGGATTTTTTAAGTAGACCATCATATCATCTGCAAAGAATGATAGCTTAGTCTCCTCCTTGCCCATTTTGATACCTTCAATTTCTTTTTCTTCTCTAATTGCAACTGCTAGTGTTTCTAGTACTATGTTGAATAATAGAGGTGATAATGGGCATCCTTGTTTTACTCCTGATCTTATTGGGAAGGCTTCTAATTTATCCCCATTGCATATGATGTTTGTTGATGGTTTTAGGTATATACTGTTTATTATTTTTAGGAAAGGTCCTTCTATTCCTATACTTTTCAGTGTTTTCAATAGGAATGGATGCTGTATTTTGTCAAAGGCTTTTTCAGCATCTATTGAGATAATCATGTGATTTTTGTTTGTTAGGCTGTTGATATGGTCAATTATGTGGATGGTTTTCCTAATGTTGAACCAACCTTGCATTTCTGGTATAAATCCTACCTGATCATGGTGGATGATCTTCTTAATTACTTTCTGGAGTCTCTTTGCTAGTATTCTATTTAAGATTTTTGCATCTATGTTCAGTAGGGAGATTGGTCTGTAGTTTTCTTTCTCTGTTTTTGATCTCCCTGGCTTTGGAATCAGTACCATATTTGTGTTGTAAAAGGAATTTGGTAGCACTCCTTCTTTGCTTATCATATCAAATAATTTATATAGTATTGGGATTATTTGCTCTTTGAATGTCTGATAGAATTCACTTGTGAATCCATCAGGCCCTGGCGATTTTTTCTTAGGGAGTTCTTTGATGGCTTGTTCAATTTCTTTTTCTGATATGGGATTATGTAGGTATTCTATTTCTTCTGCTGTTAATCTAGGCAGTTTATATTTTTGTAAATATTCATCCATATCTCCTAAATTGTTATATTTATTGCCATATAATTGGGCAAAATAGTTTTTAATGATTGCCTTAATTTCCCCTTCATTAGAGGTGAGGTCTCCCTTTTCATCTTTGATACTGTCAATTTGGTTTCTTCTTTCCTTTTTTTATTAGATTGACCAGTACTTTTGTCTATTTTATCTGTTTTTTCAAAGTACCAGCTTCTAGTCTTATTTATTAATTCAATAGTTCTTTTACTTTCGATTTTATTAATTTCTCCCTTGATTTTTAGTATTTCTAATTTAGTTTTCATCTGGGGATTTTTAATTTGCTTGCTTTCTAATTTTTTGAGTTGCATGCCCAATTCATTAATCTCTGCCCTCCTTAATTTGTTAATATATACACTCAAAGATATAAATTTCCCCCTGAGTACTGCCTTGGCCGCATCCCACAGAGTTTGGTAGGATGTCGCATCATTGTCATTTTCTTCAATGAAATTGTTGATTGTTTCTATGATTCCTTCTTTGACAAATTGGTTTTGGAGAATCATATTATTTAATTTCCAATTGGTTTTTGATTTTCCTGTCCAGGTGCCTTTACTAATTATTATTTTTATTGCATTATGATCTTAGAAGGTTACATTTATTATTTCTGCTCTTTTGCATTTGTTTGCAATGATTCTATGCCCTATAACATGGTCAATCTTTGTGAATGTGCCATGTGCAGCTGAAAAGAAGGTGTACTCCTTTTTGTCCCTATTTATTTTTCTCCAC
Organism: Gracilinanus agilis; assembly: GCF_016433145.1. Lineage (NCBI taxonomy): Eukaryota > Metazoa > Chordata > Mammalia > Didelphimorphia > Didelphidae > Gracilinanus > Gracilinanus agilis. The sequence goes on along the minus strand of NC_058134.1, from coordinate 96,701,492 downwards.
ATATCAATTAGATCTAATTTTTCTAGGACTTCATTCACCTCTCTTACCTCTTTCTTATTTATTTTTCGGTTTGATTTATCTAGATCTGAAAGAGGAATATTTAGATCTCCCACTAGTATGGTTTGACTATCTATTTCCTTCTTGAGCTCTGCCAGTTTCTCCTTTATGAATTTGGATGCTATGCCACTTGGTGCATACATATTGAGCGTTATTTCCTCATTGTTTATACTGTCTTTAATCAGGATGTAATGACCTTCCCTGTCTTTTTTAATCATATCTATTTTTACTTTGGCTTTGTCAGAAATCATAATAGCCACTCCTGCCTTCTTTTTCTCATTTGACGCCCAAAAGATTTTGCTCAAGCCCTGAACCTTAAACTTGTGTATGTCCACCTGCCTCATATGTGTTTCTTGTAGACAACATATGGTAGGATTTTGGTTTCTAATCCACTCTGCTATTTGCTTCCGTTTTATGAGCAAGTTCATCCCATTCAATTCAGAGTTATAATCATCAGTTGTGCATTTGCTGACATTTTCGTATCCTCCCCTATTCCTACCCCCTTTTTCTTATACTATTTCCTTTTAAACCAGTGGTTTGCTATTGAGCCGCTATCCCTTATCCCCTCCCTTGATTA
>NC_058134.1:96660403-96700760 GCF_016433145.1 Gracilinanus agilis | reverse complement strand
CCCCTCCCTTTTTTTGACCTCCCCACTCCCCTTGGTTTATCCCTTCTGACTTTCTCAGAAGGGTTAGATAAGAGTTTTATGTCCCAATGGATAGTATAGCTACTCTTCCCTCTCCAGGTTGATTACTCTGAGAGTAAGGTTTGATTATTACCTCTTAATGCTCTCTTCCTCTCCTTCTTATAATAGTATTTGTCCCCTCTCCTTCCCATGCCCTCTTTGTGTTTAATAGAATATCCTATTTTTCTTATTCATTCAAGTTTCTCTTGGTGTCCCCTACTATTCACCTCCTCTTTCCCATCCCCCATGTCATCTTAGATTATTTAGTGTTCCATCCTCACCCCATGAATTATTCTTCTGATTACTATAATAGTGAATACTATAATAGTGAATAAAGTTCGCTACAGAGAATTATATATAACATTTCTCTACATAGGAATACAGATAATTAGATCTCACTGAGGCCCTTAAAAAGGCAAATTTAAAAATTATAAGTTTTCTTTTTTTCCCCTCTGTATCTTATTTACCTTTTCATGTTTCTCTCGATTTTTGTGGTTGGATATCAAACTTTCCATTTAGCCCTGGTCTTTTCTGTGCAAATACCTGGAATTCTTCAATTTTGTTGAATGCCCATACTTTCCCCTGGAAATATATAGTCAATTTTGATGGGTAGTTGATCCGTGGTTGCAGGCCCAGCTCTCTTGCCTTTCTGAATATCGTATTCCATGCCTTGCAATCTTTTAGCGTGGAGGCTGCCAGATCCTGTGTGATCCTGATTGGTGCTCCTTGATATTTGAATTGTCTCTTTCTGGCTTCTTGCAAGATTTTTTCTTTTGCTTGGAAACTCTTGAATTTGGCAATTATATTCCTGGGCGTTTTCTTATCTGGATCAAATGTCACGGGTGTTCTATGGATCCTTTCAATGTCTATATTGCCCTCTTGTTGTAGGACTTCAGGGCAATTTTGCTGAATAATTTCTTTCAGTATGGAGTCCAGGTTTCTATTAATTTCTGGTTTTTCTGGAAGACCAATGATTCTCAAGTTGTCTCTTTTAGACCGGTTTTCTTGGTCTGTCACTTTCTCATTGAGATATTTCATGTTTCCTTCTATTTTTTCTGTCTTTTGACTTTGTTTTATTTGTTCTTGTTGTCTTGAGAGATCATTAGCTTCTAATTGCTCAATTCTAGCCTTTAGGGATTGGTTTTCAGCTATAATCTTCTGGTATTCCTTTTCAATCTGGTCATTTCTGGTGTTCAATTTGCGTATCAGTTCATTTGTTTCTGAGCCTCACTTTCCAATTGTAAGATTCTACCTTTTAAACTGTTATTTTCTTGCCAGATCTCTTCCATTTTCCTCAAAATCTCAGTTTTGAACTCTTCCATAGCTTGTGAGGAGTTTTCCTTATTTGAGAAGGGTCCGGATGCTTGTTTGTTCTCCTCCTCTGTTTGCTTGGTTGTCTGGATTTTCTCTGTGTAAAAGTTGTTGAGTGTTAAAGACTTCTTTTTCTTGTTGTTAATCTTTCTCTTCTGAACTTCCTGAGTCTGGGTAGCCATCGTTAGCCCAGCAGCTTCTCAGGTTTATCCTCAGGGTCTGTCCGCGGTCTTTTGGCTCCTGAGGTCTGAGTTCTGGTTTTTTCCAAGGTCAAGCCCCCTGGTGGACCCCTTTGCTTGATCTTCTGCCGGAGGTTTCTTTACAAGTCTCAGGGCGCTGCTTCCACAGTCGTATACCCGTCTGCACTGGTTCCCCACTCAGGGTTTCAGAGCTTTAGCTCCCGGCTGTGTCTGCCTCCACCCGGGCCTCCACCCGAGCCTGCGCTCTGCGCCCTGCGTCCGCTCTCTGCACCCTGCTCCTGCGCTCAGAGCTCGTTTGCGTTCTTTAGCTTTTTGGGGTCCTAAATCTTGCTGCTCTCAGGAACAGGCCCTGGAGCTGCCAATGACTCGATGGGTGCCCCAAACTTGCTCTATTTCTTTTTAGCTGGCTTCGGCGCTATAGGTGGTATGTGTGGAGGGGGTGGGGGTGGGGTGGTTGCTCAGCCTGCAATTTAGTGAGAGTTGTTTCACCCCTTAACAGCATGGAAATGTCCCAATTCCACGTACCTTCTACGCTGCACCCTGTTGTGGGGTTCCTCCGTTCGTCTGGACTTGTTTTTATGTCCCCTTGAAGAGTCTTGTGTGTTTCGGTTAGGAGAGGTTAAGAGCTGCTTTTTACTCTGCCACCATCTTAACCGGGAACCCCAGTCATCATTTTTATCACTTTTTCCAAACTGTTACTCGTTCCCACTTTCCTAGATATCCTTTCCTTCCTTGGATTTCTTCTTTGGATAGTACTTCCTGATTCTTAAGCAATTTTTTGATTGCTTTCTTTATCATGTATGTTCTATCACATACAGCAAGTATGGATGTGTAGCTATGTCCTGGGCTCTCTTCTCGTAGTGATCTTATCATCCCTCAGAGGGATTCAATTAACACTATACAGATGACTCCCAAATTCACATATATTCTCTCTCCAGAACTGTATTCCCACACCACCAACTCCATAGGAATCTCAAATGCAACATCCCCCAAAGAAACTTCATCTTTTCCTCTAAACCTGCCTTTCTTCTTTCCTCTCTATTTCTGTGGAGGCCACTACTATCCTTCTAATCACCAAGTTTCACAACTTTGGCCTCATCCTCAAATCTCATTTTCCCTCACGCTCCATGTACAATTGGATTAAATCATCATTTGTATCTCTGCAACATGATACATCTATCCCTTTCTTGCCATATCATGGTTCCACTGTCCTAGTTTAAGACCTCATCAAATCTCACCTGTAATACTGCAATAGCTCTCCCTTAATCTAGTCTCTCTTTTAACTCTATCATTTACATAGTGGCATTACAAAGTGGCATTCCTAAATCTTAAGATGGTCCAAGTATTCCCTCTGTTCAACTAACTCCAGATGTTCCCTATTAATTGGAAGCATGTTATATCTCTCATTTCACTATAAGTTACTTGAGGACAAAGAGCCTTCAATGACAACTAAACTTTTATCTTTGTATCCCAGTAGCTAGCAGAGTGTCTCACACATATTCAGTGCTTGATGTACTACTGAATTAATTCATTCCTGGTAGAACAGTGAAATGCTTAAATTGTTCTGCCAAAACTTGAGATTATGCATGAAAAATTACTAAATTGTTATACTGATCAGCCAATTATTGGGGTGCTACTCCCAAGAAAATCAACATTAAGATTTATATATACAAATATCTGTAGCATTATTTGTGATTAAGAAAAGTAGAGGTGGGGCGGGGCAGGATGTAAATCCAAGTGGCTAAACATATAGAATGTTTAAATATGGGGAAATGATTAAACAACTCACAATATGAGCCTAAGGAAATAGTCCTAGATCCTAAGGAACAATGAAGATTTCAGAGACATAAGGAAAATGTAGATGGAATGAGAGAGAATTAACAAAACAGAAGCAAAACAATATAAAGAACATGACAATGTAAGTAATAGACAAGATGGAAAAGCAACAAAATTTTGTTCAAATAATGGCCAAGGCTAGTACCATACTAATTAAGGTAAGGGATGTAGCCCTTAATTGTATAAAAACCAACAAGATTAAAATTTCCAGGGAGTTGTTTCCTCTTTGTGAGAGATTTGCATGAAGTGTCTGTTCTGACAAAATAAGACGGATCAATAACTTTTCAAAAATTAAAAAAAATTAAAAGATGTGGGAAATTTTAGTGGACAAGTGTAATGAAAATCAACAATGTGGCATGTCACTAAAAAATAGCAAATGTATCTTAGACTGCACTCATAGAAGTATAGTGTCTACAGCAAAGAACTTGGACAGAATGGTAATGAGATTCAAAACCAAGTGATGCCATGATCAGTTCAAGAAGTTGGAGATTTAGATTAGAGAAGATATTTTGGAGATGGTGGGCATGGTTTCTTCCTTCAAATATTTAAAGGATGACTATACTGAACAGAAATTAGGCTTAGTCTGCTAGTAAATAAAAAATTTTCATTTATTAAACCAGAAACTTTCAATTGACCATAATAGAGAAATGGGAGTGAGTGTCTTTGGTAGGTAATTAGTTGCGTGTCACTAGAAGCTGATGCTTTTATTTGAAGTGTTATTGAGGGGGTTCATACTCAGGTAAGTTACCTCTAAGATTCCAGGATTCCAGAAAACAATGGCTTTTTTCAGAATTGTGTACAAAAGAAAAGGTTCTGTTTATAAATACTTACAAATACTACTTACTGTTTTCTATGGTTGGATCATAAGAATCAACAAATTGGCCTTCCACAAACTGAATTGTCAATGAAGATTTCCCTATAAAAGAAAATAGTTCATTATTTTAAAAATGCTGTGAGCCATATTTTATTATTTTTTCAGTCATTCAAACATTAACTTATTAATAAAAAGATGAAGATTAAACTAATCAGAAGATTCTGTTATCATTTATTAAATAACTTCAAGCAAGCAATAATCACATAATTACACTTCTTAAGAACCTTTTGGTTCTAAGGTTAAAAACAAACAAAACTTTAAAAAATGTATCAGTGATAGATGAAGTTGAAGAATTCTGGCCAACAGGTAGTTCAAGTACCTTCTATGAAATTTAAGCCAGTTTTTAAAATCTAACATGTCCAATATCGTACACATCATTATTTATTCGTTGTGATTATACAACATGGAATCTCGCTCTTTGGAATACAAACCAAGCTCAATGAGGCCTAGTTTTTAAGATAGTTCTAAAGAGGAAAATGCCAGGAGTCTTTGCTTTGAAATAAAAACATATATATTGTAAAAACCATAACAATTCATTAGTATCTTGCAACTGAAATATAAATTCTTGCAAATTAAGTCCTATTCCATATCTCCACTGGCGATTTTAGCTGTAATTTGTGCCATTTCCTTCATGAGTCAGCTTATACTTGAGAGCCAAATTTAACTAAACACATTTGGTTCCTGTAACAATTCCAACATTAAGTGTTGAAGATGAACAGAATTAGAACTTTGTTCATGTTTTCAAAACACATTTATAAAAGTGAAATTTCCTCTTGTGGTTACAATTTAAGTTCTCTTTTAAAAGGTTATATTTTAGAATTTAAAAGATGTAAGAAAATAGTTCAGTTTTTATGTAACTTTGATGGAAATGTTTTGGGCAAATTACATGAATTTGGAAATTGAAATATAGTGAGACTCCATCATAAAGTACCTCAATATTCTACAAAATTAAATATCACTTAATCAACAAGCATTTATTAAGTGACTACTTAGTATGTTGGGGCTGAAGGGGTGGGGTAAAAACAAAAGAGAAACAGCTCTACCCTTAAGGAGTTTACTTCTATATGGGGAAACATATACATATATAGATATAGTTTAAAAAATACAAAATTGATACAAGATAACTTCAGGAGGAAAGACCCTTACCCTTTTGTGAACAAGAAAACACTTTAAACAGAAGGTGACATGTGAGCTAAAATCTCTGAGAAAACCAGATTCCAACAGGTAAAAATGAAGAGGAATGCTGCAAACACAGGAAAGCAAGTACAAAAAAAAAAAAAAAAAAAAGAAAAAATATTGAGTATGAGCAAGAGAAGACTGGCATGGGAATAGTGTCTGGAAAGGAGCAAAATGAAGTAAGTTGGAAAGGATACAACAGGCCCAAAACTATGACATGAAATGTCAAAGAGAGAAGTTTATAATTGATCCTGGAGGTAACAGGGAACCATTGCAATTTAAAAAAGGGGTAACATGATCTGACCTATACTTAAGAAAATCATTTTGAGAGCTGAAGGATGGATTGGGAAAAGAAGGCCAATTAAAAGGTTATTGCAATAGTAAAGTAAGATATGATGAACTTAGGGTGGTAGCTCTATTAGTGAAGACAAATGGACAGATGAAAAAGATGCTATGGAGAGAATTTGACAACTTACTGATTTATGGGAGGAATGAGATGAGGCTAGTATCACACCAAGGTCAGGAACTGAGGTGACCTAAAGGATGGTGGTAGCAGCACTCTCCTCCCCCAAATTGGCAAATGATGCCATTCTCTCATTCAAAACAATAGACAGGCATTTGTTAAACATCTAGATGTGTCAGACACTGGGGTCACAAATACAAAGGTGAGACAGTCCCTACTGTAGAGGTGGGGGTAGAGGGACCATAGAGAGAATGTACATTCATAGATGATAATAGAACCTACAAACCTACACAAAATTCATACAGAATAATTAGGGCACAGTCCTAGTGTCCTAAGAGTCAAGAAATCCTCCTGAAAGAGATGGCCTGTAAGCTGAACCTCAAAGGAAACTAGGCTTTCCAAGTATTCCACACTGAAATGCAGAGGTAGAAAATATGTCATGTACAGGGAATAGCAAGTACACCAGTCTTTTTGAGAACAAAGAGTACAAGAGCCAACTTAACTAATTAGTTTTTTCAGTTAGACCAAAACAACCCAATTATCTAGTTTAAGCCTTCAAATAATGTTGATATAGAGAAACAGGTCCAAAAACTAATGGAATTTCATTAATCATAAGTAAACGATATATAGCAACTAAATTCTTGAGTAATAGAAAAATTGCATAGGGATTACAATATTTACAGAATAAACATGACAAGGACTAGTTAGTTCCAAAAGATGATTGTATTTTAAGCAATCAACCAGTATTCCAAAGAAAAAACTGACAATGAGTGGCTTTTGAAAAAATGGATTAATAACATTACTGAAATACAATATTGGTGAGACATTCCTTATCATATGCTACAATGGAAAAGTGCCTTGAATTTGGGAGAATAATGGCCTCAGATGGAATACCAAACTATGCCACTGTAATCTTGAGAAAGGCACCTCCTCTCTTTGGATCTCCCTCTGTTCACATCTGTGAAAATGGGGAGTTGGACCTCTAAATTTCCTTTAGTATTAAATCTATGAACCTACTCTCTAGGGAGCACTTAAAAATAGGTCAGTAAATTAATTATGAAGTTTTTCTTTTGTGTACCAACTAGTTAGGCTAACTGAAAAGTTCTAAAAAAAATCTAAAAGCTCAAGATATTCTAGCTGACCAGAACACACACACAGGTCAACCAGCATTTATTAAATGCATATTGTATTATAGTACTAAGAGTCCAGAATATGTTAATAGTTTAGTAAATATATCCTCCTGAGACAGAAGAGACTTAAGAATAAGAAAGTGGTACTTACAGTTCAAAAATACAATCATAAGAAATAGAATTTTCCTCATATAATCCCTAGAGTTTCTAAGAAATTTAGGAGAAAAAAAGAAAAAAATATATTGCTTAAGTTCAAACAGATTCTACATATGAGTTCCAATATTCTCCCAACTGGATTTTATGATTATTATGATTACTATTGTTATTAGATTAGGACACCTCTGTCATCCCCTCAAACTATTCTTGTTGCTCTGTTTCTAGAGTTCTATTCTACCTAAAGTGCATCAAGTACTCATTCCCCATATCTAATAAGAAACTCCTGATCCACGGAACTATGAAATGATGGTAGTCACTGGCAACAAGACTATATCATAGACTTACTATGTTGCACGGCATTAACCCTTAGGGCTACAAAGAAAATTTTTTAAATGGTCCCTATCTTCAAAGAGCTCCCCATGGAATGGGGGTGGTACCATGCAAACAACTATGATATATGCAAAGTGTTATTAGGTAATCTCAGAGGGAAGGAAAGAGATGGAGGAGAGAGAAGGATAGTATGGCAATATCCTTCCTTTTTGCTCAGTGACAAAAACTGAAATGTGGCTTTAAAAAAATTAGCTGTAAAACTATCTTCACATTAAAGTTAAAAATTTAGATCACAATTTCTCAATTAGAAAGATGACCTGTAATTTTGTCGGCCTAGGGAACAATTTCCTCTATCAAAGCAGACTGGAATCTTCTCTGCAACTTATCTTTCTTAGAGAGTTGACCTAAAGCAGTAGAAGGTTAATTAACTTTCCCAGGGTCCCAGAACCAGTTTGTGTCATAGGTATATCTAACTGGCTCCAATGCTAGCTCTCTACTACATCAGAGGTGTTGAACACAGGAATCTGTGCAGGCAGAACCAGATTAAAATGCAATTGGGAAATATTTAACGAAATAAAAACTCTTATTCACTGCTAAATATAATATTGGAAAATCTGTCAATAGCTATCTTTTGAAGATAGTCATTACAAAACAATGACAGAACATCAGTAAAATTCTACATCTTCCCATTAAACAATTATGCTGTCCTCCCTTATTAAAAAAAAAACAAACCACAACATTTATCATAACAATAGTTCTAAGAGGGAAGGAGAGGAAATGTATTGGGAAACAAAGTTTGATATGGGTAAGAAACAAAGAAGGTGATGAAGAACTCAGGAGGTAGAATTAAACTCTTAAGTAGCAAAAGGAACAGAGGAAAGGAGGAAGAGAACCAATTATAAATGAGATTACCTTGAGGGGAAAGAAGGTGATAGAGAAGAAATATCAGACTGAAAATTTCACAAGACTACCCATTATCCCTGATAAATTGGGATAGATAGGTAGAGAATTCTTTCAGAATGTAGGAGAAAATGGTGTCATTACTATAAAGGAATTATTTACCTATCAAATGTTCAGTATTGGGTGAGTTTCTCAATAAAACATGACCACCCTCAGAAAAGTATATTCCAATTTGAGACAAGGTATACAAACACAAAACAATAAGAAAAGTAATAAAAATCTAAATATGATTAAGTATTGAAATGAGATAAATTCACTATGGGAAGATAAAGAAGGTTAGTATAATGCCTATTTAGATCTAAAGAAAATAAAAAATCAAACATGTACCGTGACAACAACAAGCAGCAGAACTAGCAACAGAAGATAATCTACTCTAATGGACATGATGTTTTGATAGCTAATGAAAAATTCTCATGAATGAATCAGAGCACAGGAACACTGGACTTTTTCTTGAGAGAATTTTGAGACCTAAATTTCCTCAATACCAATTTTAAGTCTAGATGATGTAGAATGGGACTTTAATTTCTTCGTTGGTCTTTCCTTCTAGGAGCAAGCACTACATATTAAACTTAAAAAGTAGAAATGAAGGTTACACCTGCTCTTTCCTACATTTCAGCAGACTAGTGCTGATAAAGCATGTCTATTTTCTGCTATACATCACCCCTCCCCCCACAACTAAAACTGTGAGAACTGTTAGGCTTTCATGGGTAGAACTGGCATTGAACTCCAGTGTCAGTTGATAATTGAATGAATAAATTCCATACTATAATAGGATTTTAAGTTATTCTTGTGACTCTTAGTTTTACTGTCACCAGTTCTGAGAAAGAGAGGAAGAATGTGGGCCCCCACATTCCTCATCTTTTACAAATTGTTAAAGGATGCGCGTAGATGAGGCATTCAAAACCTTTTTTTGTGTCATAGACCCCTTCTGGCAGTCTGGTGAAACTAAGACATCTTTTCAGAATAATGCCTTTAAGTGTATAAAACACACAGGATTATAAAGGAAAGCAATTATATTTAAATCCAGTTCCTAAAAGGCCCCAGGTTTCTAAGAACCTCTGACCTAGAGAAAAAACCCACTTAGTCCAACAAAGTAAATACAAACACATGTTTTGGACTGTCAGATGACCATATAACATGAACTATACTCAAAGAAAGTAGTTGTGAGGATCAAGCTAGGTGGTATTTGCAAATTGGGCATGCTTTCAAAGGCTTTCCTCAGTCCCCTCCAGCAATAACCTCTAATAGTTATTCTAATGATGCTATGTGGTTACAAATCATACAGAAATCACAATCTCAGAAGAATCTAACTTGCATAAGTGATTCAAAGGACAAGAAAAAAAAACAGTGAAAGATTTCAGCACATAGCAATGATGACTTACGAATAAGATGTGGCATAAACAATAGCAAGGTTATGTTCAGAGAGATCGATTTCCTCACTGATACTTCAAAACATTAATAAGTGGGAAACTGTGTACTGAGGATGTGGTCCCTCTGAAAGAATTATAAAAGGATAAAAGTAAAAACTGCAGAAGGGCAGGTAAGGCCTGAGCCTGGAGTCAGGAAGACTTGAGTTTAAATGCAAGCTGCAGACATGGCTAGCTGTGTGACCCTGAGCAAGTCACTAACTCTTTGCCTTAGTTTCCTCATCTGTAAAATGAACTGGAGAAGGAAATAATAAGCCACTCCGTTATCTTTGCCAAGAAATCCCAAATGGGATCACAGAGCAGGATATGACTAAAACAACAATAACAAATTGCATAGAATGGGGTTATACATTCAGTTGCCACATCTTGTCTTTTACCACATTCTCTAAAATGATGACTCCTCTAATCACAAATCATCACCGTAATTCTTATCCTTAATTACTTTTAGTCTAGATTAGTCTCCTTGATTCAAATTTCTCATTGCTCCATCTATAAAATGCTATAAATTATGCACTGCTGACAAATGATTGTCCTTAAAAGTATACATTTAATCACATGACTCCAAAAGCTGCTTAGCTTTAAACCCCACAAACCTAGCCCCAACTATCTATTTTAGCCTTTTCGGACATTATGTCCTCTCCCAAAGGAGTAGGCCAAATCAGCCTTTTCTTTATTCCTCATACAAGTCAATACACCTTTCACCTCTGCCCATGTCCTCACTACCTCACATGTCTGGAATGCACTTTCTCCTTACCTCTACCTTATAAAGTAGTGTCCCTCTCTCCCTTAAGATGAAGCTAAAGTATCATTTTCTAAATGAAGCCTTGTTTCACTTGACTATACTTATTTGTTAGAAGGAAAGATGACTTCTACCAGGGTTTGCATAAATAAGTTAATTGATGTGACAGAAATAAAAGAAAAAACATCAATAAAAAATGCATAGAAAAAAAAGCAAAAGTCCAAAAGGCAATGCAAACAAATAAGGCAATTTTGTTACAACTTTGTTAAATGTAAGTTACACTTTTTGAAACAATCTAAAGGTAACAAAGTTTCAGATGCAATCTATTTTTGTTCTTTGTATATTTAAATATTTGAAGATTAAGTTCATAAAACAAAATTTTTAAAAACTTTTTTATGAGCATGATGTCTTATAGAGATAATACAACAGACACATAAGGATTACTTTTCACTTAAATAAGTATAGTAGAATATATATTTCCAAATAAATGTTACTTATTTCAAAAAAACAGTTTATCCTCCTTGGGATACTGAACAGTTATTCTACTAATTCTGTCAATGCTTTGCCACTAGAACTCTACTTTTGGATTTGGCATTGGAACCACAAGAACATTAAGCATTCCATTGATCCTAATAACTTTCTTTTAAACTAAAATTGGTTACATACCTAATCTCCCAATATTAGTAATTTACAAAAATAATATTCACTTAAAAAGGTTTTTAAAAATTTGTCACCACTAAAGATATCCCCAAGAATATGCAATAGGCTCTAAGGACAAGTCTGAAACATTGTGAACAAAAGCAGTATCACTGGAAGTAATATATTCCCCCCAAGGGCACAATATTCAATTGAATATATAATAATAATCCTTTAAAGCAGGGAATCTTGGGGGCAGCTGGGTGATTCAGTAGATTAAGAGCCAGACCCAGAGATGAGAGGTCCTGGGTTCAAATATGGCCTCAGAAACTTCCTAGCTGTGTGACCCTGGGCAAGTCACTTAACCCCCATTGCCTATCCCTTAACTCTCTTCTGCCTTAAAACCAATACATAGTATTGATTCTAAGACAGAGGGTAAGGGTTTAAAAAAAAATAAAATAAAATAAAACAAGGGATCTTAACTTGGTATCCACTGATAGATTTTTTTGTGTAGTTAACTAGCTGAAATGTTAGGATTTCTTCAATTATGAAAACAAACCACAAACATTCTCCTATGAAAGGGTTCATAAGCTTCAGACTGCCAAACACAAAACAAATCAGGAACACCCGTTTTAAAGTCCAAATATGAAATTACCTTGTGGTATGGAATGATCCTGGTTACTCAAAGGCTAATAGAGGAACACAAATTCTGTTAAGTATGGTAGTATTTAGCACTAGTTTTACCAAACCTAAAAGATGAGGCCAGTGACACGAGTTGAAGGGCTACCTCAAATAAGTATGGAAAGAGTCATCAAGGTTAGCAACTAAAATATAAATTTTTCAACCACAATACTAATGAAATGTGGAGATACCACTAACTGAATGAATGGCAGGAATCTATACTAATGAAATCATGGATCTTTCAAAGAATAAAACTAATAACAATAGCTGTCATTAATTCCTGGCATATTTTAAAAGCAGTTAAATGTTAAATCACATATATGTATAAAGTTAACTAATATCCCAAAATGACCTATTTTGTTTCATGTTAGTGGATTATATTTCCTGGGAAAGGATTTATCAGCACTACATATTAAAAAGGCACATCCTAGTCCAACTGGTTTTCCAGGAACTTCTAGAACTCAGAGTTCTCAGTGACCCAGAAATAGGTGGATAAATCAACAAAGTTTCTCCAAGCCTCTGCCCAAATAGATTGGAGAAAAAAAATTTCTGAACAGGGAAAATATGGAAATGATTCTAAGATGTTTTTCTAGCCATAAAGTGATTAAGATTTGGCTTTGAAAATAAGGCTATTGTCCCAAGTACTGAAACTTAGCAGTCCCAAGTATTGAAACTAGCAGTTAATGGGAAAATTCGGGACAAATTTTTGTGAGAATGCGTGCTCTTTCTGGGAGATAAAAAAAACGTAAGCTTCAGAACTAGTGCAACAATGACAGACATCCAAAAGGAAATGTGATTCAAATTTAGTATTATTGGCTTTCAAGAATCCACAGGACCTTTTTGTTAGCCCCTTTGACAGAAGTAGAAACATTAACCAGTTTTGGCTCTGTTCAATATAAATGAAAGTAGACTCCTCTTCAGAGTCCATATATAGGATAATTATTTGCTTAGATAGTGTTGGAGAAGTTAAGTCTTGTCAGTTGTAATTATAATTTCAAATCCAAAGAAATAAATATATGCCTTTGGAATAATGTTCACTATGTGACAAACATCTTTATAAAACAGATTACTTGGCAAGGAGACGGAACTCCATACCACAGCCTCCTTGGAAACCAGTTTCCTTCAAAATTTAGTTCAAATGTCACCTCACTGAGGATGTTCACAATGCTAGTATCTCCTCTCCAAAATGATCTTCATATCCTTTATGTGGACATGTTGACTTCCCAAACAGAACAAAAGCTCCTTTGAAGCAGGTGCAATTTCATATTTATTTTTATCGCATCATCCATCACAAAGCAGATGCTTCCTGGATCATTACTTTCACTGGACTTCCAATTTTCTCATCTTCAAAGTGAAGGAGTTGGCTGGGCCGACTGATCTCCACCCACGGTCATTTTTCTATTCTATTATTCTTCAGTCTATATTGGTTATCAGAAACTAAGAAACTTTACATATACAAGGAAAATCTACATCTGCACTTCTTTAGTCAGATTCCTTAGAAGAAGGGATGTAGGGTGTAGGATAGTATAGCAATTTGTCTAGTGGAGCCAACCTGGTACCCCATGCTTTTCATTTGAGAGAGATGATAATTTTTTGTTGCTTTGACTTCTATATAACCAGACTATATATCTTTGCCAATGTTTATACCTTCCTTTTATAATTAATACTTCACATCAAGTTGTAGGTTTGTTTCAACAACTAAAAAAACATGACATTATTTGCTATTAAGATATCTCTCCTCTTTTCAACTACATTATTCTTTGTAAGATCAGATTTTCTTCTCCTATTTTAGCTAAAATGACATCACAATGGACTAAGAGGGTCCTGAGACCAAAAATTTTGAGAACTATATTAGGCCAACTTGCCTCTCTGTTATACCATAACTTTAATGAATCAAGTGCTATTTTTGTAGCCTGTTAAAACATTAGCTCAATTTTCACTACATAAGAAAAATAAGCTATAAATTGACACTTCCCATTTCATGATGCCTTTCCTATAAATAGTACTGAAATTCTTCTCAATGTATTATTAGAGATTCATTATCAACTTATTTTAAAAGTCTTACAATGCTTTCCTCCCAACCACTCTATGGGTTAGTTAATTGGTACAAGTTCCTAGTGCTACAGAAAAAGAACTGAAAGCGAAGCAGCATTAAAAGTTCAAAGTCCATAGAATACACTAAATTGCAAGAAATTAAAATACGAATTTTCATCAGTCAAGACTTTTTCAATTGGCCCAATCTGTGATTTTATTAGAATAAGGAATTATCTGTTGTGGGAACATCTTCTCCTATTGCTGCTTTGGAACTTTTCTTTGAAGTTTCAGTTGAATCTGGGGCACTCAGAAGTTAAACTTGCAACATGATCCTTTAACTAGTTTGTCTAAGAGAAAGAATTTGATCCAAGTATTCCTTTCTACTCCACTACAGCATTATCAGTTGTTTTGTCTCCTTTTTATACTAAGACTTCTTGAAATGGTCCCATGGTTGACTTGGGAATAAATTGGTTGTTTCGCCAAAATCTGCATATTTAACATTTTTATATTTCTGTAGCTTCCATTTTTATTATTATACTAATTACAGTTTTAACATGGACCTATCACATAAATAATTTCAAATGACATTTAAAAAAAAGTCAAAGCCCAAGGATGTCTTATAGAATTAAAATTTTAGAGCTGAAAAGCACCTCAGAGGCCATCTAGTCCAACTCTCTCATTTTAAATATGAGAAAACTGAGGCACATATAAGCTAAGTTACTTGCTTAGTATCACACAACTATTAAGTGCCTGGGGTTTTTGAACCCAGATTTATCTTCTCCAGATACTTTTAACTGAGACTTTTTGGGGGAAATTCTATTTAATTAATTTAGAATATTTTTACGTGGTTACAAGATTCATGTTCTTTCCCTCCACTTCACCCATCCCATCCTAAAGCCAACGCACAATGCCAATGGGTTTTACATATGTCATTGATCAAGACCTATTTCTATATTATTGATATATTTGCACTAGGGTGATCATTTTAGAGTCAATATCCCCATCAGCCCATGTGATCAAGCAGTTGTTTTTCTTCTGGGTTTCTACTCCCACAGTTCTTCCTCCGAATGTGGATAGTGTTCTTTCTCATAAGTCCCTCAGAGTTGTCCTGGGTCATTGCATTGCTCCTAATACAGAAGTCCATTATATTCGATTGTACCACAGTGTATCCATCTCTCTGTATAAAGTTTTCCGGTTCTGTTCCTTTCACTCTGCATCAATTTCTGGAAGTCTTTCCAATTCACATGGAATTCCTCCAGTTTATTATTCCTTTGAGCACAATAGTATTCCATCACCAACAGAAACCACAATATGTTCAACCATTCCCCAATCAATAAACACCCCCTCATTTTCCAATTTTTTGCTACCACAAAGAGCATGGCTATAAATATTTTTGTAAAAGTCTTCTTCCTTATAAACTCTTTGGGGTATAAACCCAGCAGTGGTACAGCTGGATCAAAGGTAACTTGACACTTTTTTGGAAGTGACCTGTGGCAAAAGATATAGTCTAATAATAAAGCCAAAGATTATGTCCTACCTCTTTTAGCATACCAAGGACTTTGAATATTAACAATTTTTTACAGCACAACTACAGGAAATTTCCATTTTAAAGATGGGAAAATTCAGACTAGATATTTTCTCTTCCAATGTTATACCACAGATGATAGATAACACAAATATCCAGTCTCTCTACTTTCAGTTCTGTGTTTTTATCTACCAAATCACTCAAAGCAATCACTGCACTGCTAAAAATATAGCACAGCAGACTGAACTTCATTACTTAATTGAATTGAAACTGCGGTTTCCAAAAGTAATGGAAAGCATCAAATATTTTTTTATTATATAAGAATGAGCAGGACATTTATTAAAAAATAAGCTTGCTTTAAGATCTTCAAAGAATTATAATGGGAATTTAAATATATGTATATATATATATAACACAACACTATGTGATGGAAATTTCTTAAATGATAAAGTGACCAAAGACATTACCCAACTGGGGGTATTCAATAGTTATAATAATGTTCTGATATTAAAAAAAAAGTCAAGGGGGCAGCTGGGTAGCTCCAGTGGATTGAGAGCCAGGCCTAGAGATGGGAGGTCCTAGGTTCAAATCTGACCTCAGACGCTTCCTAGCTGTGTGACCCTGGGCAAGTCACTTGACCCCCATTGCCCACCCTTACCACTCTTCTGCCTTGGAGCCAATACACAGTAGATTAGAAGACGGAAAGTAAGGGTTTAAAAAAAAATTTCAAGGCTATTTATTTAACAAAAGAGACAAAGGGAAATCACAACTATAGCAGTGATTTAGGGGAGCTATTTTAGTCACTGTTATTAAAAATGTCCCCAGAATTTCCTCCTCCTTTTTACTCCTGTCCAAATAGAATTTTCATGATCTCAATTACCTTAAACAACATGTCTTTACTAGTTACAAATTCTGTAATATTTGGGAGGCAATGAAAATGCTAAGCAAAGATACCACTGACACTAATAGTGATTAATATGTTGAAAAAAATTTAATGATGGGAAAGTTATTGACCTAGGAAAGGCTGATGGGAGAATTTTCAGAACTTGATTGAAAAGGGATGATAAATGAAAGCAGAACTCCTCTTACAAGTTTTTTTTTTTTTTTTAACTACTAACCTTAGAGGGCCCTACTAGGATCTTTGAAAGGATACTCAAATATACTTTTTTAAGGCTTTCATTGGATAGATAGTAGGGATACTTAGTCCAACCTTCATTTTGACAAAATGAAACTGAGGACACTTAGATGTTAAATTTTTTGTCCAAGGTCACATACAAACATCAAAGCTAGGATTTGAATAAGATCCTCCCCACTCCAAATTTATTGTAATATCCCTAATAACATGCTACTCCTAAAAAGCAGCAAGGAACTGGAATGTTACTTGGCATGTTCGTTATGGATTTTTGTTTTTAAATTTTTACTAGCTACCATCTTGTGTCACACTAATTCCAAATAAATATCTGATATAATAAGAGAGACCAAACAGTAGAGATTACAGATTTTTTTCTCCAAAGGAAAAGGACTTTGAAAGGACTAAGTATGGACAAAAATATTTATAGCAGCTCTTTTTTGTGATGGTAGAAAATTGAAAATTAAGGGGATGCCCATCAATTGGGGAATGGCTAAACAAGTAGTGGTATATGATTGTGATGGAACGCTATTGTGGAGGCAGTTAGGTGACTCTGTGGATAGAGTGCCGGGCTTGGAGTTGGGAGAACTTAGTTCAAATCTGTCCTCAGATGAGTACTTCCTAGCTGTATGATCCTGCACAAATCACTTAACCCCATTTGCCTAGCTCTTTCCCTTTTGTCTTAAAGAGTTGTCACCAGAATAGAAAGTAAGGGTTTGTGTGTGTTTTTAAAATACTATTGTGCTGCTGGGGGCAGCTGGGTAGCTCAGTGGATTGAGAGCCAGGCCTAGAGACGGGAGGTCCTAGGTTCAAATCTGACCTCAGACACTTCCTAGCTATGTGACCCTGGGCAAGTCACTTGACCCCCATTGCCTACCCTTACCACTCTTCTGACTCCAAGACGGAAGGTAAGGGTTTAAAAAAAAAAAATACTATTGTGCTATAAGAATGATGCAGGAGATAGCTTCAGAAAGACCTGGGAAGACCTATATGAACTGATGCTGAATGAAGTAAACAGAATGGGGAGATCGTTGTACACAATAAAAACAGTATTATAATAATGGTCAACTGTGAAATACTTAAGATATTCTGCTCAATACAATGATCCAAGACAATTCTTTTTTTTTTTTTTTTTTTAAATCCTTACCTTCTATCTTCCAATCAATATTGTGTATTGGTTCCAAGGCAGAAGAGTCACACAGCTGGGAAGTGTCTGAGGTCAGATTTAAACCTAGGACCTGCCATGTCTAGGCCTGGCTCTCAATCCACTGAGTTACCCAGCTGCCCCCCAAGACAATTCTGAAGGACTAATGATGAGAGAATGGACTGATGAGCTCTGGGTGCAAACTGAAGTATAATTTTTAAACTTTATTTTTCTTGCTCTCATCTTTTTGTAAAATGGCTGATATGGAAATATGTTTTGTATGATTTCACAGTATATTGATATATTGCTTGACTTCTCAATGGATGAGGGAAGAATTTGAAGGATGAGGAAGAGAATTTGAAACTAAAAAGAATGCAAAAAAATTTTTTTAGAAAGGGACTCATTATTTAAACAATTACAATATTTTTATAATGTGCCATAAGAAGAAAAGAAAGTGTTTAATCATTCATTTTAACTAAGGACTTGAAAAACCCCAAACCCTCTGCTGCTAGTTGAGAAGGTATAGTCCCTGCCATCATCAGAACTGAAAATAGTTTTACAACTTATTTTGAGTCATAATAACCATCATCTACATTAGCCCTAGCAATTAAAGGCCATAAAAGAAAAACTTTAACATGTGGTCATCAAGTAAAAAATTTCATTTTTAGCATTACTAAAGCAATCATATTAAACTAAGGAAAAATTTAAAGCAATCTGAAATTTCATCAGTTCTAAGGATGTTATCTTAATGTTTCATAATTAATTGAAGTGGTTAAATGTTATTCTCATATCTCAACAGCATGATTTTTTTAATGCCATTTTATTTTCTGAGGATTCCTTACAGTAGTTTCTAGATAATAGATAATGAACTTAATTAATTATGTACCTAGTATTGTATTTACAGATGGGTAAACAATCAAACAAGCCAATCCCTACACTTGAGCTTATGAGAGAGCTGGAAAGAAGGTGGCTAAAGGGGCAAGGAGTGGAAAGGAGAAGTCTATAGAATGAGTCCAAGTTAGAGGGAGGTACTTCAGATTATGGTGGCCCAATTACAAAATTACCAATTAGGGCAGAGGGAACTCAAGGTACTGATTTCTCCAGGGTGTTGAGACAAGAGGAAAGAGGAAGAGAAAGTACCACAGATAACCACTTACATTTTCATATTAATCAATTATTGAATATTTATACTTCTTCAAGGTTCAAGAATATGCAAGAAATGAAAAGAGCTGGCTTCAAAGTTAATTAAATTTTATCAAATAGAAGATTTTGAAAAGACAATTGTTCAGTCCAAATGTATTTTAGGATTGCCAACTATTGTATTCATTATTCAGTTAGATTGCTGCCTTGTAAAGAGGAAGTCCTGATTTCAATTTCCACATCTGACATGGATTGGCAATGGCCAAGTGTACAACCTCCGTGCCTCTTTTTTTTTTCCTGTGTGAAATATGTAGATGGTAGATGATATTTGTAGCACTTAACAACACAGGTGTCCTTATGAATGAGTTAGTAGTCTTCTATTCTGAATTTAACCTCACTGATCTAATACAGTAGGAAACTGAAGCCTGAAATGTTCAATGACTAGTTCATAAAAAAGTTCCTTTGTAGTTGCTTATCCCCTTTTTTTAACCATTACCCTATATTTTTTAAGTTTTGAAAAGTTGTTTTGATGCTTTAAGAATAATGAACAATAGTATTTTACTCCTAGATCTTATGTTACCTGTCCTAATTAATAGCCAAACCATGTGAATTCACAGGGGTTCAAGTTTTTAAGTTATGAGATGAGAAGATAACCATACAAAAGTTAAAAATGCATACATTTAGTATTTTTCCCCAGACCAGAAAAAAAACTTAATACAGATTTCCTTATGCCATTATGTTAGAAAACCCTCACTAAATTCCACAATCCCTACTAGTTGCACTATAGCTTAACTTCCCTTCTCAGCTAAACTTCCAGAAAAAGCCATTTATAATTGATGCCTCCATTTTGTCTCTAAGCCCAGATTCACTATCCTAACTTCCCCCTCATTTCTCTATTCCAGCCTTCTTTCTTACTTAATGCTACCACACAACCTCTGTATTCCATTGACCTTGGTCTTGCTGTGCCTCCATCAAGACACTTAAAAGGATTTTCACTGGCTGTTGAGCATATCTGGAATTCTCGCCTATGAATCTGTGCCTCCTGTCTTCCCTTGGCTTCCTTCAAGTCCCAGCTAAAATTACACCTTTCTATAGGAATCCTTTTGCCATTCCTCATAATTCTAGTACCTTCCCTCGGTTATTCACTTCCTTATTCTCCTATGTAAAACTTGTTTGTACAATTATTTGTGTATTATCTCCTTAAGGATTGGGACTGTCTTTTGTCTTTCTTTGTATCCACATCTCTTAGCATAATGCCTGGCAGAGTAATGCACTTAAAGCTTATTGACTATGTGTTGACAAATGCCCTTTCCCTAGCTGGAATGCTTTCTCTTCTCAATTTTCCCTTTTGGCTTCCTTCAAACTTTAGCTCAAACCTATCTTCTACAAGAAGCTTCTTCCCAGTTCCCCCTTTTCCTATGAGACTGCCTCCAATTTATCCCATATTTATCTGGTTTGTTTCTCCATTAGGATGGGAACTTCTTGAGGGCAAGTCCCCTGGTTTTGCATTTCTTTATACTTCCAGGGCTTAGCTCTAGGCCAGGCACATATCTGGAAGTTTAACAATGCTCTTATCTACTGACCACAACAAGACTTCACACTAAAGACTCTCCCCCAAAAAGGTGTCAGCTTGGAGAGATTACCTGTACTTAGTAAGGTCCTCTAGATGCACCTGTTTAGATATGACTTTAAGTTAATTGGATCGGGCCTTGGAATAGTTTCCTAAATAATGGTCATAACCACTCAATTAAATTCTTTTTTCACTATACAAAGAAGGAAAAAATAAGTGGATGAAGAATGCCCATTGTCCAAACTATGACACATTAGAGGAAGAAAAAATTGTATAATTTATCTATCACTACATAAAACCAACAGGCAGTGGAAGGGACCAATTAGCTAGGTAAAGAAGAGAACAAAAGGAGGAGATTAAGTTGGGCTGCCTTTAAGAAATAGGTATGTTCTTTCTAAGCTTCTTCCTAAAAGAAAGCCCCACTTTATTAAAACCAATATTCCTTCTGGTACTTTACAAATGACTGGCCTACTTCAGTCTTTGAAGAATAAGTTAACAATAACTCAATACATACAACACATATAGGAAAAGAGGATTGAATTCACAGTAACAATGACAAAAAATGATGGGCCAATAAGGGGAAAGTTATAGGGAATTGGGGAAAAGATGGATAGGGTTCATTTGGAGGCATCACTAAAATCATAATCTCTTTTTTTTTTTAATCCTTAACTTCTATCTTAGAGTTAATACTCTGTGGTTGCAAGGTAGAAGAACAGTGAGGGCTAGGCAATTGACATTAAGTGACTTGCCCAGGGTCACACAATTAGAAAGTTTCTGAGGCCAGATTTGAATTTAAGACCTCCCACCTCTATGCCTGGCTCTCAATCCACTGGGAGCCACCTAGCTGCCCTCTCTTTTGGTATTTTCAAAAAGTAACAATGAGCTATGTAAACAGACCTATGACAAAAGTAATTCACTACATTCAATGTCAAAAAACCCTTACCTAGAATACTAACCTTACTTGAACTCAAGGAAAACAGCTAGCTATACCTCACTTGCTTAAAACTTCCTTGCACTTGAGGCAGCTAGGCACTATAGTGGAAAGAATGGTGAGCATGGACTCAGGAAGACCTGAATTTGTATCCTCTCTCACTTTTGTGGTCTGGCAAGTCAATTGGTCTCTCTCAACCTTTTTCTTCAACTGTAAATGATGACAATGATAGCACCTACTTCATAGAATGGTTGTGAGGAAGGCTTTGTGATTCTTAAAACACCACATAAATAGCATCTAGCTACACCTCAACTTTTTCACCTCAAAATAATAGGCATCTGTAAGGTGAATTCCAGCTCTACAATTCTATGTTTTTATGAATTTAAGAGGAATGTGAAAACAAATTCTTTTTTCTCACTAAAAGAATGTGGAAAATCTGTCCACAAAACAAAATACTAAAGGCTAAAAATACGATAGGTAAACATTAAGAACTCCAAGTATCAGATATTAAAAAAAAAAACCCTGACGCACCATAGTGAAGTACCTCCAAATTCTCAGTGATATAAGTGGACTCCACACGCTTCATTCCTCAGGGGAAAATAAAAGGAATTTAATTACACTGAAGCATGAAGAATTTAGGCTCAATCAGAGGAAGAATTTTACTATCAATAACAGTAAAAAAGATTGCCAAGAAAGAATGTGAAATTGTCTCTCAGACTCTTTAAAATAAGATAGTCATCTAAGATAATAAAGATGAATGCTTGCCAAGAGTATGGACTAGATCAGTGATGGGCAAACTTTTTAAAGAGGGGGCCAAAGGAAAGAAAATGCTCATCTGTCAGTCTGTTTCTAAGGCAACTCTTTCAAAGTTTCATTGTATTGTATCCTACTCATTGTATTCGTCAGATTAGGAATAATGTCATGTGGCCAGACAGAACATTTCAGGGGGCAGGATCTGGCCCGAAGGCGGTAGTTTGCCCATCACTGGATTAGATAATCTCTAAAGATTTCTACCAGCTCCATTATTCTAAGAATTAAACATTTAAGTTACACTGAAGAATAATATTTATTGGATTCAAAGAGTAAAGGAGATGAAAAGAACAAGAACACAGAAGGTGGTCCTTAAATTATGTCATTCAATTCAATCAATATTTACAATAAATACCTATGTGTATAAAGTATTATGCTAAGCAGTAGTTGACCAATTATCTTTACCATATAGCTACCGTGGGGAGAGTACTTTATAAACCTAAGCCCCAAGCATCATTCAGTCTTGGGATCTGTCACCTGTGGTCTAAGAATCACCAAGTCTTTGGGGTACCCTGCTGTTGAACTTCTAAAGAGCTATCTCTTCCAACTAGAGTATGATATCTCCAAGAAGAGGCTCTTTATTTTTTCTATGTGTATTCCCAATGCCTGGCACAGTGCTTGACACAAAAGTACTTAATAAATTCTTTACCATTACACTGCACTATATGAATTTTAATTATTACTATTAAGAGACATGGAATTTCACAGTACAAAATTCATTAGCATTTCCATGGGTCCTTGATTTCACACCAAAATTAGAGTTGAAACACTCCATGTCTTCTCTTCACATTAAATAGGCTAGTGCTTGGTGCAGAAAATACAAAGAGAAAAGACTTTCCTTGCCCTCAAGGAGCTCATAGTCTGATGGGAGAGGCAACAAAGAAATAATATGTATAATAAAACAGGTACAGGATAAACTGGATATATCCAACTGATTGAAGGTGCTAGAAGTAAAGAGGATCAGGAAAGGCTTCCTATACAAGATTGGAGTGTAGCTGAGACTTTGAAGGAAACAGGAAGGAAGCCAGAACACAAAAATGAGAAAAATGAGAATTCTAAGCTTGGACAAGAGCCTGTGAAAATTCTCAGGTGAAAGGGTTTATTGTTCAAGGAATAGGAAGGTCAGTATTACTGGCCTGAAGAGTAGATGGGAAAGAGGGTTAAGAAGACCAGAAAGAAAAGGATCGGGTACTCAGGGGCTTTGAATGTAGGAGAAATTGTATAGTTGATTCTGAAGTTAACAGTCATTGGAGTTTATTAAGTAGCAGGGTGACATAATCAGGCCTGCATGTTAGGAAAATCATTTTGGCAAGCTGAGTAGAGGTTGGATTGGAGTGAGGAGAAACTTATGGCAGGGAGAGCAACAAGTAGAATAGTCCAGGAGTGAGGAAATAGGGCCTGCACCCAGAGCAATGGCAGTGCTAGCAGAGAAAGGGTATGCATGAGAAATGTTATGAAAATAAATTGGCAGGCCTTAGCAACAGGTTGGATATGGAGGGAGTGGTAACCTAGACAGTAAAAGAAAAGTTGGAAAGCAGGGAGAGTTTGAAGGGATATACTGAGTTTCATTTTAGACATGCTAAGCTTAGTTAAGATGTCTACAGCAATGTCCAATGTGAGAATGGAGATCAAGAGAAAAGTTAGGGTTAGCTAAAGAGAACCCAGAGTCATTTGTACGGAAATTATTGTTGAATTGATAGAAGCTGATAAAATTACCAATTGGGGAAAAAGAGGGCTCAGGACTGAGCCCCAATTTCCTTACTTGTATAGAAATGTTAGTGTGGATTTTGTGGAAAGAACAAAGGAACTGGATTTAGAAAACCCGTGTTTGAATATTAACTCTAACCAGAAACAAGCTATGTGGCAATATGCAGGCCACAATTTCTAAGTTTCAACTTCCTTATCTTAATAAAGGTGGTAATAATATTTATACCACTTACCTGTTGGCAATTCAACATTTTTTCCATTCATCCCTCAACAGGACTACCACTCTATTTCATGCCTTCCTTAACTATCACCTAAGATACAGTTATAGTCTCTTAATGGGTCTTTCTATCTCCAATATCTCTCCTCTGTGGAAACTTCCTTCTCAGTTTCTCTATAAATATCACTAAATAGTTCTCTAATTAAAAAATTCTTTCCAGACAACTCACCTTAGGAAGATTAGTTAGGTCAAAACTAAAAGGTATTCCTTAAGGAAAATGGATTATGGGTGGAAACCAACTTGGGAAAAAAGACTCTTGCCTGGTTAAAATCCTTGTCTTTGCCTGTGATTTACAACTGTCAACAAGTGTGAGTCTATAAAGCATTTGGACTGCAAAAGGCAAGTTAGCTACAACTATTAAGCTGAAGAAATCACCAAGACAAAAAGGAAAAGAGAGGAGAATTCAGGACAAAGTCTTAGGAGACACTCAAAGTTAGAGTTATAACCTGGATGAATGGAAGAATCAATGGAAGAACAAGAAAACAAGAACCAGAGAGAGCAAGGTCATGAAAACCTAGAGAAGAGTAAGGAAATACCACTTTTTGTTCAGAATATCCCTTTTCAATTCCTGAGGGGAGGGATCAAGCAAAGAAATTAATAGTACCAGTTCACTGGCATCAATCATTAAGTAATTGTTTACTACTACTGTCCTTGAATGTTGATTCAAAACTATTTTAATATATTGTGATTTTTCTTCAAAATTCAATATTACTGAAAATTGTCTTGAAGAGAAAGATAGGCAAAGACATGGGAGAAGCCTGTTACAGATTGGACATTTCTCTCAGAAAGACTTGAATTGAGGGCAGCTGGGTAGCTCAGTGGATTGAGAGTCAGGCCTAGAGACGGAAGGTCCTATGTTCAAATCCGGCCTCAGACACTTCCTGGCTGTGTGATCCTGGGCAAGTCACTTGACCCCCATTGACCACCCTTACCACTCTTCCACCAAGGAGCCAATACACAGAAGTTAAGGATTTTAAAAAAAAGAAAGACTTGAATTGAGAAAGTCACAGCAATAAAAAGTTTCTGGATGATTTGCAAAAAACAGTTTTTTCTTTTATGCCTCTCCAATTTTTCTCCTTCATACAGATGCCAAAGTGATATTTCTAAGGAACAAGTCAGATTTTGAGAAATTTCAGTGGCACCCATTGTCCCTATGTGTGTGTGTATACACACAAATTCCTTAGTTTGACAAAGCTGCTCACAATCTGGATCTGGGTTCCTGGCCCATTCATCCACCCTGCAACTGAATTCTCTACTGTGCTGTCCCCACAATTAAGTGTGTGAGCTGTTCAGAGGAAGAATTGTCTCCAATTTTTCTATTTGTACCTCCAGTGAACCCGAGCTTCTAGGTTTACTGCCCATTACACCCATCATGCACTTCATGTACCAATTAACCTATTGTTTGTTCCCTTTACTTTACACCTTATTTCCCTCCTCTAGACCTTCAGAAAGACCCCACACACAGGTCCTGAAATGAACTGTGCTCACATGGAAGCTCCCTTCA
This sequence comes from Gracilinanus agilis, assembly GCF_016433145.1. Lineage (NCBI taxonomy): Eukaryota > Metazoa > Chordata > Mammalia > Didelphimorphia > Didelphidae > Gracilinanus > Gracilinanus agilis. The sequence continues at coordinate 96,675,013 of NC_058134.1, read as the reverse complement.
AAGCTTGGCTCAACTCTCAAAAAGTCTTTCCCGATTCCCTTAGTTTTTGCTTATACTTCTTCAGATCAACCACCAATTACAACACATTTACTTTCTATATAAGCCGGTATTTATTTATGAACATTCTTATATTCTCCCACTCACCCCCACCCCATGTAAGCTCTGGGAGGGCAAAGATTACTTCATTTTTATACATTAGTCAAATATCAATATCAAATATACATTTATTTGTATTTGTATTCCTATCACACAATTAATGCTAGTTTGCACTCTGTGAACTAAGTTGTTAGTATTTTTATATATCTGCCTCTCAAAGTTTTGGCAAGGTTCAAATGAATATTATATATGAAGATGCTTTGCAAAATGTAAAGCGCTATGCAAAATGGTAGCAGAATAGAAGTTTCTTAAAAGCATGCTATTCTCTTTTATATTCTGAATAACGAGAAAAGTGAGGCACTTTATCAAAGCAGAATATGTAAGGAATTAAATAAGTTTTTTTTAACTGAATTCAACATATCTTTCTCACAAACCAAAACAGATTCTCCTCTATCTAGTCCTATTTTAAAAAAATCTAAAATCTAGGCCTTTGCATTCATCCCTATTAGAGGTCATTTTCTTGTTGGCAGTGCTTTATTCCAGCCTATTGAGGTTTTAAAACTGGATCATCAGTATCCTTTGAGTTACCTATTCTGCTATTGCCTCCATCCCACAACAAGCTACAAATTCATAACATTTAAGAAAGTATGCCTACAAATCCTAGAAAATTATTTTTTAATTTAGAATATTTTTCTACAGTAATTATATTATTCATGATCCCCTCCCCCCTCCCAAAGTCAACAAGCACTTCCACTGGGTTATACATATATCATTGTTCAAAACCTATTTCAATGTTATTCGTATTTGCAGTAAAGTGCAAATCCTAGAAAATTATTGATTTCATAGTTAATACAACACAAAAACATGCTTTTTATTCTTTCATATCCCTCTATTAATTTACAAAGTAGCTGGCGAGTGGGGGAGACAATATTTCTGGAGATCAAAAAGAAAGAGCTAGATATTTCTGAAAGGAAGATATCACAATCATATCTTAGCTAGATATGGCTACTTTTTAGGTGTGGATCAAGTTATTGTACTCAACTGTTATATAGATTTTTGAGCTAGAATGGATCTCAGAGATCAGGCTCTAATTTTACAGATGATGTAAGGACCAAAGAGATAAAAGCAATTGCCTAAGGACACATATAAATAGCAGGGCTAGGATTTGAACTCATATGCTTAGATTCTAAATTCAGTTCTCTTTCCATTATAAAAAAATAAAGTCCTTCCTTTTCCCTTTTCCACCTGTCTTTTCACTCTAAAATTGGAGAGAAAGATTATAGTGAGCCTTGAAGATTATTATTAGTCTGATATTACACTAAAGCCAGTGGTAAAATTAAAGGTAGGTAATATTTAGAGATGGCAATTCTCTCCTGCAACTTCTTGGCATTCATATTGAACAGAAGTTACTATCTGATAGAGAAATAATGACTTGTAATTATTTAAAAGGCAGTATTTCTCTTTAGAAAAAGTTCCTTTTCAAATTCAGTATTTGATACCCTTTGATCCAGAAAAACCACTACTAGATCTATATCCCGAAGAGATAGATTAAAAAAAAAAAAAGGAAAAATATTCATAATTGCTCTTTTTGTGATGGCAAAGAGTTGGAAACTAAAAGGGATGTCCCTGAATTGGGAAATGGCTGAACAAATTGTGGTGTATGATGGTGATGGAATACTATTGTGCTATAAGGAATGATGAACAGGATGATTTCAGAAAGAACTGGAAAGACTTACATGAACTGATGCAGAGTGAAATAAACAGAACCAGGAAAACATTGTATACAGTAACAGCAATATTGTGGAATGATTAAAAGGTGATAGACTTTGCTATTAATGGCAATACAATGATCCAGGACAATTTTGAGAGACTTATGAAAAAAGAATGCCATCCATATCCAAAGAAAAAACTGTTGGAGTAGGTACAAAAATGAATAATGTGGAAATGTCTTGCGTGATAATACATGTATAAATAACCCAGATTGAATTGCTTGTCAACTCTGGGAGAGGGGTAGGGAAGAAGGGAAGAAAACAATTTGAATCCTATAATTTCAGAAAACTTATGTGGAAATTTGTTATTAAAATAAAAAATAAGCTTTTTAAAAAGGGAAAAATGTTAAATAAATATTAGTTATAATTTCAAAATTCAGCATTTGGAGTTTAAGCATTTGAGGTGAGATGAAAGTTTACCCAGCCACTAAAGTTCTAGCATATGGTTAAAAGGCTCCTCCTCCAAAAGGTTAAACTCTAGAGGTGGGGGGAGGGAAGGGTATAATTACCATTCCAGAAGGGTAGGAGGAAAACCATCAAACTTGGCAGATACCTACAAGGAAGTTAGGCAGATATACCTGAGTAGATAACATAGCACACTATGACCTTTTTTTACCATAAAAGGGTAGGGCAGCTAGAATGGATTTCTGATTATATGAACTTGTATTAGTAGCATAATGTCAGTATCTTCTCAGTTCTCCATTAAAAAACTAAAGTAGTGACATCAGATACTAATGACATCAGAATACTAATAAAACACTCAAAATTAAAACAACCAAAATAAAGAATATTTTGCTGGCAGAATTAAGAGAAAATTTTAAACTTAAAAAAAAAAAAGATTCCAAATGTTTCTAGCCCTTCAGAATTCTGCTATCCCTATGATCTGTATTTATATTTGTCTGATTAGCCCTTGCAAATCTAAAATTTAGTAACAAAGATCACATTTTTTGTCATTAAGGAGGGAAGCCTAAATGAGCTGTTTTCTTCATAACAGAAGAAAAGGTGGAGATCATAAGAGCTGTCCTGTAAATGAAAATATCAAGAAATTATGGGGGAAACAAAGAAACTATATGGGATAATTGCTATCATAGCACTTCAGAAAAATATTAATGAATAATTTTAATATATAAGAGCATGTCGTATGCTATGAAGCTTTTTCTGAAACACACTATTACACATAAAGTGAAGAACATAAAGATCAAACCATTTGCAAAGGACATAAGGACATACAAATAGTGTTCTGAAATTATGTAACCAAAAGGTTTGGAATGATATGAAAAATGAAAGAGACTTTGAAGAGATTCTAAAAACATCAACTTTCAAATTACTAAATCTTTTCCATGACAAGGAGGAGCTACAGTTTACTTTTCAATCATCTAGTAACTTCAGAAGAATATGGATTATGTAAAATACAAGCCCTATTAAAACATCCAATGAGTCAAAGTTACTCCCCAGCTTCCCCTACAATGATTCATTTTGGTCTTCTTTGCAAGCTAATAAATTTGGTAATTTGAGGGAGAAGGAGGGCTAATTTTCATTAGATTATAATGAATATATATATAAGATCCTTGAGCACAGGGATTGTATTTTGCCTCTTTTTGTATCCCTAATATTTAGCATTGTGCCTGGCACATAGTAGGTACTTAATGTTAACAAATTACCAAAAAATAGATTTTGATATATTACATTACTTATCTTTGACATTCCTCTATTTCCTCACAAGTTAAACTGGTTGAAAGGAGGACCAGACAAATGTTTCCAATACATTAAGTAAAATGCCTATGGATACATGTAAAAATATGAATAAGTTTCATCTATTTGTTCTACTTATTTTTCTTTAATACAAAGAAGCGTTTAGGAGAAAAGATTGGGAAATAAGGAAGTGATTTCCAGAGATCAGAGTACCTACATAAGGGAGATCATAAATCCAAAGAATTAACTTAGTTTTCTTTCTGCTTATTCTCTATAACATTGTAGTTGAAGGATGTCAACTCCTTAAAGAGTACTAGAATACTAGGGCATACTCTAAAGATGGTTAGTAAATTTGGCAACTACCAACTAAATGCAGGCTAGAAGTCATAATTTTAGGTCATGATCTCAAAACTAACTTTACATATCAATCAATGAACAAGCATTTATTAAACTCCTATTACTTACTTGCCAGGCACAAAAGATACAAAGACAAAAATGAAAACAGTCCCTACTCTTAAGGAACATATAGGTCTACTATTTGTGGAGACAATTTGTCCACATAAGTGTATATATGACATACATGATATGAAGAAGGGGAAGGGTAGAGGAAAAGGCACTACTAACAACTGAGGGTGGAAGTCAGAAAAGGTCTGATATGTAGAAAGGTGGCATGAGAGGGGATTTTAAGTTAGGCAAGTGAGAAAGAGAGTAAAATGTAGGCACAGGAAATAGCTCAAGTAGAGATGGGAGATGGAGGGCACTATGTCAAAACCAGCAAGAAAACATATTTAGAAGAATGTATAATAAGGCTAGAAAAATAGGTTAAGATTAAGTTGTGAAAGCTTTAAAATGCCAAAAGAGTTTGATCCTTTAAGCAGTAAGAAACCACTGCAATTTATTGACTAGGGAGGGTACTTGGTCAGATCTGCATTTTAGGAATGGACTGGAGTCTAAGAATGAAATGATAGACAAACCAAGGGATGGCCAAAGCCTGAATTATGGTGGTAACCAAGTAAGGCATTAGAATGTAATCTTAGTTTGTATCAGTAAGAATAGCTAGGCCCCAACCTCCTCAGCTGAGGGTCTAAATCAGTGATGGGCAAACTATAGCCTGCGGGCCAGATGCTGGGGGGGTGGGGACCTGAAATGTTCAATCTGGCCACATGCCATTATTCCTAATCTGTCGAATACAATGAATAGGATACAATACAATGAAACTTCAAAGAGTTACCTTAGAAACAGACTGACAGATGAGCATTTCCTTTCCTTTGGCCCCCTCTTTAAAAAGTTTGCCCACCACTGGTAGAAAGGATAGAGAAAGGGACAAATTTAAGGGATTCTAGAGAGAAAGAAATGACAAGACATGGCAAACGATTAGCTACATGGGTTGAGTGAGAGTAAGGAGTCCAAGGATGACAATGAAGTTGCAAACCTGGATGACTAGGAGATGAGTGCCCTCCACAGAAACATAGCAGTTGTAGAGAGGGATACTACTCTAGACATAATGAGTTCGAAATGTTTATAGGAAAATCACTTTGAAATGTCCAAGAGAAGTACAGAACAGAGACCAATGTTAAATGCATAAATTTGGAAGTCATCTGGATAGAGATTATAATCAATGTCCTGGAAGCTGGTAAGATCACTGAGGATATAAAGATACAGTCATGAAATACACTTATAGTTAGGGGATGTGATGTGGCTAATGATCTAGTAAAGCAGACTGAGGAATGGTCTTGACAGGGAAGAGAACTAAGAGAGAATAATGCCATAAAACAGCAGAGAAATAAGTACTCAGAAAGAGAATGCTCAAGTGTATCAAATGCTACAGTAAAGTAGATAAAGTATTAGATTAAGAAAAAGGAATCATATATATTAAGAGATGACTTTGCTTTGGAGAGAAAAAAAGTAGTATTTAAATTATGTACATGTCTTCTCCCTATTAGCAATATTCAATATTTAGAACTGAAAAATAATTACTTTTAATAACTATATGGAAATTAACTTGTCTAGTTAAACCTGATCTTTAAAAAAGATTTTGAGTACCCAAAAGTACATAGCTATTAACTATTTTTTGGTATAATTGACACAAGAAAAGGTGATTAAAAAAATTTTTTTTATTGGTAGTCAGACAACAGTTACATGGGATAGCAGGGCATATCTGATGTAAACGACTACCTGAATGCAAGATCTGGGGATTGGTTTTACATTAGTTTATATTCACTGAAAACTAAATAATAGTTAAAAGGGTATAAACTGACACTGAAGATATTACCCTGTGACAATTTAATCAGCAGCATGCTAAAATCCTGAAATGACCTCCAGAGAGATACTGTAGACTCTACAGTGTAGAGCCTCCAATACTTTGTGCTTAAAAAAAAGAGGAAGGGAAGCATCAATACCACATCATTCAGATTTGCTTTAGGAAAATGAGCTGACCACGATCAGAACAGCTAACCTCATGATTCTCTGATGTCACCTTCAGGTGCTTCCTAAGTTATACTACCCAACTAATTGTGGACCATTACTGTTTAATGGAACACAGGGAGTTTGCTAGAAGCCACTTTACAAGTAATAGTAACACAAGTTACAGAATCTAGTGCCACTGCCCAAATGAGAGGAGGAAGGGGAAGGAAAGAATTAGGAGAGAAGAGGAGGAAAATAACCTGAAACCTAGAACCCCAGTTCCCATATATTTCAGGGGGGATTGCCTGTACATACATTATCTTCTCCACTAAACTGTGAGCTCTTTGAGAGCAGACACTGTCTTTTTTACTTTTCTTTGTATTTTTTGGACAGCACAGTATCTTGCACATAGTAGTAGGTACTTAATAAATGCTTACTGACTGGATTGTAGTAAAAGATCTAAAGATTGTTATTTTTTTAAGGATTCATTAAGGCTGTAATTTGTCTCTTTTCTCTGATTAGGCAGTGCATCTAGTCACATCTAGGAGTGAAAGAAAACCTGATGGTTTGTAGAATCAATTCTTACTCCATAGTCCCTACTACCAACATGATTTGGGGGGCCATTTTCATTGAAACATGAAAAGTGACTATGAATACCTTAGCCAATGACCCCAGAGTTATGGAAAGAAAAACCAAAAAAGGAAGGCAGAGAATTCAGAATGAAGTTGTCACCAAGAGTTCATCCAATAAGAGAACCAGTTACATGTTTTCTTCTGACAATGTTACTGTTGTAAACTAAAGAACTCAAACTCTTATGTTGTGTTCAAGTAAATAAAGTATTTTTTAAGCCAGAGAATACGTCTTATACAACTAAACTATAAGTGTGATTTTAAAACATCAGTTTCCTCAAGATAGAAAACGAGTTCAGTTTCTCATCTTCAGCACCTATTGGTTTCAAATGAAAAAGATGGCAACTTCTAGAACTAGATTTAAATGTATGTCAACTTCTTTAAAAATAACTTTTGAAATATTTCAAGTCAACCTGATTACAATCATCTGACCTTATTCAAGTATGCCTAAGGAAAAAATAATTTTTGGTGTCATTCAAAGAATTGGAGGTTTTCCCTTTTAATTATTCTAAATTAATAATTAGTTAATTATTAATTTAATTATTCCCTTTTAATTATTCTAGATGCCAGCATGGGTCCCCCCCCATATTTAAATGTTTTTACATTATACAAGCCTTAAATTTGGTAGCATCCAGGTAGTTGTCAAATTTTTTTGAAAAAGACTTTTTTTGAAGATCTAGCAAGGGTTTGGGGAGGGTTGTAAACGTTTCCCCAAAATAGTACTATCGTCCAGGAGACATTGAATATTAAAAAAAAAAAAAGTCCCAGACCACTTAATTTGTTAAAAGTACAATGACTTGGACTACACCACTTTCTCCAATACCTTACAAAGATCTTTGTTAAAATTCTGAGGGTTTCTCGAACTGAAAAGTTATTAGCAGACACCAGAGACGAAAAGGTTTTAAAGTGGGGTCCAGAGGAAAGGATCTGTAAAAGACAGGTGTGATTTCGTCCTTTTGGAAAACACCAAAACTCAGTAGCTAGCAGCAAGGGGTGGGTGGCGAGAGAATGGAAATCCTCGAGACTAAAGACAGCTAAAGCCCGAGTGCCTCAGCCGGCCCTCCCTAACCACCCACGCGCCTCCCTCCCCCACCCCCCGCAGTTTCCTCTTCCACACCCACCCCCTTCCTCGGACACATCCTCTTCCTCCTCCCACCCCGCCTCCCGAGGCCGACCCAGGCCGGCCCCGCCACCTGTCTGACCAGACGCGAGGAAAGGCGGAAGGAGCCGAGGATTGCCCAGCTCCCCGGGCCTGGGGACGGGGAGGGAAGTGCAGGGAACATGAGGAACGCGGGAGGGGTTCACTCCGAGATGGGGCCGCCGTGACCACTCTCCCCTCAAAATGGTGGTTGCCTTGGCCGCCGGGGCCGCTTGGTTATGAAACACGCGCTGCAGCCCCCGCCCGGGGGTGGAGGCAGGAGGCGGCCTTGGCCCCCACCCTCCCGCCCCGCACATGGACACGCCGCGGCTGCAAACTTCCCGGGGGCCGCCTACGCCGCCACCAGGGGGATCTGGGGCAGGAGGAGAGTGCCAGGAGTGCCATGGGCAAGACCCCATCACCACACACAGGGCCAGAGGAAGGGGAGATAGCGGGAGGGGGGAGGGGGCAAGATCGGTTACCGACTCACCCACAGACCGGTACCCCAGGATAGCGATCTTCCGGGACTTGGACTGCGGCATCTTCTCACACTCCACAGCCCCGGCCCAAACCACATCAACCGCAGCGGCGGCGGCTCCTGCTGGTGCTGGAGACGACGACGGCGGCGGCAGCAGCGGCGGCGGCCGGGGAGAGCGACATACAGAGGAAAAGCGGCGACGACGGCGGGCGGGCGGGCTGGGTCTCTCTCCCCCGCTCCTGAGTTTCCCCCCACTTCACTCCCCCCAACCGCCCGGAACCGACCGCGAGACACCGACCCCCTCCCCCCACAACACACACACGTGACACCACCCTCTCCCTCCCGGTTAGGCCCCGCCCCTACGTGACCCGAGTGTCAGGCTTTCCCCACCACCACACACACTCACACACACACTCCAACTCAATCGTTTTTTTTCCTTGCCCTCTCCTTTTCCACCCCAATGAAAGGTGGGCAGGGTTTCAATGAAAAAAAAAGGCGCCGAAGATTTTCTCGAAAAAGACACGACTAAAACTCGCTGCGTCATCAATCCCCCCCACCCGGTCTCCGCCGCTTATTAATTACGCTCCTTCTTTTCGAGCGCTGATTGGGCATCCTTCCTCCCACTTGAGCAATGACGCGACGGAACCTCCTTCTCCCATTGGGTTAGGGGAGGCCGAGCGGAAAGGAGGCGGTGTCGAGAGGACTGGGCGGTGAGTTGGTCTCGACACCTCCGAGCTAAAAATAAATTCCTGGCATCAGCCGCGCGGTGGGGCGCCCGTGGCGTTAGTAGGCTTCGAAACGCGAGAGGGAAGGGCGGGGCGAAAAAGAGCTCCTTTGGGATTGGTGAAAGTAGAGCGGAGAGGGAGGGGCGGAAAAGAGCGAGCGCAACTCTGGTTGGAAAGGAATGTTGGGCGGTTGGTTCGGCGCGAGCCAGGTGAGCCCATAAAAGGCTCCAAGCTCGCAGTTCCTACGATAAGGAGGCTTGCGATCATTGGGCGGTTTCTTCTTTGGCGTCTTGCAAAAATAGCAAGTTTACATGTGGAAGACGCTTTACTGTTTCTGAGACCCAGACTTCGCTGAAAGCGAGTGGGTGGAGATGCGATGGCGCTTTTTAATAGTTTTAAGAATACAAATTACGACACATGGGGATCTCATTTTGGGAATCTAAAAAGCCACTAACTCTAGGATCACATCAGGCTTGTTAGTAGGCTACCTTCTTGGAAATAGTTTCTTCTGTAGTCACCTAGGCGAGCTGTAAAAGTCAGCAGGTGCAAGAGGATACAAATAATAAAAATGTCATTCCTGACAGAAAGTACCCTCAAGACCTTGTTTTCCGAGATGTGACCTTGATAGGACAAGGACTTTGTTTCTGATCACTTATTTCAACTCCACATCAAACAGCAAATAGCTGTATATAAAAAGTTCCACTGTTCCCCCATTACAGTTCTCATAACTCCTGCCTATCTACTTCAGAGGCCTCCTAACCAGTCTTCTTGGGCTTCTGTCCCTATATCCCCCAATAACCCCTGATCAACTTACCAGACTAATCTTCCTAAAACAAATTACAGTTATGTCCCTCTTCTGAAAACTTCAGGGCTCCCCTCATCCAATAAACTCAAAACTAAAATTTAACCATTTTAACCAAAATTATTTTAATTCAAAAGAATGATGCCTCCCTTAGGGGGAATAAAACAATCCATTCAAGAGCCTCTATGAAAGCCAATGTAATTAAAATGACAATTCTACCTAAAATAAATCTATTTACTCACTATCATCTCAAGTTACCAAAAAAAAAAAAAAATTAAGCTAGAAAAAAATTTATTTTGGAAAAACAAAAGGTCAAGAATGTCAAAGGAATTAATGAAAGAAATATAAAGGAAGGAAGTCTAGCAGTATTAAATACTAAATTATTAAACTGTTATAACAACTATAAAAATTATCTTGTATTGGCTAAGAAATAGAATGGTGGATCAGTAGAGTAGAATAGATATATGATACACAATAGCAAATATATTTACCTTGTGACTGATAAATGTAAAGACTTAAGTTTTGGGGATAAGAATCAACTATTTGGTAAAAATTGTTGGGAAAACTGCAAAGCAGTCTGACAAAAACTAAATATAAATCAATATCTTAGACCAGGATGAGGTCAGAATGGATATATGTCCTATACAAAAAGGGAGACGTTATAAGTAAATTAGAAAAACATGGAACATACTCTGTAGTTGATTTTTGGATAGGAGAATTAATAACTTAATAACAAAAGATTGTGAAATGTAAAATGCATAATTTTGAGCACATTAAACTTTAAAAGTTTTGTATAAATGAAACCAATGTAGACAAGTTAAAAGGAAAGCAGAAAATTGAAGGAAAAATTATATAGATAGTTTCTTGGATAATGGTTTCATATCTCAAATATATCAAGAACTTTGTAAAATTTATAGGAATATGAGTCTCTCCCCAATTTATGGTTAAAGGATATGAATGGGCAGCTTTTGGAAGAAGAAATCATAGTTACATATAGTTATATGAAAAAATGCTCTAAGTAATTATCGATTAGAGAAATGCAAATTAAAATAACTTGGGTGCCACTTCACACTCATCAGATTGGCAAATGTGACAGAAAAAGAAAATCGAGAATCTAGAAGTAATGTTGAAAAACTGGGACACTAATGCCCTGTGGTGGAGTTGTGAACTGGTCCAACTATTTTGGAGAGCAATTTGGAATTATGCCCAAAGAGTTACAAAACTGTGTATGCTCTTTGACCCAGCAATACCACTGTTGGGTCTTTCTAGAGGTTATCAGGGAAAAAGGAAAAGAACCTCTATATTCTAAAATATTTATAGCAACTCTCTTTGTGGTGGTTAAAAACTGGAAATTGAGGGGATGCCCATCAATTCAGGAATGACTTAATAAGTTGTGATTCATGATTGTGATGAAATGCTACTGTGCTATAAGAAACAATGAGCGGGTTGACTTGCATGAAATAATAAAGAGTGAAATGAGTAGAATCCAAAGAATATTATATATGGTAACAGCAATATCATTTGAAGAGTAACTAAACTATTCTGAGTAAAATGAATACTTAAATCAACTACAAAGGACATTTCTCTCAGAAGAAAGATACTATCCACCTCCAGAGAAAGAACTGATATATGGAAATATGTATTATATGGTTTCACATACACATCTGTGTCAAATGTTGGCCTCCTCTACTGTGGGATTGGTAGACAGCAAAGAACTCAAAATGTAACAAAAAAATGTTTTTTAATTAAAAAGAATAACATTGGCCTTAAGGGGGAAAATAACTGAAATTCTCTATCTGCCATTCAAGAGCTTTTATGAAATAAACCAAAGTTAAATTTATGTATCCCATGCCTTTCCATACAACTTTTAATTATTAAATACCTACTTTGTACAAATCTCCCTGTTAGGCCCTGGGGAAATACAGTATTGGAAAGGGACTTAATGTTTATCCTCAAGATAATTACATTCACTATTACTTGCTAAATGCATTCCAGAATTATAAAACTAAGCACTACTTTCCAGTCAAATCAGACTTTTTATTATTCTCAGAACATTGCAAACACTTTTTTTCAATCTCTATACCTTTCCTCCTGCTATTCCCTCAAATTGGAGGGAACTCAATACTCTTCTCAGAAACATTTCATGTGTAAAAATCTTATCCTTCAGAAGTTCAGTTCAAGTAATACTTGCTCCATGAAGTCTTCCATGATAGCTGTAGTCACAAATCATCTCTTCCTTCTATGAGATTCCTTAAACATTTTGTACCTCTCATAGCATTTTTATATTATGCTCGTAAATATTTATGTACTTATCTTTTCTCAGCCCTCTCTGGCATACTCTGCCCTTCCTCCCCTCCAAATAAATCATAACCTCTTTCAGGGCATTATAAAGTGCTTTGCAAATCATAAAGAGTTAAATCACTGCTATTTGTTGTTGTGTGAAACTAGATGTTACCAGAATATTTTGCATTCTGTTGAATTGAACTGAATTTTCTCATATAGAATAGGAGAAATATGGTGCAAATGATTTAGAAGTACATAATTCAAGTCAGGAGTAAAAGAAGGGAAGTCATTGAAAACTGAGAGATGTCCATCAATTGGAGAATGGCTGAACAAGCTATGGTATAGGATTGTAATGGAATAGCATTGTGTCATAAGAAATGATGAAAAGAACAATTTCAGAATAATCTGGAAAGACTTATATGAACTGGTGAAGTAAGCAGAACCAAGAGAACATAGTAACATCAATATTCTACAATGATTAACTGTGAATGACTTAACCATTTATTGCATATATCTTGTAAGGGTTAAAATAGGGGTTTTGACAAAATAAGAGCAGCTTTTAATAATTTAAGTTTTAATGAGAATATAGTAGAGTTGTAAATTAATATTATCCCTTTAAGCCAGAGAAAACTTCTAGCAGCTTTTAACAATCAACTATAGATAAATAGATGGGTAGATAGATAGATAGATAAATAGATAAATAGATAGATAGAGATAGAGAGATAGATAGAAAGAAAAGAGGAAAGAGAGATTACTAATCTTATACCCTATAAATATACCTAAAATTCCTAATACTACCTAAAATTTCTAAAACCCCTACTCTAACTGTCTTCAAGGACAGGTTCTTCTGCCTGGCCAGACCAGGCCTAGGCTACCCAAAATTGATTCACTATCTACCTAGCTACACTAATAAATAAACAGCCATTACCCACGACCTCCCTAAATAAGGTTTATCCTTCAAGTGCCGGGGTTTAACTGTCAGTCACCCCTTGCCTTAGAGACAGTCTCCTGCTCCCTCAAGGTCCAGAGGCAAAAGCCCTTTCAAGACTTAAGCCAAAAGCCCCCTCAGTAAGCTCAGGCCCACCTTTATATAAACACCAACCCACACTCTAATCACCAACCTGTACCACCAGCAACCAACCCCCAAAGACCCACTCACACCTAGCAGCTAACTTTCCCGCAACTGCCAGTCCTAACTGTCAGCAACTCACTCTCCTGTCAGCAACTGACACCCTGCAACTGACACTGATGCAGCAGGGGGCTCCCCAGTTCCTATTTCCTGTCACTGTGGGCTGGTTAATTCCTACACATCTCTATGGTAAGAGGACTTCCAGGTCCCCCGTTAAATTAAAAAAGAAATAAATAATTCATTTTTACAATGTTTAGTATTGATATTTCTTCATTGTCTATAGTACCTCTTAGCAAGATGTATTTCCTTCCTTATCTCTTTTAATCAAATTTATTTTTGCCTTAGCTTTGTCTGAATTCATGATTGCTACTCCTGCTTTCTTTACTTCAGATGATGCACAATAAATTCTGCTCCAGCTTCTTACTTTTACTCTGTGTGTCTCCCTACCTCCAATGTATGTCTTGTAAAAATATATTATAGGATTCTGGTTTTTAATTCACCTTGCTATCCAGTTCCCTTTTATGGGTGAATTCATCCCTTTCACATTTACAGTTATGGTTACCAAGTGTATGTTCCCTTCCATCTTATTTTCCCTTTTTGATTTTGCTCTTTCTCCTTTTGCTTCGTCCCTTCTCACAGGTGTTTTGCTTTTAATTACCACCCCCTACTTCTCCCTCCCTTCTAATATTCCCACACACATACTTGTCTTATTCCCCTCCTACTTCTTTATAGGGTAAGATATTTTATGCTTGAATAAATGTGGTTGTTATTCTCTTTCTGAGCCAATTTCAATAAGAGAAAGGTTTAAGATTGTCTTCCACCACCCTCATCTTCCCCTCCATTGTAATAGTTTTTCATACCTCTTTAGTTGAGATAATTTACTCCATTCCACCTTTCCCTTCCCTTTTCTCTCAATGAAATCCACTTTTTCACCTCTTGAATTTTTTGACATATTATATCATTCTAACATGCTTATTCCCATACCCTCTATCTATGTATATTCCTTCTAACTGCTCTAATACTGATTTTTAAAAATAAAAATGACAACTATCCCCTTTCCACATAGGAATATATAGTTTGACTTTATTGAATCCTTTAAGTTTTCTCTTTTTTTATTAACCTTTGTAGGCTTTTCTTGCTTCATGTGTTTAGACATCAAATTTTCTGTTTAGATCTGGTCTTTTTATCAGGTATGTTTGGAAATAAATTTTATTAAATGACCATTCCCCCTCCTCCCCCCCCCCCCCAAAATATACTCAGTTTTGTTGGATAGGTAATTCTGGGTTTTAAAACTAGATTTTTTTTGCCTCCTGGAATATTATATTCCAAACCTTCTGCTCCTTTAATGTGGAGGCTGCTAAGTCCTATGTAATCCTGACTATAGCTTTTAGCTAATATTTTCTTTTAGCTGCTTACAATGTTTTCTCCTTCACTTGTGGGTTCTTGAATTCAGATATATATATATA
>NC_058134.1:96531527-96655406 GCF_016433145.1 Gracilinanus agilis | reverse complement strand
CTTATCTCTTTCTTATTTATTTTTTGGTTTGATTTATCTAGATCTGAAAGAGGAATATTTAGATCTCCCACTAGTATGGTTTTACTATCTATTTCCTTCTTGAGCTCAGCCAGTTTCTCCTTTAGGAATTTGGAAGCTATACCATTTGGTGCATACATGTTGAGTACTGTTATTTCCTCATTGTCTGTACTGCCTTTTATCAGGGTGTAATTACCTTCCCTGTCTCTTTTAATCATATCAATTTTTACTTTGGCTTTGTCAGAAATCATGATCACCACTCCTGCCTTTTTTTTCTCAGAAGCCCAAAAGATTTTGCTCCAGCCCTTGACCTTAAACCTGTGTATGTCCACCTGCCTCATATGTGTTTCTTGTAGACAATATATGGTAGGATTTTGGTTTCTAATCCACTCTGCTATTTGCTTCTGTTTTATGGGCAGGTTCATCCCATTCACATTCAGAGTTATAATTATCAGTTGTGTATTCCCTAACATTTTGATATCCTCTCGTAGTTCTACCCCTTTTTCTTATACTATTTCCTTCTAAACCAGTGGTTTGTTTTAGACCAATCCCTTGTCCCCTCCCTTGATTTAATTCCCTTTCTGTGCCCTCCCTTATTATTCCCTCTTTTTATTTTTAAGGCCTAATGAATTCCCTCCCCCCTCTCCTCCCCTCCTTTTTTGTCCTCCCCACTCCCCCGCTCCCCTTGGTTAATCCCTTCTGACTTTCTCAGTAGAGTTAGTTAGAATTCTATATCCCAATGGATATAGCTACTCTTCCCTCTCAGGATTAATTCCACTGAGAGTAAGGTTTAAATTGTACCTCTTAATGCTCTCTTCCTCTCCTTCTTATAATAGTATTCATCCCCTCCCCTTCCCATGCTCTCTTTGTGTGGTATAGAATATCCCATTTTTCTTATTTATTCAAGTTTCTCTTGGTGTCATCTACTATTTACCTCCCTCTTTTTTTCCCCACCCCATCTCATCTTAGATCTTTTAGTGCTCCAACCTCTCCCTAGAAGAATAATTCTTCTAATTACTATAATAGTGAATACAGTTTTTGAAAATTACACATAACATTTCTCCATATAGGAATACAAATAATTTAATCTTATTAAAGCCCTTAAAAGAGGCAAATTTAAAAATAAGAGTTTTATTTCTTTCCCCTCTTTCTTATTTACCTTTTCATGTTTCTCTTGGTTTTTGTGGTTGGATATTGAACTTTCCATTTAGTCCTGGTCTTTTCTATGCAAGTACTCAGAAATCTTCTATCTTGTTGAATGCCCATACTTTCCCCTGGAAGTATATAGTCAGTTTTGATGGGTAGGTGATCCTTGGTTGTAGACCCAGTTCTCTTGCCTTTCTGAATATCATATTCCAAGCCTTGCAGTCTTTTAGTGTGGAGAATGCCAGATCCTGTGTGATCTTGATTGGTGCTCCTTGATATCTGAATTGTCTCTTTCTGGCTTCTTGTAAGATTTTTTCTTTTACTTGGAAGCTCTTGAATTTGGCTATTATATTCCTGGGTGTTGTCTTTTCAGGGTCTAGTGTAGAGGGTGATCTATGGATCCTTTCAATGCCTATATTGCCCTCTTGTTGTAAAACTTCAGGGCAGTTTTGCTGAATAATTTCTTTTAGTATGGAGTCCAAATTCTATTAATTTCTGCTTTTTCAGGAAGACCAATGATTCTCAAATTGCCTCTTTTAGACCTGTTTTCTTGGTCTATTAACTTCTCATTGAGATATTTCATGGTTCCTTCTATTTTTTCATTCTTTTGACTTTGCTTTATTAATTGTTGTTGTCTCGTGAGATCATTGGCTTCTAATTGCCCAAGTCTAGCCTTTAGAGACTGGTTTTCGGCTAAAATCTTTTGGTTTTCCTTTTCAATCTGGTCTATCTGGTTCTTCAAGGCTTCCAGCTGATCATTTCTGGTCTTCAATTTGCTTATAATTCATTTGATTTCTGAGCCTCACTTTCCAATTGTGAAATTCTGCCTTGAAAACTGTTATTTTCTTGCCAGATCTCTTCCATCTTTCTCATAATCTCAGATTTGAACTCTTCAAGATCTTGTGACCCATTTTCATTTTTTTGGGAAGGTTTGCATGTCTTTAATTGTTTGTCCTCCTCTATTTTCTGGGTTTTTTTCTGTGCAGAAGTTATGAAGTGTTAGTTTTTTCTTTGTCTTTTTGTTTATTTCTTGGGCTTTGCTTGGCATCATTGTGCTTTATCCCCCAGAAATCTGAGTAAGGCAATCTGATTCTCTTCGTATGGAGTTAGGGAGCAGTTTTTACCTGAGGCTATTTTGTGAGTCTCCTGGTTTCTCTGGGGACCCTCCTGGGGTCTCTGGTCTAGCTGTTTTCAGGGTTGAGCCCCTGTGTTCCTAGCCAGCTGCCCAGAGCCCAGAACTTGGCCCACATTTGCTCCTCTACCTGGGGTTTTCCCCTGAGTCTGAGCATGCTGGGCGCTGCTGCTACCTCTCTCAGCCCCACTCCAGTGTCCAAGGTCAGAGTTTTCCAGCCTCCTGGGGTCTCTGGTCTAGCTGTTTTCAGGGTCGAGTCCCAATGGTTCTAGCCAGCTGCCCAGAGCCCAGAACTTGGCCCACATTTGCTCCACCATCTGAAGTTTTTCCCTGAGTCTGAGCATGCTGGACACTACTGCTGCCTCTCTCAGCCCCACTCCCTTGTCCAAGGTATGAGTTTTCCAACCACCTGGGAATCAGGTCTTGCTGCTCTCAGGGACAAGGTCCTAGTACTGCCAGCTAGCTGCCAAGGGGCTAGATTTTGTGCCCCCCCCCCCGGATCTAACTCTGGTGGGCTTCCTCTGTCTCTAGTACTATGGGTGGGTGGGGGAGGGGTGATCCCCTCACATTTTGATGGGAGCTATTTCCCCCCCTTATAGTGTGGAAATGCCCAAATCCCACGTACCTTCAATACTGCGCCCTATTGTGGGATCCCTTCTTTCATCTGGATTTGTTTTTTTGTCCTTTGGAGGTACTCCATATCCATTGGTAAGGAGAGAAAGTCACCCTGCCTCTACTCTGCCACCATCTTAACCTGGAAGTTCACTTTTATTTTAAAGGTGGGCTTTGTTCTCAGGGTAGAGAGGGCATTCTCTTAAACTTTGGTTCTTCCTTGATACTACTCTTTGCTCTATTTCTGGGTTTCTGCAAGTTTCACTTCTTCCAAGGTGGTATGATGGCCTGTGGACTAGGAGCTCCTAAAGCTACTCCCACTGATGATTCAGTCTCCCCCCTGAGGCTGCTGATGGCTTGCAGAGCTCAGAGCACTATGCGCTACTCTGTGCTGGGGCTCAAAGTCTAACCTTAGGCTTGGGTGGAAGTGTTTGGTCTTACTCTGTGTTTGACCAGGTTAGGCACACTGGGGACTACTTTGCCCTGGGGTGTGTAATGTTACCTTGAGCTTTGTTAAGGGCTAGCTGTGGGTCTTGGTCCAGGCTTACACAGACCAGGCATGCCACACATATTACCTTATGCTTGGGTTCAAGTCCTCACTATAATCTTGGTCTGGGGCTCTTGGTCTCACTCTGAGCTTACATAGATAAGGTGTGTCACACAGACTGCTGGGATTCCAGACCTTACAGTAGCTGGGGCTGGGAACTTTATAGTATGTGCATGGGGTTGCGTGGCTTTTGGCATGGGCAGAATCTTAGGGTCTGGATGTTGGCCTCGGCCCAAGTTCAGAACCTGGAACAGTAGATGTGGGGTGGTGGGGTTGCTATTAAGCTTTCTCCAATACTCCTTTATATAGATTCCTGCAGATTGTACTCCCCTCTCACTCCAGTGAACCAGACCCTCTCTGCCCACCTTTTCAAGCTCTCTGCATGAAAGATGATTCATTCTGTCTCCTATTGGTTCTTTCACTCCAGTGTTCATTTAAGTGTTATTTTAAGGTTGGTTGGAGAGGATTCTCATGGTGGTTTGAGCTTCCCCTGCTTCTACTCCATCATCTTAGCTCTACCCCCAATTTTTAAGAGTATAAACAATCTCAATACCAAAAAATTGAGCCCTTCTCCTAAAATGGGAATAATATTTGGATCTGTGATTCATTGGTGTGGGTACTTCTTCCAGTGATACAATTTGTAAATACTGGCACATTTTCTCATCTTGCACAATTGTTTTTATGTCTTCACAATAGAGAGGGTTTCCTCTCCATCTCTTATTGTCATGGAAACCAGTAAGCCACTCAGATTTATATCAATTATCTTTTGCTCCCTTTACATCCATCTCATCTGGTCATACTGCTTTCTAATAATAACTTCACACCATTTCCCCCTTCCCCTACATGGTTCTTTGTTGATAGGTAATATGCTATAGTCTGCTTATGCCATTTAAAAAATAGCCTAATCATAATAATAGTTTAATGCTAGATGATTACTATACAAAGTAATGGTAGGAGTAGAGAGATAGAGAAAATTGGCAGATAGTTTTCACCATATTACCATTTGTGGTTAAGTGACCTTTTTCCTAGTTAACAATGTCTGGGTCAAAGACAAATTTAAAAAAGGGGCTTTTCATGAGATTAGTGAAGACCAATGACCAGAACTTGGATATTTTTCCACACCCTCTGGTCCTGTTCATTGTAATAACCATTCTTAGGTGACTAGCCTCTAGTAAATTCTTGTACTGAAATCAAAATCCTCAGTCTTTGAATTGGGTGACTTAATACCAGGGAGATCTATGTTCTGCTCTGTTTTCAGCTCATGACTCTCTTCTGTTCAAATATCTTCAGTGGCTTATTCTTGCCTTCCAAACAGGAAATGGAAGCTCCTTAAAGGCAGGAAGTACGGTAAATTTTTGCTTTAGTATCCCTTTAGCCAAGCACCTACCAGGAGCTAAAGGATTTTTTTTTAATTAGGAACCTCAGTATTTTATTGAGGAAGATAAGATATTATGGGCACACACTCACACACCACACATATATGCACATCAATACATATATTCTTAATATGATTAGATCTTAGTCACCCCATATAGGGTGTGGTTAGTGACATGAGTTCTTCAGAAACTGTGGTATTACAGCATCACTGAAAGATAATATTGATAAGAAGTGATTTCCTTTTATTTCAGGGAGGATCATGGAGCCAATAAAAAAGCACTCTGTGTAGTTTTCCAAATTAAAGTCTTCCTGCTCTTTTCTTTCTATTGATTCTAGCTTTAGTTCTTACTTATCTTCAGGATTTGTCCACTGGGGAGACCACCTCAATAGCCTGTCCATCTAATTATATGTCAGAGTTCAGAAAAATGGACTTTCTTCATTCATTTGGTTTTTCCTCTGTAAATAATTAACCAAACTCTTTTAAGTGATTGTTGATCTCATTTGGAAGATTCTTTAATGTTCTTGGGTTTGATATAATCAAGACATTTACTTTGTCATGAGCATATGCTTTTTGTTTTACACCTAACTTGATATTAATAATCAAAAGTTGCTGGGTTGTTACAACTTCCAGGAAATCTTGTTCTCTTTTAACATATGCATCACAGGAAATTTGTTGTAGGAGATTGTCCCCCCTCTATTCAATGAAATGCTTTTTTTTTTTTTTAAACCCTTGTACTTCGGTGTATTGTCTCATAGGTGGAAGATTGGTAAGGGTGGGCAATGGGGGTCAAGTGACTTGCCCAGGGTCACACAGCTGGGAAGTGGCTGAGGCCGGGTTTGAACCTAGGACCTCCCATCTCTAGGCCTGACTCTCACTCCACTGAGTTACCCAGCTGCCCCATGAAATGCTTTTTAAATAGTTAGCAAACAATTAAGCACAATGAGAGCTTGTCTTCTTTGTACTTTTCAGTTAGTTGAGTGAACATAGAGATGTAGTCTGATAAAATATCATTTGCAAAAGTCTATGTCAAGAAGACCCAAGTTCAAATCCAGCCTTAAGCACTGATGAGCTGTGTGGTCCTGGGTAAATCAATTAATCTTTATTTGCCTCAGTTTCCTTCTCTGTAAAATAAGTATAATAATAACACTTTCTTCCCAAGATTACTGTGTAGATCAAATTACATCATGTTTGTAAAGCACTTTGTAAACCTTAAAGCATCCTATAAATGCTATTATTATTCTTTTGTTTTGTTTTTGTTTTGTTTTGTTTTTAAACCCTTAACTTCTGTGTATTGGCTCCTAGATGGAAGAGTGGTAAGGGTGGACAATGGGGGTCAAGTGACTTGCCCAGGGTCACACAGCTGGGAAGTGTCTTATTATTATTCTTAAAATAAGCATATTGTTTGATTATTGGGGTAGGTAGGTGGGGCAGTAGATAGAACCTGGAATCAGGAAGGCTTGGGTTCACATTCAGGCTCAGACACTTATTAGTTGTGTGACTCTGGGCAAGCCACTTAACTTTGCCTTGGTTTCCTCATCTGTAAAGTGAGCCAGAGAAGGAAATGACAAACCACTCCAACATCTTTATCAAGAAAACACTTAATGGGGTCAAGAAGAGATGGACACAACTGATCAGCAAGAAACAATTATTTGCATTTTCTCAGTTGCCTTTCAAAAAGTTGTCTGAGGTTTTCTTCCAAGTCTTTGATATCCCCTCCTCCTTTAGAGATCTGAGAAGTGATCCTTCAAAACCCTCAAAACTATATTGCCTCCAGTATAGGCCTCCTATGTTTATATTTGCTCCAGTCATCTATCTACTCTTCCCATTTTTGTTTTCTTTCATGCTATTTCTTGTTCTTGCAGCATGTCAGAGAAAATAGTTTGTTAGAGTTTTCTTGATGGATTATTTCCACTTTTTAATCTACTTTTTTGTCCTCTTGTTTCACATTTAAATGCTCTCTGAAAATTTTTGCTTAATTGGATCACTTGTCATGTTTTTTTTTTTTATAACCTTTACCTTCTGTCTTAGAATTGACAATAAGCATTGATTCCAAGGCAGAAGAGTTGTTAGGATTAGGCAATTGGGGTTAAGTGACTTGTACACAGGTAGGAAATGTCCAAAGCCACATTTCAACCCAGGACCTTCCATCTCCAAGGCTTAGCTCTTTATCCACTGAACCATTGCACTGCCCTGGCCATTCTTTCTTTAAACCTTTTCCCCTTTACTACTTCCCAATGTTTTATAAGGAAATAATACTCAATCTTCAACAACTCTCTATAAAAAGTTTTTCTTTATACTTTATGCTGAGATTATATTTAAAATAATAAAATATTTAGTAGTTAAGCTGGTTTGTAATTTCCTCCCTAGTTTGAGCATCAGGACCATTTTTGTCTTATTAAAAGGGGTTTGGCAGTATGCATTCTTTAGTTTTTGAAAATGACTTCTGTAGTACAAGTATTAATTACACTTTGAAGGTTTTGTAGATAGTATTCATTTGTGGAATCTAATTGAAGGAAATTTAGTAGTTATCCTATGAGTTAATTGATTTTTCTTTCTTGGATTGAGTTGTTTAAGATCTTTCTTATAAAGGTTTTGTTAATTGAGTATTTTATATTTTTGTAGATCATTATATATTTCTTTTTAAATTGTCAATTTTACTGTCATAAGCTGTGTATCTGGCAATTATTTTAATTTTCTACGGTGGATTAGCTTGTTTACTCTTTTATTTAGATAATTTGATTTTCCTCTTTTAAAATTATCAGCTAACAATTTTATTAGTCTCAAAAATCAGCCTTTGTTTTATTTATCATTTCTAGAATTTTTAATTTTTAATTTTATCTGTGTTTTTAAAAACAATTCTTACCACAGATCAAAGCACGCAATTTTCCACTTTAGTTTATTTGGTATTTGTTTTGGGGGTTTGGTTTCATATGATTATTCTCCTAGAAAAATGATCAGTATGAAAATGTTTTACCTGATAATACATGTATAATCCAGATCGAATTGTTTGACAGCTCTGGGAGGGGGAGAGGGAAGAGAGAGAGGGAGACAATTTGGATCATATAACTTTGTAAAATTTATGTGGAAATTTGTTATTACATGTAATTGGTAAAATAAAATATTTTATTAAAAAAGGATTCTTGTTTTTTGTGCTTATTTTAGATTACCTAATTTGTTGATTTTCTGTTTTTAAAATGCATTCTCAATTCTTAGCCTTCTTTTTCCTATTTTGTTAATGAATGTTTTCAGAGAAAAAAATTTTTCCTCTTAGGACAGCTTTAGCTGCAGCCCAAAGATTTTTACAATGAGTTTATGTCCTAAACCAGTATAAAAGTTTAAACAGGACTACAGGGATCAGACAAGCCTATGTTGTAGAGATCTGTTTAGTTAAATATGCTCTGGAATGGCCCACTCCATACTACAATTTTCATCTCTATGGAGAGTAGAAATATGGTCATGACTGCGTTATCACTTCTTTATTCTCCTATTTTCAAAAGGGATATTTCAAACCAGAATTATGTCTATCTATTACATATCAATGGGCAGCTAGGTGGTACCCTGTAGTCAGGAAGACCTGAGCTCAAATTTGACCTCAACCATTTTACTAATTGTGTGACCCTGGCCAAGCCATTTAACTCTGTTTGTCTTAATTTTCTTTTCTGTAAAATGAGGTAGAGAAGAAAATGGCAAACAACTCCAGTATCTTTGCCAAGAAAATCCCAAATGGGGTTGAAAAGAATTGGACAGAACTGAAACTATTCAATTATAACAAAATTACACATCAGATATTTTTAGCCTAAGCATATGATTCTCTAGATTGATCAACTAATAACAACTTATTTGTCAACATTTAGACATTGTGCTAAGCACTGATTGGAAATAGCCCCACTCCAGGCCAGGAGGATAACACTTAATTAAATCTTGACCATTTTAGCTACCTTCCCACCAAACACATATCATGTACAAGATAATCATGATTAGCAAGAATGTGAAAGAAGCAGTGAAGTAGAAATTGGGGGAATTGTTATATAGATTAGTTTAGACAATAAAATACAAAATTTCTATGTAGATTAATTTAGATAATAAAAAATAAAGGGGCGCTGTGGCTCTAGAGCAAGGTGAAAGCTCAATGGAGGAGAGAACAATCTCACCCAAGGAGGCTGCTCTTAGTATCTGGGGGCTTTAGGCACCAGGATATGTAGGGATGCCAGCTTTCTCCAAGTACTTAGCAATTTCTGTCAGTCCTTTCAAGTTCTTCCTTGCCCCCTTTTCTCCTAGCTCTTCAGTTCTCTCTACTCTTCTCTTCAAAGTGTCTCAGCCAATCTGGAATCACATCCATCTTTCTCCAGATATGCAGCTCGCAGCATCACAAGGTACGACACCATTATTACCCTTGGCTACTGTATCTCCTCAACTGGCAAGGAGGTCAGGTGTTTGCTGGGTAAGATGGTTTCTAGACTTTTGGTTTCCTCATTGTGGTTACTGATTTTCACTAGTTAGATTTTCTTAGGAAATTTCAATTAATACATGGATTTTTAACCATTTCCTATTTTTTTTTTTTTTTTTGGTGTCAATGGCTTATTTAATTAGATCAGGCTGCTGGACTTTCTTCATTTATACAACAAAATTCTCACCATTACCATTCTGTGAAGGAACGTCAATCTACTCTCCTATAATTCTACTTAGAATCTTTGTTAATTTTGATTATTTTCTACTGCCTAGATTGAAGAGCCTCTCCTTGGATACCCCTCCCCATTATCTCCTACTCATCAAATCATCCCCATCTTTCCTGTGTCCCTATTCCACTTTACCTTTTCATTATGCCATCTGTAACTTTTGTTCTATTGTTAGTCAACTGGCCTTCTTTTTAGACTTGTGTCTTCTCCTTGGAAATGGCTTTGGATAAACAAATACAATACAAATCGAAAATACAAATGTATTTCACTTCATGTGTACATTTTGTTTCTCCCCCATAGAATATAAGCCTCTTGAGGGCACAGTCTGTTTTGTTTTTGCCTTTGTATTTCCAGTGCCTAACAGAGTGCCTAGCATATAATATATACTTAATAAATACTTGTTTAGGGGGCAGGTAGGTGGCCTAGTGGATTAAGAGTCCTGAGTTCAAATCTGGCCTCAGATACTCCCTAGATGTGTGACCTTAAGCAAGTCATTTAACCCTCATTGGCTAGCCCTTACCACTCTCCTACCTTGGAACCAATAGACCTTGGAACTAAGATGGAAGGTAAGAGTTTAAAAATAAATAAGTACTTGTTTAGTTGAGTAGATTCATAACTGTCAGAAATCAAAGGCAATGTGTCTCTAGCTATAGGGACTTTTTCAAGGAAATGGAAAGTCTACATAAATATACACACACACATACACATACACAAACTAAAACCTTTCGGAAGTTAACCATTGTCAGATGTAAAATCCACACATTTATTCTCTACCCTATCTCAATCCTTACCATCACTGCAGGTCAGAGATTAACTGGGCAATATTTACCCCGCCCCCCCCAAGAAAGACAATGCAGAGCTAGAAGAGTTTGTCTCCTTTGCTTTGATTCTTTTTCTTTTCCATTCTTGCATTTTCTCCTTGTAGTCCAAAATTCCGAGATCAATACATTTTGTTATTAAGGTTGAAAATAAGTAACACCCCCTCTATGAGCCAACAGTCCATTGTAGTAAGTAGACAGTATATAATGCAATATCTTAGAAAGACTTGGAAGTTACTCACATAATGTCAGTCTCCATAGGCCCTTTGTTGGACTAACAGAACATTGGGGCACATAGGAAGTATTTCACTCCTGTGCCTTTCTAGTTGATTTCTTCTGGTCTTCTCATGGTCTTGGGCACTAAGTCTTTAGGAGGCTATTTTCAGAGTCACTATACCCTTAGGGTGGGAAGGTTCCATCAACATAAAAGAGATTGTGTTCATTTCCTCTGAAATTTTTGTCTATTAATGCAAACAATTCTTGTCCCAATATATCATTCTTCTCAATCAAGAGAGAGTTCTCAGAACTTTGTTACACTGAATTAAAATGAGAAAGAAGAATCTATAATCATTGCTAGCCCCATTCTTCCTTGAAAATCTGCCTGGTAAAATCATTCTCCCGAGACCATAGAATTATAACCCTCAAACACTGAAAGGATCCTTAGCGTATCTATCTTGCAGTGTTCTTAAATAACTCAAACATCTGAAGGGAGTAGTCGCTATTGTGTTGTTGTTTCTAACTTACACGGGGAGTTTTTTAGATGATGAAATGTATTTTCTGGCTGGGAAAGGAAAAAAGGGCGAGCAAAGGCAAGAGAAGAGGGAGATGTAGGGAAGTTATACTAAACTTCATCCAGACCTGAATGTTAAGTAACCTAAATTTGAGTACAGTATTAAACTATTTATTCTCTTGAAACTATTTTGCTTTCTTTTTCCTCAGCCTTTATCTCGTAGCAGTGCCTGGCACAGAGTAGATATTTAAAATATGCTTTTTTGATTGATGGGTAAAAGATTGATGGGAATGGAGATCATTGGAGTTATCTTCATTATTTGATACATCAGCACCTGAGCATTAAGCTGAAACCAGGAGCCAGAAAATTAGCATAATCACACTCTAAAAAAATCACCCTTATGTCTTCATATTTTCAGACCTTTGATTGCTGGCAGATAGATTTTTTTCTCAACTTTGATGGCTTTCCTTTAAAGGAGTATATTTCCTTAAGGGAGTATTAGTATGGAGATTTCTGGAATTTTCTCATATTCTTTTTTTTTTTTTTTAAACCCTTGTACTTTCGGTGTATTGTCTCATAGGTGGAAGAGTGGTAAGGGTGGGCAATGGGGGTCAAGTGACCTGCCCAGGGTCACACAGCTGGGAAGTGGCTGAGGCCGGGTTTGAACCTAGAACCTCCTATCTCTAGGCCTGGCTCTCACTCCACTGAGCTACCCAGCTGCCGCATTTTCTCATATTCTTATCTTTTTATTTTCTTAACTTTAGTTATTACCTTTCTTCCTGAGGGTTTTTCCATTGCATAATACTCAAGAAACCAATATATTAATTTTGTTACTTTTGAGTCAGAAAGTTAGTTTTGCAGCTGATCAGTAATTAATATGCTTAATCTGTTTTCCTCTTTCTCTTTACCTAATTTTATTTATTTATTTATTTGTTTGTTTGTTTGTTTGTTTTTAACTTTTACCTTCCATCTTGGAATCAATATTGGTTCCAAGGCGGAAGAGTGGTAAGGGCTAGGCAATGGGGGTTAAGTGACTTGCCCAGAGTCACACAGCTGGGAAGTGTCTGAGGCCAGATTCGAACTTAGGATCTCCTATCTCTGGGCATGGTCCTCAATCCACTGAGCTACCCAGATGCCCCCTTTATCTAATTTTATAACAGATAGTGGCAAACTATTCTGTAAGTTACTTCTGCCTTGATAATTTTCCTGCTATTCTTCTGTTAACTGTTAAGTAAACCTGATTAGCTAAAACACTACACACTGAACCTGAGATAACAATGGTTCCTTATTCCTTGTACACACCTTTATCCATTCCTTGCATTTAATGTTGTGTTTGACCTTTGTTTCTATTAGCTGATGATCTGACTTCACATAATCAGCTAATTGAGAAATGATTCCCACATCAGTAATAAGATGTTTGCCCTGGCTGGCACTTTCTTACTATCTCCTTGAAGAAAATATTTAAGATATGCAGGCATGAAATTTCTTAGTCTACAAATCTTTGGCCTTTTCTTTCTTCACTTAGCCCCATGTATATATTCCAATTTTTTTCACTCTTGTGCCTCCTCTGTGCCCACTTTTGTTTTGAAGTCACCAAGTAACTAGATAGATAGTTAAACCTAGTTTTGTAGATCAGGTTCTTTGTAGAATATCTCTACTTTTTCATCTTCTGTAATAGATGTTGGCACATAAGCTGCAATTGTCTTCATAGTGTCCTTTTCACTTATTTTCATAATCAAAGTAAGATGACCAAAAATATCATTTCACAGATTTCTATTTTCCTTTAAGTGTTGAATGAAATAAACTCTACCTTCCACTTAGTTTCAGCTTCTTTATATCTTCTAGCTTCATTTATTCATTCATTCATTTTAGTTATCAATCATTTTTATTTTTATAAATATAACAATCATATAATACTTGATTTGTTATAAATATGCAATAAATCATAATAAATATATTTATCCAAAGGAAACAAATTCTCACATTAGTTATGTATGTGCAAAAATCTGTCTCATTTTTTCCCCTTTCTCCCAACCAACCCCATCTCCAAGAAGGCAGATAATATGATATAGGCTTTACATATATTATTATATAACACATATTTCCCTTTTTGTCATGTCGACATGACATATATTGCTTACACTAGAAAAAAAACTCATGGAGGAAATGAAATGAAGAATGATATATTATCAATCTGCATTTGAACTCCATCTGTTCCTTTTATGGTGGTGGCCTTTTATGGTCATGAGTGTCTTGGAGTCATCCTGGATCCTTGCCTTGTTGATAATTGTTAAGTCATTCACAGTTGATTTATGATGAGAATGTTGATAAAGATATATCTAAATTCTTTCATTAGTATATCAACCTATTCATTGTTGGACTAAGACAGTGATTCCCAAAGTGGGCGCCACCACCCCCTGGTGGGTGCTGCAGTGATCTGAGGGCGGTGATGGCAACAGGTGCATTTGGGGGCCATGAATAGTTTAGGTCAATAAATAGTTTCATAATTTCAAAGTTCAATGTTTCTAATTTACACCTTTCTTTACTATATTTTACAAAAAAGGTAGAAACATTAATACATATGTCTTTCCTATTAATTGTATTAAAATTAAAAAAAATTAATTTCCAGGGGGCGCTAAGTAATATTTTTTCTGGAAAGGGGGTGGTAGGCCAAAAAAGTTTGGGAACCACTGGACTAAGATCTCACATTTGACGTAGCAACTGTTAAATTAGCTTTTAGAGATTGTGTAAAAGTTATGCAATCCTTATTGCTCACCACTCCCTTTTCCATGAATCTACTCCTATTGCTGTGGAAGGATAAGGAGTTTGTGAAAAATCAAGAGCCATTTTTGAATTTTTCTTTGTTTCAAGGATTGTTGGGGTCAAAGAATTTTTCACCTAGTGGCCAACCTGTGGGAGATGAGTCTCCATTCACATCCTTAGCTATCCTAAACAGCAGGCAGCAGACATTGTAGACTCCCTCTAGGATTTTGTACTAGTTTAGTTTAAAGATTGTTCAATAGTGAAATAGGATACCTTAGGAAGTAATGACTTTCCCCTTATATAGAGGTCTTTAAGTAAAGGCTGGATTACCACTTGTTGAGTACTTGAGTTTTTTGTCAGATATAGGCTAGCCTAGATAATGGTGGGGATCCCTCCCAACTCTGAAATTCTGTGATTTTGTGAAATTGTGGTATAATGAAAATAATGAAATATGATTGCACTATAAGTAACTACAAATACA
This sequence comes from Gracilinanus agilis, assembly GCF_016433145.1. Lineage (NCBI taxonomy): Eukaryota > Metazoa > Chordata > Mammalia > Didelphimorphia > Didelphidae > Gracilinanus > Gracilinanus agilis. The sequence goes on along the minus strand of NC_058134.1, from coordinate 96,641,105 downwards.
AGGAATTCAGAGAAGCACAGGTAGGCTTGCTTGAAGTTAGGCCAGTTTTAAAATGTAGAATCAAAAAAATGTAAATAATCACTATAATAATCTAGATGAGAACATCACTATAAGACAACTGAACTCAAATTAACTGCAATGAACAATCTTGAGGAACAGAGGAGGTAAAGTACTTTTCTCCTTTTTTATAAAGAGGTAGGAAGCTTAGATGCAGAATTTACCGTCAAGCTTGGTTGCTTTGTTGGGCATTTTACTTTTCCTTGTTAGAAAGGGACAGTTCAAAGGGGAAAGGAGGTCCAATGGAAAAAATATTGAATAATGATTGGCTTAAAAAAAATTTTAACCCGAATTCTGTTTCTGACTCTCTAACCTGAGTCCAATGCTTAGCATATAGTGGACATTTAATAATTTCTTACATGATTAATACATTTATAATATCTATTCTTAACCAGAGTAATCAATATACCCTTTCCTTCCCTCAATTTCTCCCTTAAAGACCTATGATATGAATCATGAGCAAACATACATATGTTTAAATTTTGTATCATTGAACAAAGTTTCACAATGCTTGTGGTAATGATTATTTTTCATTCTTTATCTCCAGTACGCAATTCTTTGACTTGTTTGAAGATACATGTTCCAAATGCTACATGCTTTAAAAATGTCATATGATGGCTTTTAAAAATGGTTACTGAGCAAATATTAATAATATGGAAATAGATCTTGATCAACAATACATGTAAAACCCAGTGGAATTGCTCATTAGCTACGGGAGGGGAAAAGGAGGCGAGTAGGGAAAGAATATGAATCATGTAACCATGGAAAAAATCTTCTAAATTAATTAATTAAATAAATAGAATTTTTTTTAAAAAGAGAAAAAAAATGGTTACTGAAAGCAAAAGTTGCTTTTACATATGTGAACCCCTAAGAGAGTGTTGTTTTTTCTGTTGAATCTATGGCCCATGACAGATGAATACTTAGGCCTATTTTAGAAAGATACTCTTATAAAGGGAGCCTCTGACTAGATATATTTTTCTTATGAACTTTTCCCCCACTCAGTTTCCCTTCAAAGTTTCACTTTTTCCCCATCTCAATCTTTTATTTTGCCAAATAATGTTTAGGTTTTTTATTCTGATTTTTCCTAGCAAGCATGTTTGGCAATTTCTTTTAATTCAGCTAGGCCTGATAAAATTTATGCAGTAGTGTTAATAAGAATTGGTTCAATATTCAATAGTAAATAAAGTTAGACTTTTTTTTACATGTTAGTTTTGATGAACTTTTCTACTCTATTTTTTAAAATTCTTGGTTATAAGGGATATAAAGGGGAAAGAGGATAGAAGAACTGGAAACTAAAGGAGGTATGAAAATAAGAGATATCAATAAAATGATATTTTTAATGGATTCATTAAATCATAGCAAAGTATTGCACAGCTTGGCTCTACCCTGCCCACTTCATATTTCTCTCCAAGTCTCCCCTTCCCAGACTCTTTACATGAGCCTGGCTGATCCACATTCTCCGTCGAATAGACTTCCACTTTCCTGTTTTGCTCTTGTCCATAACTTTTCCACCCACTTGAAATGCCATTTCCTTTTCTTACCCAAATACAACACATCTCTCAAAACCTGTAGCTCACTCCGGAAAGCCTTTTCTTTTTTCCAGCCTCTTATAGAAAAAGCATCTATGATAGCCTTAGTGGGTCCGAGTTAGAACAACTATTGTCCATGGAATGTATTTGGCAGTTAATGTGCTCTGTCTTGTAGCCCCTCTTCTATTGCTGCCCTTAACTGTTATTTACTTTTTTTCATTTACATTTTTACTTTGTACCTTTTCAGTTAGGTTGTAAGCCCCTCGAGAGCAGGGAACATAAAGGCTTCTTTGCATCCTTCAAAGCACACTTCCTTAGAGAGAGGAGAGGAATGTTTGTGAAGGGCTGACTACATCTCAGGAGGTAACTAAATATAACTTTAAAAAAATCAAAGACAATATGGAATGAGATGGCAAGCTTTTTATAACTAGAAAGGATCTGCAGCAATTAATTTTGGGGAAAGTCAATTTGCAAGGAACTGAAGAATAAATAGCAAGATGACAAATTAATGGCTTAGATGAGTTAGTCAAAAGAAATAATGCCAGCCTTAATTTCTTTCTTTTAGAAAGCAACTGACCTTGCCTACAGGAAGTAATATATACTTTAACTTTTAATTTGTTTGCTACATACATTGAAAACAAATGAATTTGGTCTAATAATGTACATTATCTTTTGTATAAATTTGTGAAGTTTAGGGGCAGCCAGGTAGTATAGTGGATAAAGTGCTAGGTTGGGAGTGGGTCCAATCTGTTCTCAGATACTTCCTAGATATGTGACCCTGGACAAGTCACTTAATTCCTGTGGCTAAGCCCTAACTATTCTTCTGTCTTGGAATTGATACTTAGGGGGCTTCTAGATGACTCAGTGGATGGAGAGCCAAGTCTAGAGATGGGAGGTCCTGGGTTCAAATGTGACCTCAGAAACTTCCTAGCTGTGTGACCCTGGGCAAGTCACTTAACCCCCATTGCCTAGCCCTTACCACTCTTCTGCCTTGGAACCAATGCTTAGTATTGATTGTAAGATAAAAGTTAAATATTTATTAAAACAGAAAAGAAAAAAAGAATTGATACTTAATATTGAATCTAAGGCAGAAGACAAGGGTTAAAAAACAAATAAAAGCATGATGTTTATCAGTTAGCAAATCTTACATTTGCTTTCTTAATAGCAGTGCCATATTTGCACTGATCCTCCCATAGCCTTTCACCTAGAGGTCTTCGTGACCTAGGCTTAGCTGTACAGTTGTGATCATAAAACTAGCAATGCTAACGCATTCCTAGTATAATGGTCCCCCAGAATGATTGGAATGTGAAGCTAATTGTCTTCAGATCTGTATTTACACAGCAAGGTTGGAACAGGTGCAATAAAGGGTTAGGAAAAAACATCAAGTGGAATTCTTCATTTTCATTTGGTTCTTAATTGTCTAGATTTTTATTACAGACTCTTGTTAGGAGAGTTTTCTTGTAAAGCCTGTAGACAGGCATCACCCCTTACTCTCACAGGGTAGGATTAAGGCTTGTCACTTATTTGCCAAGTCCAAGGGAAGAACAAGATATAGTAGGTTCAAACTTCAACAAAAGGTATTTGTTTTTAAACACTGAAACAAAAGTTTGACGGTTATGTCAGTGAAGTTCACATAACACTTTATTAGAAAGGTCATAACTTTTTTCTTGGATTTTTTTCCAGAAATGATTAGAATAGAGGCCAGAAGGGTTTGATTTACATGTGTGGATTCTTCCCAATGGTGAGTCTTAGTATATCTGATAACAATGTGATTTTGAGATCTCCATACTTGGTTTTCAAAATATTCTGTGGAACTTAATTCTCTCTGGTTTACAGTCATGTTTTATTTCTTGTCGGTTTGTCTTCGGAGGTGTGTGTCTTTTCAAGTTTAAGTGCTTTATCACTGTATAAAAGTTTTTTTGTGCCTTTGATTTTTGCAAAGGCAGTGTTGCCTAAACCTCTTGTTAAATTCAAAACAAAACAAAGAGATACCAATCACTCCTCTGATTCCAAAGGAAAAACTGTAGGTCCCAACCTCTATTAGTAAAGATAGAAGGTTTCTTACTTACTGCCTTGACCTTAAAAGAAGCAGTCCAAAAGAAAAGAGAGCCAGCTATAGAGAGGAGAGCGGTACAGCCAACTGGAGAGAAACCAAAGAAATGTCTTAGAGACAGTGCAAGGTCAGTGGAAGAAAGCAGTGACTTCAGTGTGCTATACAAAGAGCCTTCCATTGAAATGAGCAGATCCAAGCTGCCTTTGTAAATCTTCCCTGTGAGTCAAATGCCAGGATTAGTAATGTCAAGGGCAGACAAGGAACAGGTTTTGGATAGAAAGTACGGATATACACTGATATACTAAGAGAAGAGATAAAATATTAGTTTAATTTGAAATATATGCTTCAAATAAGAGATTATAGAATGACTATTATTGTGTAAAGGAAGATTTTGACTAATTCCCCGAAGGATTTGACTTTTCAAACTAATTGCAAGCAAAATATTAGCCAACTGTCCATAGTTCCAGAAAATTTGGCATGTGGTGGTGCCATAAAAGAGCCTACATAAGTTATTGAGCTATAAAGTAATTTGAACAAGGGAATTTCATTACTAAATTTTGTTCCCCCATGGAACAGTGCGATAGTATGTATAGCTTTTCTCTCAGATGAACTTCCTTGTATGCTTGCTTTTTAACAAGTAATAAAAACTATGTAATCTAACTTTCTTCCTTTTCCAGAAAGCTCAAAGCTAAATTCAGTATTCAGTTGCAACAACTAACTCATTCCAGGAGTCTGTCATACACATCTTGGCTTCTTTGGACTACTTTTTGTCCTGCTGTATTTTCATTTTGAAATTTAGTTATATGCTTTGATTCTGTCTACTGCTTGAAATCCCTTTGGAATTAGGCGGGAGTTATAAATCATAAAGCCAGTAGGAAAAATGCTGCTCAGTGTTTGCTTAGACATAGAAATCCACTAGAAAGTCCTCTGCAAATAGAGTGGCACTTCAGTGGGTGTCCAATCTCATCCATGTGGGCAGTTCTTGCAACAAATGCAGATTAGAACAATTTGCCACATATGCTGTGCAATCCTTGTCCACATCCTCCCACAAATCCTTTGTGGAAGATTTACCCAATTTCTGAAGGTCTTACTTTTGGCATTTTGATATTCTGTGAGTATCAAAGTGGTTCTTAGGTTGTTACTGTTCACTCTTGCTAAGTGACCAATCCATCTCTTTTTCTAATCATAAATTTCCTACATGATATCTTTTAGGCCACTTTTTTTCAAGCAAGACAATGTGGATAATGTGCAGAAACCTGCTTAAAACCACTGTTCTTCTCTGACTCTTTGAATCACTTGCAGCTTAATTCTTCAAATGATTCTCCATGATTCATAGTCATATAGCATCACCAGGAAAATGTGCTGTTGAAAAGATTTTTTCGCATATATTAAGTTAAAATTACTATGTTATTTCTGATATGCAATCCAGTGACTTTTCTTCCTTCTATTCAATTCTGAGGATTGACCATTAGTAGTGACTGCTCAAGATAAATGTGTTGATAGCATCATTCAATGGACTGGCAATCTAACTGCATTTTATAGTCTAGGCCAGTGATGGGCAAACTTATTAAAGAGGGGCCCAAGGGAAAGGAAATGCTCATCTGTCAGTCTGTTTCTAAGGCAACTCTTTCGAAGTTTCATTGTATTGTGTCCTACTCACTGTATTTGTCAGATTAGGAATAATGTCTTGGGGCAGGATAAGCGCATCTGGCCTGAGGGCCATAGTTTGCCCATAGACAATAAGCATTTGTCTTTTTTTTTCTTTGTTGAACTCTTTTGAGAGAATCTCTCTGAAGAAGTCCTGTCATATTCTGGATTTTATAATATCTTTCCAAAACAGGAACAGGCAGACCTTTCAAAGATGAACTACTTCATGTCAGTAGTGAACACTTTTAGCATGCATACATGTCTATATGTGATACTTTGATATTAATTAAGCAGAAGATCATTGAACCAAGTTGTCTATTTGGTTTGGTCCCTCCTTGTGTCAGGCTAAGTGTTTTACAATTATTATCTCATTTGTTCCTCACAATAATCCTAGTAGGAGGTGCTATTATTATCTCCATTGTGCAAATGAGGTCAATTAGTAAATATATAAAGCTATATTTGAACTTGGGTCTTCCTGACTCTAGTTCTGGCACTCTATCCATTGCTCCACCTCCCTTCAGAGACCATCCAGTCCAAGTCCTTCATTTGATAGATGAGGAAGCAGGAACTTAACTAGAAAGGTTAAATCACTTGCCCACGGTCACACTGACAGAAAGCGGAGAAACAGGCTCTAACCCAAGGCCCTCCAACTCTAGAAGCAGTGTTCCTTCCGCTGACCCATGCTGACTTCTTGAGGTTTGAGGGTTGGGTTTTTCTTGTAAATGAGGAAAGAATAAAATACTCTTGAAAAACAGAACAGGACTTTTGTGGGTGTGGGACTAAATCAACTCAATGAACATTTATTGAGTACTTGGCATATATGAAGAACTGTCTACTAGGCACTGAGTGTACAATGAGTAATATGATTCCATACCATCAACAGTTCATAGTCTAGACTAGTGATTCCCAAAGTGGGAGCTACCGCCCCCTGGTGGGTGATGGAGTGATCCAGGAAAGCGGTGATGGCCACAGGTGCATTTATCTTTCCTATTAATTGCTATTAAAATTTAAAAAAATTAATTTCCAGGGGCCTAAGTAATATTTTTTCTGGAAAGGGGGCAGTAGGCCAAAAAAGTCTGGGAACCACTGCTCTAGACTCTATTGGATTACTATTTTCAGGCACTCCAAACTTCAACATATATGTTTTACCTGAAATCCAGATTTCAACTTAGATTTTCTTTCTTTTTTTTTTAACTTTCTTTTTTGTAAATGTGAGGAAAGGAGGAGGTGATGATTCTCTTATTCCAACCCCCACCCCAGTAGATATAATTATAGGATATAGCCATACTGTTGAGATTTTATTTAATTTTATTTTTAATTAATTAATTAATTAATTAAGAATAGTTTTCCATGGTTACATGATTGAACTTGGTTTCATGGTTACATGAAAGAATTTGTTCTTTCCCTTCCCTTTTCCTTCCCCTGCCATAGCTAACAAGTAATTCTACTAGGTTTTACATGTATCATTGTTCAAAACCATTTCATATTATTAATATTTGCAATAGAGTGATCATTCAAAGTCAACATCCCCAACATATCCCCATCGAACCATGTGATCAAGCAAATGTTTTTCTTCTGCGTTTCTACTCTCATAGTTCCTTCTCTAGATGTGGATAGTGTTCTTTCACTGTTGAGATTTTAACAGAGGATAGAAGTACCCTAGGATCCCTTTATGAGACTATTGATTCTCTCCAAGTCAAGAGGGGAGAGATGTGATTGGCTCATCAAACACATTAGCTACAGCTCTTGAAGTAGCTAAACACAGCTAAAGTTAAACAGTTTGAGAGTGGGAGAGATGGCAAGCCAGAAGCTACCTGAGGAGGTCTTAAGACCCCTGTGAGAGGAAGAAGGAAATTCTCCCCTCCCCCCCTGCCTCTTGGCCATGTAACTTGGAAAGGGAAGCTGCTGGACCATTTTCAGACACTGCATCCAGCAGGGAGCAAAGACACCTACTCCAGACAGATGTGAATACAAAGAGAAAGACAGACATCAAGGATGGTAACCACTTCAAGCAACACGATCACTGTCAGCAGAGCAGAGTTAGACTCTGGAGAAGAATGGTCCCTGGGAAGCAGCCCACCAGGAGTGCTGTACCCAAGGACTCTACAGAGAGACAAAGGATGTTCAGGTCCTGCAGTATTAGGAGATGGGATTTGCCTTTTCTACATGTATCCTGTGTGTGGGGCCTCACTACTATTGAATTCAGAGTTTTAGCTCACTCTTTCTGTGGATGAATTCTATATTTGTGGAAGTGCTCCCCAGTTTGGGGGCAGGAGGTGTGGACAGAATATTTTAAATTACTTTTATTTGTCTCATAGCTAATTGAATTTACTGAATTACTGTAAATGGAAAACACACTGGTGGTGGCTCATGAACTATATAGTGTTAGAAGTGTAGTCCCAAAGGATTACTCTTAGAATTCCGGGTAGCAGTCTGGGGCCCAACTGGAGAATTAGGGGAGTAGTTTAAAGGGAAATGCTACCTAAAAATATAACTATTTGAAACAAGTTTTTAAAAATAAAACAGCCAAATAAATAATTTTATATTGCAAAAACTTAACACCCAAATAGTTTAGTACTTATTCTTACTAATCTAATCATTATCAAACACCACTTAATTGACTCCAGACTTGTATTATAACAGAAGATAACTACAGATTTTTACAACAATACTCCTTTCAAACTCACTCTCAATCATATCTTCTAGTCAAATCTTCCTGGAGTTGATAAAGAAGGCTGAGACTTCAGGCCAACTCGATATTAAAAATACTTGCAGGGGGCAGTTGGGTGGCTCAGTGGATTGAGAGCCAGGCCTACAGACAGGAGGACCTGGTTCAAATTTGACCTCGGACACTTCCCAGCTGTGTGACCCTGGGCAAGTCACTTAAGCCCCATTGCCTAGCCCTTACCACTCTTCTGCCTTGGAATCAATACACTGTATTGATTCTAAGGTGGAAGGTGAGGGTTTAAAAAAAATACTTGCTGCCGTTTTCCTGGGCTGCTGGCAGGTGCTATTCTTCCTCAGCCTTTCCCTCAATCAGCTACCAGAGGAACATTTGTTTCTCTGCCATAAAAAGAAACAAACTCCGTTTCTCTTTTTGAATCTTTGTATTCTTGTTCTACTTTTCCCCCTGTGCCATAGATTGAAGAAAAAGAAAATCCATACAGAGCATCTCTATGAATAGCAAAGGATTTTCTCCTTTTTCTCTAGAAAGAAGGTAATTAATTTTTACTTTCCTCTTATTAACTGGTGCCCATGCCAAGGTGCTCCTGCCAGGATTCCTTATCTACTCTCTAATAATCATTTCTCCCAGGGCCTCAGCTGATAGTAGTTTTGGGGAAGCAGATAACTGACCGGATGCTCCCAAGGTGTCTGGTCTCTGACTGGTGTCATATTTTCCCTGCCACCCAAGAGCCTTAGAGTTGCTGTAAATCTTGGCACAACTCTTGAGAAAGAATGGTGTAAGGGCAAGGCAGAGATTTGAGTGCTTACCACAAACTGTGTGAGAGTCCTGTCAAAGCCTCGATGTGGGTATACCCAGATTGGATGTTCTCTTGGTTTCCCCTTGAGAGTTGAATTGTATTTTCTTTCTTGCCTGGGGTAAGGAATCTGCCTGGGATGGGGAGGTGTGATATGGATGTACTTGGCTGCTGCTGGGTGATGCTGAGTCACTGAATGGCCCCTTAGGGCTGAGAGTCACCAATGTTGGGAATCAGGACTCAGTCCAAGAGTGACTTCTTGCCACCATTTGAGCACAGGATCAGGGAAAGCAGAAGTACTCCAGTTAGGAGTTCTTGCCCCACCAAAATAGCTACTAGAATTTGTGGTCCTTTCTGCAGTCTGGTCTATACTGAGCCCCTTGTCTAGAAAGTAGCATCAGACTGGGAACTAGAGCAGCCAATAAGGAACCAGTGTATGGAGTGCTGGCTGGATAGAGAACAGGAATAGTTCTCAGAAATTGCAGTGACTGGGGCAAAGACTCAGAGACCATTTCAAGCCCTGGCATTTCTCCCTGGTTCCCTCTGCATTCCAGTGCAGTTCCTGACCCTGAGAGTGGTCCTTCTTGGAAGCAATACCTTCCATGATCCCGTTCATTACTTGTAGGAGGAGGTGGCTTGAAACACTAAGCACACCAAGGAAATGGGAAGGTAAACAGGAGGTTTCAGGATGGTTAATATTTTATTTGGAATTTTACTTTACAACATTTATTAAACCACATGACCACAGAATAATTGATTTTGAATCATCAATATGGAGAGTAGACAAGGAGTAAAGATTTCTTAGCAGTGGAGTAGAGGCTACAGTCATAGACGTGGCCATTTTTTAATAATCTTGAGCTATATTTCATGATACCCTAGATTGATTTAGAACTTGGCTCACCCAAAGTTTCCTTTTTTCCCCCTCAGTTCTTCGAAACCAAATGGCTTGGGACTGCTTGTAGATGTGCCTAGAAAAGATCTTTTGCATGTAATCAAGGTATAATACCTGGTGGGCAAAATTATAAACTATGCTCCCTTATTGGTTAATGGTAAAGTGAAACTTTCTGTAAGCTTTCATAGGCAGGTTACCAGCTGATCCGAGTTGATTTTATTAATTAGTGCAGTGCCCCAAATGTCACCTGGGACATCCACTAAATATTTGCTTCTACAGCCTGGATGATTGTCGTACTTAAAAAAGAAAAGAAACATCCTTATTTGACTTTGTATTCTCTATGCCATTTCCAGAAGTAACATTAATAGTATTTATAAAGTGCCTTAAGATTTGCAAAGAGCTTTATAAACATTATTTCATTTTATCCTCAGAACAACTGTAGGAGGTAGGTACCATTATTGTCCCCATTTAACAGTTGAGGAAATTGTGGCAAACAGGTTAAATGACTTGCCCAGAATCACAGAGGTAGGATTTGTTTGAGGCTGGATTGAATTCAGATTGAACTCCAAACTTGGTACACTGTGTACCATCGTGCTCCTAGTGTATGTGGGGTGAGTATTGATGGTAAATGGGGTGAGTATCTAGACTCCCCCTTTGTTAGCCACTTACACTAGCTGCCTTACTGTCTAGGTATAACTTGAATCTATATATAAGTATCCCACATCATGGGTGTTAGGGGTGTGGTGCCTCCCATTCTGGAAAATCTGAGTAAAATTTCTGGCATTCCCTCTGTATTAGAAGAAGTCTAAATTTTTTCTTTTTCTTATATGGGGGCTTTATAGTATCTTCTGGTAAAATTTGGAAAATTGTATATAATTATGGTATTAAAAGATAAAACATATTGACATTATACAATACTATACATGTATTTTATGCGTTTCTGGATTTCTAAACTTTCTCTGTGTCATCTACTGACCTTCATGCATCATCTGTGATTTCCACAAAACTCCACCAAAATTCCCATTTAATTTCTTAGGCCAACCCCTGATAGGACAAGTCACAATGTGGAAGGAACCAGCTGTATTTCTGTTAAGGGTAGAGTTGAAACTCCTCCACCCTGTTTAGCCCTGATACATTTACCTAGTGGGACTATAACTCATATGTTATGTTCATCAGGTATGAACATAGCCCGGTCTCCTCCTTGGGTGTTAAGACTTGCTGAGAGACTTGTTTGTGCCTTCTGGAGCCTGCAAAAAAAACAGGTAGAATCAAGATTTGAGTGTCTAATGATGAAGAGGAGGGAGCTGCTTTGAAACAGAATTGCCTTGGCCAAGACCACCTCTTTACTTCCTTGGACAGAGGAAGACCTTGTGAGCCCAGAAAGGTCCACAGGATTTTGAACCTTCCATTTTTCCACCAGGATCCTAAATAGTGTCCCTATAATAGTTGGTGGCAGTATTTGCACTGGTGGCCAAATACAGACTTCAAAAAATGAGTAAAGCACAATCCAAGCTCGCCCAAGAATCCAGTGGAAAAGCCTTACCTTATATATACTCCTGAGGAACTCCCTGATCTTCTAGCAAAAGACCTTTCAAGAGCTACGAGTTACCTCTTTGCCTCATATACCCTCTTCCTTAAGTCCCTTTGCCCTGACCTCTATGTCTTGGTGGAAGAGTGGATCATCTTCTTCTGGGGAAGTGTTTTATACCAGCTCTTCCCAAATCACTTTAACAATGACCCCTTTCCAAACGGTGGGAGTAGAAATCCAGAAGAAAGCACAATTTATCACTTATTTATATGGGTAGAGGATTTGGGGTTTTAATTTTAAAAGATTATTGCAAAAATGAATAATATGGGAATAGGTTTTGAGTGATAATACATGTATAACCCAGTGGAACTGCTTGTCAAGTCCGGGAGGAGGGGAGGGAAGAGGGGAGGGAGACAACAAGAATCATGTAACCATGGAACAAATTAAATTAAATTAAAAAAAGGATGACCCCTTTCTAAAAGCTAATTGAGATTGCCTGACTGTTTGATATCAACAAATAATCATGAGTATGTGAAGTGAGAATGAGAGAAAAGTCAAAAATGATTCAAAGATTTGGGGCCTTGGGTGACTAGGAAGGATGCTGGCAGATGCCAGCAACAGAAATAGACAAATGAGAAGGAGGAACAGGTTTATGATGAGTAGTTCAGTTTTGGACATATTGAATTTGAGATATGTGCAGGAAGCCCAGGTGTAGCCATCTGGCACATGGTTAGAGATGTGGGACTAGAGCTCTAAGGAAAGATTGGGACTGAATTATAGATTTATAATCATCTCCTTAGGGACACTAATTGAAACCCTGGGAGTAGATAAGATTCCCAAGAGAGAGTATAGAGGAATAAGATCTCTCCTTGGGAATCAGCCACATTTAGAGTTTGGGAGGATGAAGATAAACCAGTGGAGGAGATCAAAAAAAGGAGAGCTTCTTTGAAATTATATGATTGTTATGAAACTTAAATTTATAAAGTAGAACAGCCATTTCAATTCAGAATAACTGAGTCTTCATTTGTACTAGAACTTCATGACCCTGGCAGTAGAAAATAGGACTCACAGCTGCTTTCCAGACCTGACACGTTAAATAGGTCTTTTACTTTATCTAGTTATTTTGGGAATTTTTGAGACAGGGTCAGGTTTTAGAATCGGGCATTTTCCAGTTCCAAATCTTGCCCTTTTTCTACTGTTTTACACAGAAACTCCACTTTAGAATTTGGGATAAAGAGGGGTAACTGTGGACATAGTCTGACATGTACCCTAGATTTTGGGAGAAAGAATCTCAAAGAGTTTAAAAGAAATGTAAATTGGATCCTATGGTCTAAAATTCTACAGAAAAGTAATCCCAAGAAGGATGAGATTCTTTTAACAGCAGGATTCTGTTAATAACCCGAAGAAGAGCAGGGAGAACTGTCTAAAAAACAATGTAGATTTAAAGGGAATTCATGGATCAAATTAGATTTCAAAAAGTCATATACTGACAATGAAAGCAAAATAATTAAGAATTAATATAAAAGTAGTGATAATGTCCCTGTTACTTGTCACCTGTGGGACTTCAGACGAGTCACTTATTCTATCTGGGCCTCCGTTTTCTCATTTGCAAAATGAGAACATTGGAATAAATGATCTCTCAAGAGCTGGTAGTACTAAATCTATGATTCTATGATTATCCTATGACATTTTCCCTAAAGTTTCCATTTTTTTTCTATTTGGGCAGAGAGGAAGTATTTACAAAAGGAGGCCAAAACAGTCCTTGTCCTCAAAGAGCTTGCATTCCAGTGGGAGAGACAACAAGGTACGTGCCAGATACTTCCAGAGTAGATGGCATATTGTCTGAGTGGGGAAGGCATCAGCTATTGGGGAGGGTGGGAGAGACCTACGGAAGGTGGGATTTAAGTTGAGTCTTGAAGAAAGCTAAGGAAAAATGGAGGCAGAAGTGAGGAAGCACAGCATTCCTCCCTTAATGATTGGATTTGTGTCAGCAGAGCGGTTCTTCACAATGGTTTCTCTATGTTTTGAAAAAGGAAATTATTCTTTGAGTCCAATCCCCTCATTTTATAGATGAAGGAACTGAGGATCAGAGAGTTGAAGTGACCAACTAAGGACACTAGACTTGTTGGTGACAGCCAGGACTAGAAAGCTAGATACCAATATAATACTCTTTGTAGAATGTCATGATGCTTTCTGAGAGAGAAAGAGAGACAGAGACAGAGAGATACAGAGAGAGAGACAGAGACAGAGACAAAGAGAAGAAGAAATGGCATACTCACTTAACATGCCTGTGCTGGTATAGGCAACAGAGATGGTAGTGACTTAGAACTGAGATTGAGAAAAATTGAGTTTACTTAAATGTATGCTGTTAGATATGATCTGACTTTGGAAGAAATGAGAGTGGAAATAAAAGTTTGTCTACATGAGCCTATAGGTTATAGATACCTGGAAAAGTTGTTTTAGGCTTTTCCTAAAAGCCTAAAAAACTGAAACAGAAGGCAATTATGAAAGAAAATGTAAAAAAAAATTTTATCATTCAGGATAAAATTTCGGAAAGAAATATTTTGGGTGGCAGCTAGGTGGCTCAGTGGCCAGAGAGCCAGGCAGTTCTGAATTCAAATATGGCCTCAGGCACTTCCTAGCTGTATGACCCTGGGCAAGTCACTTAACCCTAACTGCCTAGCCTTTACCTTGGAATTGATAAGAGAAGGCAAAGGTTTAAAAATATATAAACGTATATATTTTTGGGGAGGAAGGCAAATGTGTTTAATATTTTTTAAATTTGCAATAAATAAAAAGTAAATGAATAACAATAAAGAGGTCAGCCTGAACTGATTGCCTGAATTCAAAGACCTCTAAATTTTTTTCCCCAGGCTTTTATTTCTTTTCCCAGGATTTTATTTCTCAGCTTTTAAACATCATTATCAGTGCTTAGGAGAAAGGCTTTAATTCTACTGTTAGTCTAATTATATAAATGCTCTGACAAAAGCTATTCGACTGTCAATCTTATGATATATTCTTACCTCTGGATTTTTACTGAAATACCACATTTGGTCTCCCATCAATGAGCCCAAATTTGGAAAGCTTCAGCGGACAAAATTCAGATGACTCACCACCAGGAAAATTCTTCTGCCATTCATAGTTTCCCTCTGATTAGCTGTTAAGTTTCCCCTCCCTCTTTGCCCTATCTCCAAGTTGGGTATTCTCCTCTGCTGCCAGCTGTATTAAGAAGTCATTCTGGTAGAAGACCCACACTGTGCCACGGGGTGTGAAGTCAGCCTGTATAAGACAACATTCAAGTCCACGAACAGCCCTCCTTGCACTCCCCTCCTCCACCAGCACACGTGCACATACACAGTAGTTCCACTGTCTTTACATTTTCTTTCATAATTGCCTTCTGTTTCAGTTTTATTAAGCTTGGAAGTCTCTAAATGGAACAGAGCAAAAACTCGTCATACTAGTTGACTGTCCAAAGAAGCGATGTTGTCTCCGAGTAGTTGAAGATACTGGTTTATATAAAATTGGAAATACAGTCGTATTTCGAAAGCATTTAACAATATGTAGCTTAGTTCTAAATGATCTAAGGGTGCCATAGGGAAAAGAAGAGAAGGCTGGGAGTAAAAAGACCTCGGGCTGGGTAGGAGTGAGGAGGCATCATGACTAGTTCAGAGTCAGAAAACCTGGCTTCTAATCCTTGTTCAGCCATTAAATTAATTAAGTGGCTGGGCAAGTCACTTAAGCTTTGCAAATCCCATTTTCCCTACGTGTAAGATGGATGATAGACTCTAAGATCCTTTCCAGCCCTAATAATCTGTGCCCCTGGTCATCCCAAGTTGGGGGATATCAGTTGTCTCAGTTTCCTCGCCAGAAGGACAGGGATGATCCCTGACCCGCCTCCTCCTCAGGCTTGTTGGGGAATGAAGGAAAGTGCTTTGAAAAGAATAAAGTGACAAATAGAAGGGCAGCCCCCCAAGATGGCACTCATAGGTTGCAGGTTTGGTGTCCAGAGAAACTTCTTCCAGGTTTCAGGGTACTCTGCTGTCTTCGCTCCTGGGTGTCTTCTGTCGGTGGTGTACCTACCTTTAACCATTGGATGACACAAAGAGTTCAAAGCATGGGCATTGGTTAGGAAAAGAACAATGGCTACAAAACACTCTCCCTATAAACCCGGGGGATGCCCTCCTACACCAAGGTGTGTCTCTCCATGGGATGAAGGGGCACACAGAGTGTACTGGTAATGTGGTCCAAGCACAAGGGCCCCAGGGCTCTTTCTGTCTTTGTGGGGGCTTCCTGTTGCTTCCCCTTGGCTGTAGCATCTCTGGCAGGCAGATCTCTCAGCTGGGCCCTACCAGCCTGTCCTCTCACAGCTCACACAGCAAACTCCCTCCTTCTTTTATACCCGGTATTTTTCTTGGATGCCCAGAGTCTCTCTTTGGAGCCATGACCTCTGATTCTTGGGACTATCCTGCAGGTAGGAGTCAGTGTTTCTATGACTGCTAACTTGTACACAAGTTCTCTCTTAAATGCTCTGCTCTGCTGCTTCTTCCCCCAACTATCCCTCCCTTTCCCTCTGACTTGTGTTGGATAGAGTGTCTCTTACTGGTCAAGTAGTACCTTTGTAAGATCATTTTTAATGAGACAAAAGGGAAAAAGAGAAATGCCTGTCCACTCTGTTGCCCTCTGATAGAGGCACAGAGGTAACTGTCCCCAAGGCTTCCTGCCTCCATTGAACCTCAGGGTTGGCAAGATTGTTTTTCAAAAAACAAAAACCAAAATCCACCTTTACCTTTCTTCTCAGAATCTGTACTAAGTATTGATTCCAAGGTAGAAGAGTGATAAGGGCTAAGCAATGGGGATCAAGTGACTTGTCCAAGGACATACAGCTAGGAAGTATCTGAGGTCAGATTTGAATCTGGGACTTCCCGTCTGGAGGCCTAGTTCCCTCTCCATTGAGTAACCTAGTTGCCTCAACAAGATTGATTTTAAAGTCACCAGAAGAATGGCTAATCTTTTGCCAACCAAAGGCAAATTAACCATCTAATTCCATCAAGGAAAATTCCTTTACCTTTGGGAAAGGGTAGCAGGGTATACATAGATATCTTTCCACTTTAACACATTCAAAACTCATCTCTTTTCTGGGATTTTATCAGTTGAGCTGGGGTCAGGAGGACTTCCAGGCTCATAAGATGTTGTTATGCATTTTTAAAATGTCAGTCTATCAAGGACATGTGGCTTCATCTACGTGAGTTCTCTTCTCCATAGAAACAGACGACATGGCCTCCCTGCCTTAGTAAATGGCTTTATAAGGTCCTGGCCAAACTTCTGGTAATAAGACAGTTTGAACTTAGCTAGCCTGGTCCTTGGATAATGGAACTACCTTCTATTACCGTCCCATACGAGAAAGCTTTACAGCTTGGTAGGGCCTGCCAGAGATTACGCTCTGCTCGGATAATTTGGGACCACCTCCTTGCTGTGATAAGGCATCGGCACAACACTGAGGATTTTGCTCCTGTAGGAGCAAAGGAAATTTCTTCTGCAAGGAAATTTGCTGTTGTTCTCTGGTCCTAGCCTTCCCTACAGTGCCTTTCCTAGACCTTTTCTTCTAGCCGAAGAACCTCAATCCTACTTCTGCCTCCAACATTTCCTCCTGGATCTAATCCAGCTTCTGTCACTAACTAGCTGCATGACCTCGGGCAAGTTGCTTAACTTTGGCCTGCCTAGTTTCTCCCTCCGTAAAATGGTAGCTCTTATTATTATGTCTTCTCCACCTTTACTGAGATTAGTCATCCCTCAACCCTCTTCAAAGCTGCCTTTGTGTCTTTACTCACTTGATCTTCTTCCTCTTCTGCCCAAGGCTAATTTCTTTACTTCTCCCCCGGAACTCACATCCTCCTAGCTCCTTTGGGACCTTTATCAAGACCCTAGCCCGATTGATATCTCTTCTCCTTTCTCCATCTTCTTTCTCTCTCCATGGTCTCTTCTCCTTCCATCAATAGTTCTGTTCAGGTAATTATAGCTTTTAAAAAACATCTGCCCTTGGCTGTTACTCCCTTTTGCTATCGCCCTACATCTCTCCCTCGTTTCTCTCCAAATTTCTTGTGAGATGGCTACACTGCCTCCACCTCCTCACTCCTTACTCATTTCTCAACCCTTTGCAATCTGCTTTCCATCACCACCATTTGACTAAATCTGCTCTCTTGAAGGTCAAGAATAACTTCCAAAGAACTAACCATTTCTCCTTCTTTGTTCTCTTTCACCTCTCACAGTATTTGACATTATGGATCAGTACCCCCTGAATGGGGGCAGCTGGGTGGCTCAGTGGATTGAGAGCCAGGCCTAGAGACTGGAGGTCCTAGGTTCAAGTCCGGCCTCGGACACTTCCAGCTGTGTGACCTTGGGCAAGTCACTTGACCCCTATCGCCCACCCTTACCACTCCTGGGCTAAGGACAGTCCCTAACCCAGATGAAAAAGGAGGAGGGTTGGGCGTGGGGCTAGCAATCCCACCCTGTAAAAACTACATCTGCTAAAGAAACTGCAACCTAAAGTAGGGGCAGCTGGGCTAGCTCAGTGGATTGAGAGCCAGGCCTAGAGAAGAAAGGTCCTAGGTTCAAATCTGGGCTCAGACCCTGAGCGACTGTGTGACCCATTGCCTACTGGTTGTGTGACCCATTGCCTACTGGTTGTGGCCCTATTCTCCTAGAATGGAGACCCAGGATAAAAAAACAAACAAACAAACAAAAAAAAACCAAAAACCTCCTGAATGCCATCTACTCTTTTGACTTCTGGGACACTGTATTCTCCTGGTTTACCCTGTTTTCCCCCTCTCCTGTCTTTTGCCTCCCCCCACTCCTCTCTCATTGTTTTACAGATGTCGCAGATACCCCCCAAGGTATCGTGGCTTCATCATCAACTTGTTTTGATCTTATGGCTTTAAGTGGATGATTTACAAACTGATCTCTTGAATCTTCCACCAAAGCTCCAGGCCTTCATTTCCTGTGGTCTCCTGGACATTTCTACCTGAACGGACCATTGGCCCCTCATTTTCTGCATATTATGAGACAAAGCTCTTCATCTTTCCTCCAAAGCCCGTGCTTCTCCTCTTGACTTCCCTGTTTCTGTGAATGTCTCATTATTTTCCCCAGGTGCCCTGGCTCAGGATCATTTTTTAAACCCTTACCTTCTCTCCTAGAATCAGTTCTAAGACAGAAGAAGGACAAGGGCTAGGCAATTGGGGTTAAGTGACTTGTCACACAGGCTAGCATATTACTACATCCCTCCCATCCAGCCATCCAGCCGTGGCAGATCTCTGTCACCACCATTGTCACCCCAGTTAAGGCTTTGTGTACCTCCTGCCTAGACTCTTACAATACTTCCCAACAAATCTTCCTAGCTCTATGCCAGACTAATTTTCCTAATGCATGCCTTGGAGCCTATTACTCTCCTGTTTTAAAGCATTTAATGACTTCTTTTGGTCTACTGAATAAGGTCTATTTATATTTTATTTTATATTTTTATAATTTAGGCTGACTTTTGAAGTCGTCCATACTTGGCTCCAACTAACTCTTTTAGTCTTTTCTCCCCTGACTTCCTTGCACCCGGGCTCTACCTCACCAAGGCTGGACTACTGGCAATCTTTGCTCACGCCCTTCCCTATATCTGGTCTGTCGTCCCGCTCCTGTTTCTGTCTGTTGAAATCCCACCCATCCTTCCGATCGAAGTTCAAATATTACATGGACTTTGAAGCCTTCCCTGGTCTCAGTAGTCAGAAATGGCTTCTTCCCCCTCAGCATTTTAGGATCCCCTTTCTCCTCTTCCACATGTATATTCTGAGCTTTATTTTGCATTATAGTTATTTGTGCTCCCGAGTATCTTTGAGGGCAGGGGCCATGCCTGGCTCATCTGTTTACCTTCCTTCCAACCTTAGGCCTTAAGCATTTCTAATTTTCCTTGGCATAGGGAATTCCTGGTGAGGAAAATCCTTCTGCCAATGTATATTAACAATTGCTCCATTTTAGAGAATTACCTTGAGGTAATAATAGATTAAGGGATTTATCCAAAAATACTGTGTGTGTGTGAGAAAGGAGATAAGCCCAAGACTTCCTGATTCTGAGGCTATCTGTCCATCTGAGGCTGTCATTCATGCACAATGCCTCTTGCCTTATTGCCTTGTACCTAGAAGGAGTTTTCAATTCTAAATCTGAGTTGAAGAGACTTTAGAGGTCATCAAGTCCATCCTTCTCATTTTACAGATGAGGAAACTGAGGTCTAGAGAAATGAAGTGACTTGTCCAAGGTCATACAAAAGTGCTAATATTAAATGTTTCTTTATTATTGAATGAAATATACCCGAGATGAGCAGAGCTCACATTTAAAAATAATTACTCAATTAAAAGCAAGCTGCAGCTTTGGCAGCAATCTCAGCAGCAGGAGGAAACAGTTATTGAGGGAACAATTGTCTAGAACAGCATCTCATTATCCTATCCAGAGTCTGTTCCCTAGTCACTAAGGCTATAATTTTATTACCACAGTTGGAAATAAAGCAATGTCCTTTTCTCTACGCCTAGTGCAAATACTAGGAGAAAGTACATCCTGCACCTATTTCAAAAATAAGACTTGGAAGGCCCATACATACCTTTCTTCTAAAAAGCTGACCAGCCACCTAATTTTCAGGACAATAAAGAGAATTTTCAGGTGCACTGTCTCATAGCATACCCAGATTATTTCCCTTTTAAAATTTTAATAATTACTTTGAATCAACCTAAACTATGTGATTCTTGAGGTCAGAATTCTATCCCTGATTTAGCAGAGTAAGAATTTTAAAATAAGGAACTATACTTTTTCCTTTCAAGGTGGTCTAAAGGAATAATTTATCTGGTCAGACATAAGACCTGAGCTTGAGTCTGAATTCTGAAACCTACTGCTGTGTGACCCTAGATAGATCATGTAGCCTCTTCTTTGCCATCTTCTTCTTTAAACTCTTACTTTCAGGCTTAGTAACAACGCTAAGATAGAAGGGAAAGGGCTAGACAAACAGGGTTAAGTGACAAGCCTATTTTCATATGGCTAGGAAGTCTCTGAGGTCACATTTGAACCCAGGTCCTCCTGACTTCAGGCTTGGGTCTCTATCCACTGTGCTACCTAGCTGCTCCAGTGGAGCCTCTTCTGAGGCTGTTTCTCCATCTATAAAGCCAAAAATGTAACACTCCTTAACCCACAGGGTCGTTGTTAAGAAAATCGTTTTTAAACCTCTAAATAAATGTGAGTTGGTATTTCATGGTTCTAGAAAAGAAAGAAGTGCTCACTACCACAGGAAGGTCTCAAATCCTCCCTCTCCTCTAGTCAGTTATTAATTGCAACCTCAGGACTAATTTATGAACATTTTTTTTGAAGGTTAGAAACCTGTGTTATCTTGCTCTCCAAATACTACACATAGCCAAGTTCGGATCCAAAGATGCTTCTTCCTTTGTTGTTTTCTTGATCTGGTTCCTCTAGTGTCAGAATTTATATTTCTTTTGAGATTTGTGAAGAGTAATGAGACATAATTTAGGTCAATGCAATGATACTTCCTCCTACTTAAACTTGCTCAAAGAATAAGTAGGACTTAAAGGAGAATATGGAGGGATTAGGTGACCCCTTCCACACGGTTATTCCTGGTCCCCCTCAGCTGTTCATGCCCTCTCTCCCAAATTACCTTGTATTTATATTGTATATAGACTGATTTTTGTATATTCTTTTATACATACAGACATGATAGAATGTAAGCTTCATGAAGGCAAGAACTTTTTTTTTTTTATCTGTTTCCTCAGTACCTATCACAATGCTTGGCATGTAGCTGGAGGATAATAAATGCTTATTGATTGATGGAGCATTTATTTCTATTTGGCCCAATGTGGTGGTAAATGGTAAAGAACAACAGAGAAGTGGTGCCATGGCCTCAGCTGGTGAAATTCCTGAAATCTTGACAGCTCACCAGGGCACTCTTCTTTTTCTTGAAAACCTCAGAGACTTCCTCCTTTACCTTTGTCCCCTCCTTCCCCATGCTTCTGATGAGAATGTATCTCCATAGCGAATGAGCTTCTTAGGAGGCATATAGGAAGGCTAAGGAAAAAAAGCCAGACAGAAGGGGATAAAACCAAAGAGATGTGTATACATGCTAATGTTTTCCCAGAAAACCTAGAGGATTATAAGTCTCTTGTGTCCTTTTGTATCTTCCACTTGTTATTGGAGCTTTTAGGCTTTATTTCTGCCTTCCTGTCTTCTAAATCGAATCCCACTTTTTATTTTTTCACCTGGAATAGGGGGTGGTATTCACTCCCACTCCCCAGGGCTGGCCCCTTCCCACTGTGCTTCTAAATCTGGCATCAGATTTTGATAAGGAAAGGCTGAGGTTGATCTTAGGAATTTAATAGACCCCAAATTTCCTTGATCCTAATTTCAAAGGCCCTCTTCTTCCCCACAGAATGTTTACTTACACAATGTGTCAAGATTGCTGAGTCTATGATTTTCTTTCCTTCCTCGACATACACAATTTATCTATGTAGATGATACAGTTCAGTCTTATGCTTGGAGCCTCAGGGCTGTAATTAGGAATTCTGGGAGTTGGGACAAATTTAGTGAAGGGGCTTGGAAGGGACGGTGGTGGTGGTGTCTGAGGTATAACTAACTCCCACGTGTGGTTGAGATAGTGTGATGACACATGTCTGCCAGCAGCTCCCCTATAATTCCATCTTACGAGTCGAACAAATAACTTCCCCCCAAAATGTACACATGGTGTACTTTTAAGTTTATTCTATATTATTAGCATCTTCCCCATCACATTCTTGTCTAGAAATCAACCAAAAAATAAATTGAGTCCTGATTTATAGCATTTGTCAATTTCCCAAGTGTAAATGTTCACCTTGAAAATTTAACAATTGTCTCTTGAGCTGGTTTGACCCGGCTCGTCCCTGGGTTGAGGTCCAGAGATAACAGCAACAGGATTTGTAGTAGATGGAGCAAGTATAAAAGGAAGAAAGGTGTTTGAAAGAAAGAGGGATGGTGGTAGAGGTCTGAAAATGCCATAGAGGAGAAGCAAGGAATATGTTAACTTTTCCTCTTGACCCAGGCCATTACAGTGGGTAGGGGGCTGTGTGTGTGTGAGAAAAGGAGCAATTGGCATTGGGTTGATTAATCAAGAATCATTTTAAAACCAGATAGTAGGAGCTTTAAACACCTAACCAGTTTGCTGGGGATAAAAGGCACAGAATGAAATAGTCCCTATCCTCAAGGAGCTTCCATTATACAGGGAGAGACAACACATACACATATTAGTAAACATAAAATAAATACTAAGTCAATACCAGGTTTTCTGGGAGGGTAGGAGGCACTTGAGCTGACCTCTGGAAGAGGTCAGGGATTCTATGGGTAATGGGGGGTAAGGAAGGAGCACATGCCAGCCACTGGAGAGAGTCTGTCCAAAGGCACCAAGCTTGTGTCAATATATAACGTCTTAGAAAAGGAAGCTGGAGTAAACTGGCCAAATAGAGGGCTTTGTATTTTATGCTAGAGATAACAGGGTGTGCCTAGAACTTTTTGAGCAGGGGGTGGTATATATAGTGTGTATGGCCTGTGCTTTAGGAATATCACTTTGATTATTCTACTACAAAAATGAATAATATGGAAATAGGTATCAAGTGGCAACACATGAGGAACCCAGTGGAATTGCTGGTCAGCTCTGGGAGGGGGAAGGGAGAGAAAATGAATCACATAACCATGGCAAGATATTTAAAAATAAAAATAAATGTTTTTAAAAAAAGGAATATCACTTTGGCAGCTGTGTGAGGGACAGATAGGAAACTGAAGCATGGAGACCAGACGTTCTTAGACTATCTCAGAGGAGAGGTGATGGGGGCCTCCACTACGTGGGTTGTGGTGTGAATAGAGATAAGAGGACAAATGTGAGGCCTTGTGCAAGTAAAACTGACAAGGAGTTAGCGCTACAAAATGTGATCTCTTTAGGAGAAAGCAAAGTTTCAGGGAGGACCAGAATATGGAAGGAACAAAGAAGAGAGCTAAGATTATAGATTCAAAAGTTGAAAGGATCTTAGAAGTTATCAACTGCAAGCCTTTTGTCATATAAATGAAGAAACCAAGTCCCCAAAAGGTTATTTGCCTAAGACTAGCAAGTGAATTTGATTTTCTGGCCCCAAATCCAATCATCTTTCCATTGCACTAATATGGTGAGAGGACAAGGGAGAGTAGTAGCAAGTTTTCTATTAGGGTCGTGGGGAGAAAGATGGTAGCATCTGGTGTGGCCAGCATCTTTGTGATCTCTGAACTTGACTGGGTCATTCTTCATGGTGCAGGTCATGAGGGAAATGTGGTGGTGGTGCTGGCCTGAAAGTCACTGGGGGTAGGGGACAGGTGTGGGTTTAGGAGAGGTATCCAGAAATCCAGCAGCAAGTGCCCCTTTCTCTCAGGTCCTGTGATGTTGGCATCTGAGAGAGCTCTAGGCACTCCAGAGTATTCTAGTTCTGAGAAAGCCAGGTACATTTAAAAAAAATTTTAAATTTATTTATTTAAGTTAATTAATTTAGAATATTTTTCCATGGTTCAGGTAAATTTTTCATTGAATGTATCACTCTCTGAGATTTTCATGCTGTTTTTTTTCCCTTTAACTTAATTTCAGATGAAAAGTTTCCTGGGAAAGTAGTTCTGTATAGTTGGTACCAGTTTACTAAGAACTCCTAATTTCCATCACCTTTAAGACTCCTTTCTTTGGCAATATTAAACCTTTACAATGAGAACCTAAGGAGAAATATGAGGGATATCTGAAACATGTTCCCTCTTGAGATAAAGTAAAAAGTATTTTGGATATGAAATGGATCTATTTGTAAAATATCATTGGGCAGTAATCAGATGCTTACCAGAAGAATCCACTTCACTTAACAGGTAACTAGTATATGACTTTTACTCCCCCAAATTTTTTTCTAAGTGAAGGTTACAAGTGTCTGAGGCTGATAATGAACACCTAAGAAGAACCTTTTACTATTTACATCAGACTTTTTAAAGGTCTTCTGAAGTCTTCTCACATTTACTGAGACCTTCTCTCTAGGAACCTAGATACCTTCTGTGGGGTCAATTCAAAATGTTTGTTCACACTTATTAATCCAAACAAGCCTTACCATAATTTAACTCATTCCACTTTATTAGTGAATATTTGTACAATATAATTTTGAAGCAATTATCACAATAATGGGGCCATCAAAAGATAAAAAATTAATATACTATTTTGTGCAAGAAATAAAAATGACATAACCAAGAAGTATGAAGATCCTTTATTAAAGGGAACTATGCTTATCACTTTACTATGCAAAAGAAAAAAACTTCAAGGGATTTCATTTGAATTTTAAAAAGTATGCCGTGCAAGTAACAAGTCTACTTTGTTTAAAAATCAGCAAATCCAAACTCTTACAATGTAATCTCATGTGAAAAAGAACAGTCTTTGTGTTTTGTAGTATTCCATGAAGGCAAAAATATTCTAGAGTGGAATTTGCTATCTATTTTCCAGATATTTCCCAAAGGATTTGGCTGCAGATGGAAATTTTCTCTTAAGAGTGTATCCATGCAAAAAGGGAAAGATTTGTCTGTATACAGAAATGCATAGAATAGAAATCCTGTGAAAGTCTTTAAAGAACAGGAAAGCACATAGGGGTTGTGCCCCTGTGGACCCAGAGAGTTCCTCTCTGGCCTGTTCCCACAATGACTTCATTTCCTCTAAAGGCTATCTGATAACATTCTCCCTCTAAGGGTAAGTGAATTTTTCAGTTGAGTAGTTAGGGTGCAATCTCATTCCCCAGAGACTGCCTAGTAATTTTTGTATTGAAAACCATGATTTGTATGTGTCCCTTTATTGTTATTTTAAGAACACTTTGATTTGATATGTATTATCAAAACGATTACTAGTACACTGAGGTTTATATGACCACATTGATTCACAGGATTCAGACTTGTAAAGTGGGGATGGACAGTGAAGGTTATCCAGTACAACTTTCTCATTTTACACATGGGAAAACTGAGGCTCAGAGAAAATAGGAAGAATAATTTTTTAGAAAGGGTGCAAGAAGACACACAAGTAATCTGATGCCTGTTTCACTGCACTCTGTTGCAAAAGGTGATGGTGAGAAGTTTTGTTTTTGTCTTCCTGGGTAGGTAACAAAAACTTGGTTGACCCTCTCCCTAGCCCTGATTCACTGTGGAATTGCAACAGTTGGCCTTCAAATGCTCTCTTGAGGCCTGGCTTTGTGGAGTGGGTAAGAATGTATTTGATACACATGGAATCTGTTTTGCACAAGTCTTCACAGATATACACTTTAGGACCCAGAACAGGGGCAAAAATTTGGGGTCCATGAATTTGTTAAAAAAACAACCCAACAACATTTTAAGAACTAAATTTCAACATAATTGATTTCCTTTGTAATCTGATGTGATTTTATTTTATGCATTTAAAAACATGATTCCGAGAAGGGATCCATAGGCTTAATCAGACAGCCAAAAGGGTCATAACACACAAAAAGGGTTGTAAACCCCTGGCCTATTCACTTAAGAAGGTGACGATAAAAATAAAAAATTCAAACCCCAAAGTAGCTATTGTTTGTAACACACAAATAGCATTTTAGTCATGCTAAGGACATAGGGCTGTACATAAACCAAAATAACTCCAGCAATCTTGGGTAGGGGGGAATAAATATTTACAAACTCATCTTACTTCCAAAGAGATGCACAGGTAAGTAAGATGACTAAATTGCCTTGTCCTTACCATTTATGTGGCCTATTTATTACTTTTCTGGAAGAAAGAAAGCAATCGCTATTAGTCATATGGACCTTAATTATAAAAAAAAAAATGCTTCACTTTGAAGACCATTCTTAATTAGTAACCTCTATAAATCTTCATTATGCTTGACATTCTTTTAACTAGTGGATCTAAAAAGTGCTTTAAAGAGAAAGAAGATAAGAGCCCTCTGCTCGATGTGATGAGCTGGATAGATGAACATGTGGAAGGAAGGTAAGGAAAGTGTCAGTGCTAAGAGATTTCTTTTTAGATGGCTCAAACTGTTGTTTTCTGAAATGGAAACTCTTCCCTATTTTAGTAGCTATGAGAAATCATCTCGGTTCTTCCCTAAAAAACAAGAACTAAAGGCTCTGTGTAATATCAAATCAGGGGCATGAGGTGGGGAGCGAGGGGGCACTGTAATGCTGTCACAGAAATAAATCTGGATTAAGGCACTGTCCAGGCTTCAAAACTGTGTTATTAAATGTCAGCTTTCTAAGCTTTCTTGCTTCCCTCCACAAATAAGATAAAATGAAGTTCTTTTAAAAAACCATAGTTCTACCATTTCTCACAGAAGGAAAGTCAACATTTAAACGATGGACCATACTTATGGCCTCTGCCAGATTGTACAAACAAAAATGGTATTCTTCACAAAGAGAGGCACAGGTATTCTGTAATCCGCAAGATGAGTGATTACATGATGCAACTACTATTCGGCCTCAACAGCTGTGATTATTTTTCAAAGCATCAATGCATAGGGGAGAGCAAACATGCACAAAGACATGTGCACAGACCAACACAGAGAACAGAGCCACAAACAGATTTGCTCTACTGAGAAAAGAAAAACTGGCACCTTATTACAAGAATATTTTCTTGGCAATTTTTAATTAAATATAGTCATGTTTGATAATGGGGCAGTAAAGAAACTATGAATTAGGGAATCAATCAAAGGTTCTTTTGATGCTGAGATTGAGGACAAAAGGACTCAGTCTGCTTTAAATGGGGAGAAATATTTGAGTGGAAAAAAAAGCATGTAGAATCTTATTCAATACATGCAGAAATACGTGTTATCGTTTAAGAACTCTAACAAAATCATAGACAGTAGGATTTGTTTTAATTTCTTCCATCTGCAAAGGAAAAGCTACAATTATATAGTCTCAACATTTTCAGAGCATTTTACATTAGGAAATGTTTCTTTCTCCTTGTAACTGTATGATAATATTGTATACGCCACAATAAAATTTACAAAAAAAAAGAAGTATCAGCAGTCATACAAACATCATGATTTTACATTGCAATACACAAGAAAAAAATAGACATTTCTCTGGCACTTCATTTCCTCAATAACTGCTGCCTATTTACAATACAGTAGAGAGTAATAGGTTTCAATGCATGCTTTTATAAACTTTTAACTTCAGGAAGTCATATCCTCTTCAGCTCCAAACAAATAACGAGAAATCTGCCACTTTTTTTGTATAACAATCAACAGTTTATTAATGGATATGGTGAAGTTTTAACTATCCACCAAAAGATGTGTAAAAAAATTGCCATGAAAGTAAAAATAAATAAAGCTGTTTTTAAAATCAGTCTTGTTTTACATCTTAGTTCAGAATGCAACATTTAAACACAAAACTCATTAAAGTTTTAAAGTAAATCTATTTATGTTCAAAGTACAGCTTTTATGACAAATCTAATGAAAACTTAAACTGATTTGGTAATAGGTTCAAAGACTTTCACATTCAAACACAGTTTTCTCTTCACACAAATACTTTCTCCAACAGTGATGGGCAACAGTGATGACATATTGCTGTATCTGACATAAGGCACTGGGTTAGGAATATGCCATACACTCACCTTATGTCACATTTACCTGTCACTAGGCTATCAGGGAGCTCTTTCAATTGCAAAAAGTGATAGAATTTCAGGCCATAGTACAATTGAGAGGTCGACAGTATGTTAAATCTTTCAGAAAAGGTCTAGAAATATATATATATATATATGTATATATATATTTTTTAATACAAGACAATCTTTAAGCCGATCGAGCCCTCTCTGTCATGCTTAGCTTAGACATCACTGGGGAAAATAAAGATTCATTACCCATCACGCTATCGCGATCGACATTCTCATAATCATTACTCTCTTCTATCGCAGTCAGTGTTTGTGAGGCAACTTGACCCAGAAACTTTGTTCACGTTCTCCTACATTCACTCAAGGCTTCTGTGTTCACCGTGGTCATTCTGCTTCACTTTCCTTTTGTTTGGCACCTGTCATACAGGACAAAATGAGCTTTGTGGCACCATGACAACATCTATGATCACTTGAATCTCTTGATTAATACAGACACACATATTTGTTCCCCAGGCACTTAGGCTCACACCTTGGAGCTCTCCCTCCCTTCTTTCTCTCAGCCTTCAAATTCAGTCATCCTCTAAGGCCTGTTTGTGCTGCTGCAGTCTCTTTCACACTATCCCTTTCTGTGAATTCTTACTGACGGTTTATGAATTTCAGCTACCATTACTGTGCCCTGGAATACTTCAAATTGCCTCCCAAATGGTCTCTCTGCAAGAGTAAGCTTCCTCAAGCATGGCTCTGGTCACATCGACCCCTGCTCAAAACCTTTCAATGGCTCCCACTACCACCAAATACTGTACTGACTTCTAAACCCGACACTCATGGCCTTCCATGATTTGGGCCAGGCCTCCCTTTCCAACTTTATCTCTACCCATTTTTGTAAAGTAAACCTTTTTGTTTTCCTACATTTATCATTTTGATTACACAGTTTGCTCCTCTTGGAATGATGCCTCTCTCATGCCCCCACTAACTTCCTCTCCATCTGTTTAATTCTTTTTTAAAAGCTCAGTTCAAAATTGTTTTCTCTGTGAAACTTTTTTTGGTCTTTCCAGTTGAAATTTACTCATTCAAATTACCACAGGGATCTGTAGTCTCTTAGTGTATCTTCACATTCTATCTTAGCTGTATGTATGATGTATATCACATATATGTATAAAAAATACAGTTCTGATTTTCAGAAAAGGAGAAAGAATAGTATCTTCAAAATATATGCCTTTAGCTCCTGGAAAAATTAAAGAACATATTATAAAGGGATGGTTTCTGACCATTTGAAAGGTAAGCACTTATATATAAGTATAAATATAGGTTCTCCAAGAATAAATATCTAATGATCCTGTCAAAGGATGGCATAAATGAGGTTAGTCCAGCTAGTAGAAAAGAATGCCACAGACATAGTGTATCTGTAGTTTGGCAAAATATTTGACAAAAATCTTTCCTAACATCCTTATGAGCAAGATAGAGAAATATGATCTAAATGATTTTATAGGTTAGATGGATTTAGAACTGGTTACATGTCTGGATCCAAAGAGAAGTTATTAAATATTCATTTTCATACATAGTAGAATGCCCTGAGCTGGCCTAGCCTATGAAGATCTCTTTTGGATCCTGATTCTGTCATACAATGTGCTAGGCACTTTTTCCTAGCTTTGCGTCACCTGAAAATTTGGCAAACATGCTATTTGTGCCTTTATCAAGTCATTGATAATGGAAATATTGGATAACCCTAGGCCATGGGCAAATCCTTAATGAAATGATGAGAGGTAAAATTCTTCAGTTAGATTTAAAAAAATCAATTTAAGATATAAGCTATGGCAGGCACAGCTAGTCAATAGTTCATGTGGAAAAGATGTGAAGTTTTTAGTGGCTTACAAGTTCAGTTTGAGACACCAGTGCAACATGGTAGTCCAAAAAAAATCAAATGCAACCCATATTGCATAAATGGAAAAGTAGTATCCAGAACTAGAAAGCAGTGAGGTAATTGGTAATAGTCCTACTGTTTTCTTCCCTAATCCTAGCTTTTGTGCTTGGTTAGAGGCTCCACATTATAGAAAGGGTAACAAAAAATTGGACTAAATCCAGAGGATGATGATGAAGAAAGTTCGAGAATTTGAGACCATATCATTCAAGGATATCATATAAAGTTTTCATGTTTTTCAGCTGGTATCCATTCCTAAGTGAAATAAAGTTAGTCTAAGCTGAGATCTAAGATTCTGTGGTGTGTGTGCACTTAGAGATCTGGGCTCTGATCTTGGCTCTGACAATTATGTCACAAGTATGTGATTCTGGACAAATCAATTCACCTTAGCTCATCTGTAAAATGGAGACCATGATACTGAGACCACCTGTGTCACTGGGTTGTTATAAGGAAAGTGTTTTGTAAACTTAATATGCTATATAAAGCTGAGTTATTATTAGTGGAAATGACTATGATGGAAATCTTAAAAGTTTTTTGTGCCACCTAGAAATTCCTGGGTATCAGGAACACAATATTTGAAAATTAGGATTTTTGGATAAGTCTTTGCTTTATGCCTACATAAATCATGGAACTCAAAAGAAATGAGAAAGATGGATAAAAAGTGAGGTCTTGTCAAAGTAAAGCAATGACTAATAGGTGTTTTGATTTATGAAAAAATTATTTGCTACAACAACATGAGATCACCATGGTATGCTACATCCTATTACATCTGTAAACTTATGAGAAAGTGCAAAAGTCAGCATCTATACCTGCTGGTGTGAGTACCAGGGCTTGTAGAATGTCTGAGAGCGAGATAATACCCACAATGCTATCTGCTTCGTTTACTACCACCAGTCGATGAACCTGTAAATAAGAAAAAAAAGGTTTAAAGGTGCTTTAAGAAAACAAAACTCAACACAAAGAACTATCTAAAAAAATTTCTCCCAGTTCTGGACAATATTTTGAGGCATTACTTGAAATAAAGAAATCCTTTTCAAAGAGGACAGGAATACAAAACACACTAGTTCTATTCTGACTCAAGAACTGTTAAAACTTTAGGATTGAGGTAACTACGTACCAGTCAGGGTACCTTAGAGATCATCTTCTCTTGTATTTGAACAGTCATACCCACCTGATACAAAATAGGGAACACAGGAAAGAGACAGAAAGAAAAAGGGGGGGAAATTCTTATTGTTACATATTTTCCTTCAATAATGTAATGTGGTGATGCTTTTGATATAACAGTTTTTTTTGGGGGGTGGTAAAATATACTTAATCACTTGGCCACCTTTCTCATGTCAAAGACTACAAAATTTCTCAAAAATTCATCTCAAAAATAAGAAGTCAGGTTAAACTAAAGCTCTTTGATTAACTAATGACAGGGCAAAAGAAATCTAAGAAGGCTTTAAATTGTCTCTTATGTTAGAATGATGATTATTTAAAATACTATCCTTTGAATAAGTGTCCCAGTTAGAGTTTTATATGCCACTAGTTAAACCTGCCTGCAAAATATATTTCCTATTTTTCATTCATTTCTTCCAAGCTAGAAATTTTCCATGTTCCTAACAATAGATTCACATATATTCAATATTCATAGGTTGGCCAAATATTTAATTTTAATACAAACATCTAAGAATATGTTACTCAGTTGAAATGCAGTATTTAAAATTATGAAAATCAAGCAACTTACTTAGAAATTAAATAACTTTCTAAAAGTTTCTTTTTTTAGCTTGTCAAAAGAGCGAGGAAAAGATTTTAAAGCAGCAAAAGACAAGGCTGTTGATAACTTTGGGCAAAAAAAAAATCAATTCTTTCTTACTATATTTGTTAAGATTTATTATTCCTGGCCAATTTTATCTTGCAGAAAGCAAAGTTCATCAACTGACCAAAATAATCAGTTGAAGAACTTAATAGACTTAATACATGGTTCCTGGCCAAGGAACAAGAGCTAGTAAAAATGCATTTTCCTAGTCTCATAAATCTTATCAAAGAAGGCTTTGAACTACAGGAAAGGAAAATGTCTATGTACTATATACCAAAGAGTTTAGAAATAATGTAAGACTAAGAGCAATAGAGATACCAGAAATTCACAGCAGATAAAAAGTCAGAGAAGGAGTTAGGGGCCCCAGATAACAACATAAACTAAAAATATCATTTTAAGTAAGCAAATTTGATCTAGTTGGTAATACTGAGACTTGGTGGGGTGAAATCCATAGCTAGAATATAGTTCTGGAAAGGCATACAACCCTCAAAAGAGAGAGGGAAGGGAAGAGCAAAAATAATATTGCATATTTAAGAGGGAGAAAATCTAGCAGTTAGAGCAGAAAAGCACACTAGAGAGAGCATTTAGGTGAAGTTCAAGAAAGGGAAACCAAAGTGATAAGGTCATTAGTGCATATTATAGACTACCAGAGCAGAAACATGAGTTTGGGGCATAGAGGGATCTTTAATTGTCAGGATATTTGCCAGAGCTTTCTTTTTGACCAAAACATAGAAGCTAATAATTTCTTAACTTGCCTTGATAATAATTTCATATTTCAAAAGGTAAAGGAACCAATAAGGGGAAATCCTGGTCTTCGTCAAGAAGGAGAAACTGGTTTTGGCAGCAATAATGATAATAATCTTATGGAAAACTGACTATTCCATTTTGGAATTTGTAATAGAGAGAGAAAAGTTATCTATAGCTTGACATTTGGGGAGAGATTTCAAAGAATTCAAAGATAGGAAAGGTAGAATCCTATAGGCAAAAATTCTAGTCCAGGAGGGATGGAGAGCTCTGAAGAATTAAATTTCTAAAGACACAAAAAGAAATAACTTTCATGAGGAAAATAAGTAATTGTCTAAAGAGAAACAATATAGATAAACAGTACATTCAACTACCAAGTTGGAAGTTTTAATTAAAAACTTCCCAATTATTAAGCATTTATCTTTTCTTACTGATGAAGATGAGCAGTGGGCAGTGAAGGGGCAGTAATAGGTAAACAGGATCCTCCTACTCTGAAATCTTTCTCATCCATTAGCACTAGTTAAACATCAACAGCAAAATCTGTGTCAAGAATGAATTGCAGAATCTGTACTGTTGATCAGTTCCCCACTCTGTGTCATCAATCACCTGTACTGGATCTGTTATGTTCTATACCGGTTATCAGCTTTGCACCTAATCTTTTTTTTACTAATTACTCATATTGTCCTTTATTTACCTTAGTTCTGAACTGTTGGACATAATTAATTACCTAGAGTGGTCCTCCACTGTATTATCACTCCCACTGTTGAAGAAAACCTTCCAGAAGGGTAGTGGGACCCCTCCCATATTAACAAATGATGACAAGGTGGACAATGGGGGGAACATGGGCTTTGGCAGTCTAGAAGGATTCCCCAAACCTGTGCATGCTCCTTATTCCCTATGATGTACGTCAAACCCCAAACCACGCCTCTACCTGAATTTGGCCATGCTCATTTTCCAGGGTTTTTTGGAAAGGTGAAGATTTCTCTGAAACGGGAGACAAGTCCCTAGACCCTAATGAGTACACAAACCCTGATCCACAGCAAGGTGGAGCTCACCTGGAGGCCTGATACTCTATTAGTTCCCAAGGGGCTACTCTACTAGCTCCTGGGCTAATCGATTAGCTATTAGGCTATTTTATCACCTTAAACCTCTTCAAATAAAATTCTTTTTTTTTTACTTCTGGAATGAACGGAGTTTGAGTCTCCCATTCTTGGGATGAGCCCCTGCTACAAACTTGGGTGTAATCTCCCACAACATTACCAGTTTAGATTTTAAAGATGTACAGAAGATAGCAGCCGGGGAGCTAAGGGTGAATATAAAAACAGGGCATGACAGGAGTGGTCAAACTCAGATTGTTTCCATTGAAGCCAGCAAAGAAAAAGTAGGATATTCAGAAAGATGCCTTTATTGCTTGGAGTGGAGGGAATAATAATGGACAAGGAAAAAGGGACAGAGCACATCACCTCTTCTTTTGCTTCTGTTTTCTCTGCCCAAGAGAGTTGAGGCCCAGGCAAAGAGGGAGACAAAAAGCACTGCAGATTTCCCAGGAATTCCAGGCATGTGCCCTGGATGAACCACACTTGAGGGCACTGAAAGGACTAGCAGAAGCTGACTCCTGAGTGCCAGAGGCCTTTGAAAGCCCCTGGAGAAAGCACAGGTTCCACAGGACCAGAGGAAGACAAATGATAACTCGACCTTCAAAAAAAGGGAAGATGATAAAACCTACAAAGTAGAGGCCAGTCGGCTAGACTGGTTCTGGGCCAAACTTTGAATATAATGAAAGGGAATGCCTGGAAAAGGAGGCAGGGTCACAAAGTGCTGTCATAGCTTCGAAAGGAACATGTCATACTGAACTAACACAACGTCCTTTATCACAGGGTTCCTCACCTTGAAGATCAGGGAAATGCTGGAGATATAGTTTACCTAGATCTTCGCAAAGCATTCCAAAAAGTTCCTTATGCTACCTCTATGGACAAGATAAAGATACAAAAACTAGAAGATAACACAACTAGGTATACTTAGGCTGAATGGCCAGACACAAAAAATAGTCACAAATTGTTTATTATCTCTTTGCAAGGAGAGCTTGAGGGATCTGTGCTGGTTTAATCTTTTAGTAAGGCCTTGGATGAAGGCAGAGATCAAATTTACGAATGACTCAAAGCTGCAGGGCTAGCTAATAACACACTGGAGCACAGAGAGCATGGCACATATGCCAGAGCACTCAACTTGGAGCCTCAGACATGGGTTCAAATCTTGTCTCAGACACTCGCTATAGAAGCGAAGCAGGTTGTTTAACCTCTGTCTGTCTGTAAGCTGGGGATAATAGCCTCTATCGCAAAGGGTTGTGAAGATCAAAATAGAGGAAAAGCAATCTGCAAACCTTCCAGTATTATAGTAATGTGACCTACCGATATTATTGAGTCAAGATTCAAAAAGATCTTCAAGGGATAGAATATGGGGTAAATTTAGCAGGACTAAATTGACTATGAAGCAATACCAAGTTTTATACTGGAGCTCAGAAAATGACTTCAGAAATATAAAAGTTCGCATGGACAGCTTATCTGAAAAAGGTGCTGGGATTTTAGCAGCCTGAAAGCACCACATAAGTTGGTGGTGAAGCAAGTGCAATGTACTCTCAGTGTCTGAGGAGGGGGAGGCTGGCACTGGCAGTGGCGCTACAGTCTGCCACTTTGGTAATGTCTCCTCTAGAACACTGTATTCACTTCTGAACACTACAGTTTAGGAAGGACAAGAGGAAATTGGAAGAGTGTAACAGAGTAGTAGCTGACCACGATGGAGAGAGGATGAAAAAACTGAGGATATTTAAGATGATGAAGAGAAGAATTAAAGGGAGTTGGGGGTCTGGAGATATCAACTGTCTTTAAGAATCTGAAGGGGTCCTTCATGGAAGAGAGGATGGATTTATTTTGTTTGGTACCAGAGGCCAGAACTAGGTGTAACAGGTAGACATCGTAATGTGGGTTTGATGCCATCAAAATCTTCCTAACAATCAGAGGTGTCCCAAAGTGGACTGGGCTGTCACTACCTGGCATGGGAAGGCTTCAAACAAAGATGGCCTGTTGTAGATTTTGTAGAGGTGGGATATAGCTCTGGTAGAAGTTGGCCAAGATGTTTTCTGAAGTCCCTTCCAACTACTACAATCTGTGAACAAACAGTTAGGGATGCTTTATTCTTTTCCATCTATGATCTTCTAAATGCAAAGATCTATGAGGACATTATTGAAAAATTAAGATATAATCAATCCTAGTCAGTTGAAAATTAATGGAAAAAAGTAGCTTTGGATATTGGGTTCAAATTGGTAAAAGGAAAAAAAATCCTCATACCATTTATAATTAAATACATCAAGGAAAATGAATTTAAGACTATAGAAATGACTTCAAACTAAGAAAATCTGGTTTGAAGCTCTTGAAGACATACAAATGCTTGGCACACAGTAAGTTCATAATAAAAGCTTTTTCATTCATTTACTAATTCATGAAAATTATTAAGTGTGCTTGACAGATTGGAAAAGACTCCTGAAAGATATGACTGAGTTTTGACTGAGGCACATATTCCATGTTTCACTTTTGGAGCCAGATTTTAAAATTTAATTCTAGATAAAGCTAATGGTATAAAAAATAATTCGCTACCTTTCCATTCTGAATTCAGTCTCATTTCACTGTGGTGATAGAAGATAGCATACTGTATCATTTATTATTATATGTTTTGTTCAATTAATGGATTATTTCGGAGGGGACATACTGTGTCCCCCTCTGCCCAAGGCTGATAACAGGGTCTTATTAATGCTATACCTTAATGATATCTTAGAATTATAGAATTTTGATACATTGAAGAATAATTTCTCAGGTTTCACATGGAAAGAATAATGTTTTGAAAATCTCATAAGTGAAAGAATATTCAAAAGGCTCTCTGGATTCATAGGTAGTTGCTGAGTTCTGTAAGTTGCAGGAGTACATACTGTACCAGGTCTAGAGGTGAAGAAACTGATGGCACAAGATGACAGATTCATTCGTGCCTTAGTTAATGCCATCTACATTTTATCTCTCTACCATGGGAGGTTTCTGAGTAGAATTTGAATGATTTCTTATTGGGCAGTTATGTTTTAGGTGGAGAGGCTAGATTCGGAGGTCTTGTCTTTATGTTCTTTAATTTAAAAAAATATTTTTATTATCATGCAAAAACACTTCTTTAATGTTTAAATATCCTGATGAAATGCATTTGTGTAGTAACTATTTTCCTCAAGGATTTTTTTTTGAATCTGTGAAAAGAACCTTTTAAATATTTTGGATTCGTCTATGCTATGAGGAGAAAAGAGACTTGTCTCAAACTGACTTGAAGAGCAATCTCTCCTGTAGTTTGTAGTATTTCAGAAAAGACTGAAGTACTATTAGGCACAGCCTCCTGCATGCTCATCTGAAATAAATGTCTTCTGGAAAGAGACAAAATGATCTCACCTCAGCTTTTACTATCCTATCCACGATGGTCTCCAGCGTTTCCAGCTTGCTACACTTCACG
This sequence comes from Gracilinanus agilis, assembly GCF_016433145.1. Taxonomy (NCBI): domain Eukaryota; kingdom Metazoa; phylum Chordata; class Mammalia; order Didelphimorphia; family Didelphidae; genus Gracilinanus; species Gracilinanus agilis. The sequence goes on along the minus strand of NC_058134.1, from coordinate 96,604,261 downwards.
ACACCTTCAAAATATTGGGAACGGTGTTGCAGGGCTTGTGTCACTGTGATATCTAGGTTATTGTATGTTTTTTCAGCAGCAAGGTTCTATAATAAAGTAATTAAGTGAGTCAAATCCTGTAATATCAAATCACTCTAAATGATAAAAAATAAGTGACTTAAAACATTAGACTATACATGCAATAGATTTGTGATGATTAACCACCACAGCAGAACAATTTCCCCCCCTTTTTTTATTTAGAATATTTTTCATGGTTACATGATTCATGATCCCCCCCCCTTCTCCTCCCTCCTCCCGAATCCAACAAGCAGTTTCACTGGGTTATACATGTATCATTAAAACAATTTTTTTCTACTAAATAATACAGCTGAATGCAAAGATATAATATAGCCAAAATACTATTATTGCATAGCTATGATCAATAATAACTAGACAATATCGATCATTTTTGCCCAATACTGATGAAATTCTGTGTCCCTACCCCCAAATTAATGTTTCCTTTTTTTCTGTTAATAAGGTATCCTTTTGGCATATGAACAGTGGACCAAGATGTTATACACTGGATTAACCTAACTAACCAGAAGGTTATCACAGGGCCAAAATGCCAAAAGATCTTACACTTGTTTAGAAGTTATTTTAACTGTTCTAAGGATGCTGGCTTATACTGCGGAGGGTTTGGGGAACCATATCCAGCCAACAATAATGCTAAGGAGAAGAGACTTCCCAGAGATCTGAATGACCTTGAAGGCTTCTAATGAACTCCCAGCAAATAAGTGGACTAAATCTTTAGTGCTGGGAGTGCAATGGGATGGGGATAAACTTGTTGAGATTTCCTAGATTAACTGAGAACAGAGTGCTTGGAGGAGTTCCCTGATCAGCTGTGGTCTTTCAGGCCTACCCTGATTCGAATCCAAACCAATGAAGGCTTGTCTCAGAATTTAGCCAGAAGGTACTTACTTACAAATTGTTAAGGTATGTTCTACAAACTTCTATTGGTTAACCAGAATCAATAATTCAACTAAAAATGGTGGGCCAATATAGCATCCCATGGAATACACATATGCTAGCCCCCCTTTCTCATAGAGAACATAAGAAAAGAATGCATGGAGAAGTGGATTATCAAACAAAAACAGGAGTTTTAAATAGATGGGTTTTAACATTATTTCGTCTAATGAAACTGGCTGTTTTCTTTTAGAAAAGTAAACAGCAAAAAACATAAATTAGTGGCTAGGTTAGGTTTTAAAATATATTCTAGATACAAGTTGTGATAAAATAAAAATACTTACTATTACATCAAATTTGGAATAAATATCTACAACTTTTCCTAAAAGTGAAAATATATATTAGAAAATGTCTTAGAAACAAATCATAAATTCATTGTCTTAAAAAGTTTTAATATGACATGCCATAATAAGATCTCCAGGAATAAAACTTTAAATATATTAACATGGTTATGAAATTACACATCTTCCAAAGAATACGGAAATAAAAAGGAGCTAATATGATCATTTTCCCAGTTATCTCATTTGGATTCAGGGTTAACTTACCTCATATAAATTCTAATTTTCAATTTAGCTCAATTTACTTTAACATTTATTTAGCACCCATAAGGCAGTGAAGTCATGGGCTAGTAACCAGAGAACTACACTGGAATTATTTAGACCTGGGTTCTACGTTCTCTTCGGATATGTACTAGTTCTATGACTGTGGTTTGGCCAATTTAACTTCTCGGGATCCTGGGCAACATTTTAAGACCACAAGTTAAGAAACAGCTGCTAATCTGCTTTGGTAGAGGGAATTTCTTCATTGGAGTTCCCTATGCCAATGACATTAAGGGCCAGAAGGTCTGCCCTCCTCCTCCTCCCTCTGAATAAGACAATTTGGATATACAATGAGAAAAATCAAACAGACTCTGCCCTCAAAAAGTTTCCATTCTACTGTGAGGAATGCAGTGTGCATACAAATACAGCGTAAGAAGAGAAAGAAGTGAGCACTCTCGTTCGATGCTCGACACGACAGATCTACCGTTCTGCACATCTGTAGTGAAGGCATTTTCCTTTGACATACTAAGCGTCTAAGGAGGCTTAGAGCTAAGCGGCCTACGAGCAAGCATCGGTTTTCCACTTGAGTGGAAACGTGAAGGTGAAATGTACAAACCTGACTCATCCACAACAGGCAAAGCTGATATTCGTCTTTCTACAAATATATTCAAGGCTTTAATGATAGGAGTGTCTGGATGTATAAAGGCAATGTTGTGGTATGTTCCTATTCCAAGTTCATCAAGGTTCTGTTTCATGAAGGCAGGCTTTGGCATCTCAGACACCTAGATGGGAAGAGAAATGTAGATGCTCTCACAAACCAACACATACCTTGGTGTTCAAATGCCCAGATTTGAGTGAAAAAGTATGCATAAGCAAATTGAAGTTAGTCTTTTCTAATAATCTAAAGGGAAGTCTGAATTAACATGAAAAAAAGTTACACATAACAATTCTATCCTTTCTTCAAATAATTTTCTATTAAGATGTTAAGTACTAATATTTGGTACTTTTCCATTTTTGTGAAATACTAACTAAAATCAAATGAGTGATATTGTTTCCCCCCACCCTCTCTTAGTTGACTAAAAAAGGTGGGTGGGAGAAGGAAGCAACCGGTTTATTGAGGAAATTAAGGCCTGTAGGCCACTGATTTTCCTTTGCTATTAAGGATTTATTCTAAGTTTCTGGCACTGCTGTCAGCATCAAATATTAGTTAGTAATGGCCGACATTCCTATTACTCAAAGCATCTGCTGGTGGCTATTCTAGGCACAAGCTAAATTCATCTTCACACCACTCCACCTCTACACACTGACTTATCTTCTGAAAGCTGTCAGCTTTTGTCCATTAGAAAACATGGATGAGCTAGTTGCCTCAGAGAATAAAACAAGACTTAAAAAAATCACTTTTTTTTTTAACATGGTGGGTTATTTTTAAAGGGATAATAGGAGGAGGGAGAAATCAGAAGAGAAAGGCCTACGGGCATTTTTGACTATAACAAAATAAGGTCTACTGTTTCAAAAATCCACCTTTTAGAAAGGGTACAGTTGATTCCATCCTCCTGGTGTACCTTATAATTATCAGGAAAAGATGAACAATTAGAAGAAACAAAATGTTCAAGTCAAAGAGTTCATCAATATTCAAAGCATGAGAATCCTAGAAATTTAGAGAAAAAAAGAAAGACCTATTAGGTCATCTAGTTCATCTCAGTATAGGAATTGTTCCCTATGCTATCTGATATCTTAGGCTAATTTGGATTTTTTGATCTCTAAAAGGGTAATACCGTCTAAAGAAGATGATCTTATAATTTGGTAAAGATTAGGCTATGCTCCATTAGATTTATATTTTCTTTATTTTGCATTTTATCTTACTTTCATTCTAAAAGCATTGTAACTAATGACCAAATTGGCCCAAATATAAGGCGGTATAAGTATTTCAAGTAAAATGATTTTTCTGCTTTGACTTGCTCTTTTCATAATACTGAAGCACCCAAAAAGCACCTTCCTTTTGTCCACCTAATTAATCCCCAACCTCTCCACCCTTCGCAACACAACATGGGAAAAACCTTTGCTTATCCAGAGACAGGCAAGCTCTGTTAGGAACACTGGGTCTACATTTACTGGTGTAAGTTTTTTTATATCCTATTTCTTTATTAAAGCCTAATGTTCTATAAACCTCTCTAGTCCCTTCTACTTTTCTTCTTAGCACCATCTAAATAGGAAAATCAGAATTTGCATACTGAGCTCTTAGTCAAGCCAGGGCAAAAGTTAAGGCAGGTTTTGGTCCCAAGATTGGTTTGACTAGAAAGCAAACCCAAAAGGCTCCATGGGAAAATGGGGGGAAAAGCACCAGACTTGGAGTCAGAAGATGAGCTCAAACCTCACTTCTGTCACTTAATACTGGTGTGAATCTGGGCAAGTCATTTAAGGTGTCTGCTCAAGTGCCCCCAGTGGAGAAATGGGGATATACTGACACGACTTACCTCACACGGATGTGAGGCTAGAACTTCAAGAATGGAAAAGTGGTACTTAAGTGACCATGATGACCATTATGAATAATAGCAAAATGCCTTTTCCAGCAGTTCTCTCAAACACTAAGCCTCCAACCCTGATGGAAACTGGTAACCAGAGAGGTCCTGGCAACAGGGGTCTTTGCTGCTTCTCCTGGCTTGATGGACTTTTTTTCTAAAATGGAGCTGAGTTAAAAAAGGTCAGAAGAGTACTTTTTTTTTTTTAAAGACCCTTAACTTCTGTGTATTGGCTCCTAGGTGGAAGAGTGATAAGAGTGGGCAATGGGGTCAAGTGACTTGCCCAGGGTCACACAGCTGGGAAGTGTCTGAGACCAGATTTGTACCCAGGACCTCCTGTCTCTAGGCCTGACTCTCAATCCACTGAGCTACCCAGCTGCCCCAGAAAAGTTCTTTTGAAGGAGATTAATATCTTATTATTTCAAATGAGCTCTTCTGAACCAGCAATGAGACTCCCACTATTTCTGCTTAACATATTACTTCTATTCTCAAAACTAGTCAATCTCTTGATTTATTTCTGTGCTTCTCTTTGTATTGCCAACCAAAGGGTCAGTTAGTGATCATTGTGAGAGAGGTTAAGTACTGGGCATAGATCTAGAAATGAGGTCATCTCATTTCAAAGACCACTGAACGTGGCCCACAGAAAATACAGCCCTAAATTTGGACCAACATGACATTCCGTTTCCTAAAACTTTTGCTCTCTTTAGGTTTCTTGGTTTCCACTCCACTTTAAAAAACAATTTTGACTAGAATGTCTTTCTGAAAATATTTCTAAAAACACAGCTCCATAGAGTGTTAAATTAAACACTGCATAATCAGCTTACTTTTCCCATATAGTAATCTTAAAGGCCCTTAAATAAATTGCTTTTTTCAAGTTCCCCACTGTTTCTCTACATTGTATAAGGGAGAGGAAAATGTTTCAAGTTAAACATAGAATTTCTACACACAATCATATTTGCAAGAGAAAAAGTCTATTTATTTATTGGCAAAAAGTCTAGTGTGTGCACTGGACTTTGTGCAGTGAGGTTAGAAACTGAAGTTTAGAAACAAAGATTTCAAAACTAACAGTTTCTCATCTTAATGGGGAGTGGCTTTATTGATCTGAAGTCAATTAGCTGAAGGAAATGTGACTAAATATGTCTTGCAGAAACACTAAAAGCTACTTACAAATAGCTGAAGAAACTTGAGTATTCTTTTGTGGGTAAGTATATAAAGTGCGTTCCCACTGACAGGGTCGATAACTGGCAATCTGTGGATTTTATTTTTGATCAATGAGTAAACAGCATCGAAGAGGCTGTGGAAAAACCATTAAGGCCATTAGCAGATTCTGATAGTGGAGAAATCATGAGCCTTTTGGAGTGTCACTGAAAGAGAAGCATTCCAAAATGCTTATCACAATGAGAAAAACACTAATCAAGTTTGAACATATTTTGAACAGTTTTCATACTGAAGGAGAAAATCACAGCAAATCCACTTGTTTATATCTATGTAATGGTTCAGGACTTGACTTTTCAGAAAATTTCAGCTATAACCAAAGGAAAAAAGCACAATGGAATCTTCAAAGAAGCCAGTATTTAAGGCATTTCTAAAGTTAATCTACAAATTTTCTGAAAATGAATAAGTAGCATACTTGTACACAAGACTGAAGGCTGCTAACCAAATAGCAAAAGAACAGTTGTTTGGGAATAATGAGTTAATGGTTTCAACTCTGAACTCATGGAAATCTAGGCATTTCCTGTGTGTCTAAGTTTGTCTGGACCTTTCTTAAGGTTGCTTATAAGACAGTCGATGAGTTTACTTTTTACTAGGATTTATACACGAATCATTCCAGAGAATACTGCATGAGGACATGTTTGTTCTTTTGATCATTTTTGAGTGAACAGCTTCTTCACAATTATAGATTTCCCAGACCATTCTGCCCTTTAGGCCACCAAAAGCTAATGTCCTTAGAACACAGAAGGAACTTATGGTATTTCCAATTTGTCAAACTGGATATCAATCCAAAATTTACTCACTTTTTTCATTTCAATTTGGCTAGTGAGGTGCTTTTAGAATTTAATGGTAGGCTTCATATGACTGTAAATCTACCATATGAATAAATTTTGCCTTTGATATGCTTTTATTAATTTTATTAAGTATTTACCAAAAATGTGGTATTTATTTTTAAAACTTTGAGTTCCAAATTCTCTTTCACCCCTTGAGAACACAAAAATATGATATCAGTTATGCACGTGAGGTTAGACAAAATAGATTTCCATACTAGCCATGTTGCAAAAGAAAATACATAAAACCCAAGAAAAATAATGTGAAAAAATATACTTGAATCTGCATTCAGTTCATCAGTTCCATATTAATAGAATTGATAAAATTGAAAGAGTATATTTTTTAAAGGTTGAAAAATAGGCTTACCTCGCATCTGGGGATATATTCACTAAAGGCTTAAATGTTTCTTGTAAATAAAGTTCTGTATTTAGGAAAAGAAAAATCTACAGTTAGTAAGATGGTCTACATAGTTCATTATTAGCACATAAATCAAGCACCTCTACAAATTTGTGGACTCATATTAAAAAGATGAATAGCTCTGATCAAAGAAACTCATCTAAAGTTTTTTTGTTATTTATATTTACATACTGTTTACAAAAATCTTCTTGATTATGCTTTGGTGAGCTACCCTTAAAGGAAAATTAAGTATTTTTAAAAATAATGCCACCATAGACACCAAAAATCTCAAACCAAGATCAAATAATATGATAAAGATTCATACCAGCAGAGGTCACTAGAACTCCATAATTTAATATCTTGAAAAAATACTGAACTAAAAAGGTCAGTTAAGAGTCAAATTATAGACCAAGCTTAGTTATAGATAAGATCAAAGTATATAGCATTTTGCTGTACTAGATGTTTATTTTACTGAATATTATTAAAAATGAGTGGACCATCAGCTGAGCCTTGAGAATTTTTTTCTAACACGAATTTTCACTGTAATGACATTTGTTGTCGTGGGTTTTCCCCTTCCATCCAAAATGTTAATATTGTGATCTCTTCATATCCTAGAATTTCGTATACAGGGACTTTGTTTTAGAGCTTAATTTACAAAGTTCCAAAATGATCCAGGTAAAGTGGCTCTTCAAAGTTATCAATAGTCCCTTACTGTTTTCGTCCTCAATTCTTATCCTGGACCTCTCTGAAACCTTTGGTGATGCCAATCATGTTCTGTCTAGGTTTTTGTGACAATGTTCTCTCCTGATTCTTGTCCTACCTGTCTGACCACTTCCTCCAAGTTTCGTTTACTGGATATGCTTTCAGGTCATTCCTATTTATTGTAGTTGCCCCTTAATGCTTTGTCCTGGGATCGCTTTTCTTCTCCCTCTGGACTATCTTGCTTGGTGAACTCATCGGCTTTCATAGATTCAACCATCACTTTTTTGTGCAGACAAATTTCTGATTGATTTATCTAGTTCTAAGCATTCTCCTAACCTTTGGTCTTTCAAACTCCAACTGCTATTAGAAACTCAAACATATCTAAAACTGGACTCATCTTTCCTCTCCCCCAACTTTCCTCTCTTCTCAACTTCCCTATTACTGGATAGGGCACCGCCATCCTACTCCTCACCCAGGCTTCTCAACCTAGATGTCCGCTTCAGCTCTTCACTCTTTCTTTTGCCTTATCCAGTCTATTTCTAAGTCTGGTCATTTCTACCTTAGCAACATCTTTCAAATAGCCTCTCTTCTCTCCTCGGACACAGCTGCTCCCCTGGCTCAGGTCCCTGTCACCTCAAACTTGGACCACTTCAATAACCTGATCCATCTCCCTGCCTCAAATCTTTCCCCCACACAGTCCATGTCACCCTCCTCCACTGCTCTTACTCAAACTCCAGGGGCTCCCTATTGCCTCTGGTATCAAACAGAAACGACTCTGGCTTTTAAAGCCTTTTTCAAGGAAGGAAGGAAACATGCATTTTATTAAGTACCTATTATACAAGGCAATGTGCTAACTGTTTTACATATAGGAGCTAATTCAATCTTCATAACAATGCTGGGAAGAAAGTATTTTTATGATCCCCATTTCACAGATGAGGAAACTGAAGCATACAGTAAAGTGCCTTGTTCAGGATCACGTAGTCCGTAAGTGTCTGATGGCAGCATCAGATCATTTAATCTCGGGTCCAGCACTCTATTCATTAGTCCTGTTCCTTTCTTCCAATCTTCTTATACTTTTCTCCCAACTCAACAATCCAGCAACACCAGCCTGATTGCTGGTCCTTTAAGAGGATACAACATCTCCCAGGTCCCTGCCTTGTCCCTGGCTGTCTGCCATGCCTGGAAGTCTCTCCCTCCTCATCTCTACCCCAAGCTTCCCAAACTTCCTTTAAGTCTCTAACCCTGACACCATGACCTGTTTGTTCTGTATACATTATATATGTACCTGTTTGTTTGCATGTTGTCTCCCTGATTAAAGGGAGCTCCCTGAAGGCAGGGTCTCTGTTTTTGTCCTTTTTGTATTCCCAGTCCTTAGCCCAGTGCCTGGCATATAGTTAGCGTTTAATAAATGTTGATTGACTTGACTTTTGCTATTCGGATGGTTCTATGACACATATTCTTAATTCTGTGTCCTTAGAGAGATTTCGGGGGTGGGGTGGGGGGGTGGCGGGAAGAGTCCCTGAACTTGGATGGGAAAATTACATTTTTATCTCCTCTAACTTCTCACTGAAACTTAGCAGTTCTTTTTATTGTAAATGAAAAAAAAATATTATTCTGAGAAAGTATATGGGTTTTCCTGATTTGCCAAAGGAATCAATGACATATAAAAGGTTAAGAGCATCTGTTCTTATTCATGGAGCCAAGGAAAGCATAATGATTTGTAGACGTGATTACTTTCTTCAGCTTGACTTTTCTAGAGATCATTTTAAGAATCATCATTTATAAAAATAGTTTTACCACCAAATGAAACCTCCAAATGAGTCATTTGAATACCAACTCTAAATGGCAATTAGTACTTTAGAAATCCTATTTAGGTAGTTATACACAGTCTTTTGGCATCCAAAGAGTGTTCAGTGAATGTAGATTGCCAAGTTAAACTCTTTAGCCTCAGATTCAATAGGAAAAGGACATGTTTAGTTTCTTTAAACAGTTTATATCACTAACCCATTATCTTTCTATAAGAAGGTTATTTTCTTCATTAGCTGCTTGATATACCATACTAAATCCTACTTCTAGACTCTTACACTATTTGCTTTTTTCCTGGAATTTACTTTCTCTTGTTCTCTGTTCTAAATCCTAAATTTATTTTGAAAACTATTTCATGATTCATCTCCAAGAAGCTCTTGATGACTTGCCCTACCTCACCCATTCTGATCTAACTATATTTTTATATAACCTGAATCACATTATCTAGTATTTGGCTTTTTCACTTGTAACATCTGGAAATGTCATCTATGTATGTCTTGCTTCGCTTACTTGACTTTAACTAACTAAGGCTCAGGGGTCCAAGCAGAGGTTTTCTGGTAAATTCTTCACAATCTCTTCAGAAAAAAAATGTAAACACAACACATTTTAAAGTTTTATTTGCATTATTAACATTTTATCCATTATCTCTTTTTTTCCCCTCTCAAACCCTTTCCCTCTGTCTTAAAGTCAATACACTATATTCATTCCAAGGCAAAAGACAAGTAAAGGCTGGGCAATGGAGGTTAAAGACTTGCCCAGGGCCACACAACCAGGAAATGGTTGATGCCATATTTGAACATAGGTCCTCCTGTCTTCAGGCGTGGCTCTTTACCCACTGGGTCACCTAGCTGCATCTATCCATTACTTTCTCAACAAACCAAGCCCTGATTTATAGTTTTGCCAATGTTGAGGTATAAATGCTCACTTTGAAAATTTATCAATTAGCTCTTGAAAGAGAATGTGAGCTGGCTTCAGCACATCCCTGGATTCACATATTTTAGAACTTCATTTTTATTCCACATAGCCCCACTGTATTCCTACATACATAGACACTCAATAAATAATTGCTGAATGAAGCAAAGTAATAATAGTTAAGATTTTAATAAGAAAGAGCAGTTTCACAGTTATGAAATTAATATTTTTACAAATTGTATCAGATAAGAGCATTCTAGAGCTAGGGATAATATGGTAAAAAATACTTCAAGTAACTTCTTGGGAGAGTTCTATTAAAGATGAAAAGACATGTCATGTAACATGACTCGAATGACCTAATTGAAGGTTCATGTCTAGCTTTCTTTAGAAAACTTTTAGATTAAATTAAAAGATAACTATTAACCTTTAAATAAAAATATGTATGTGTTTCTTCTAAGGCAACTATTTTTTCTGCATATTTAGCACAAAGAGAAATTATCTAATGGTAACAGCAGCCAGTATGGTATTATGGAAAACATCATGGCCCAAAGACAGATCATTTGCCTTCTTCTGGATCTTTGGTTTTCTCATTTGAAAAATGGAGATAATATTTGCACTCTGCACTAAGCAGAATGGTTGCAAGAAAAGTGCTTTATAAAACTGGTATTACACAAATGTGAGCTATTATTACTTTAACATGAGAATTTAAATTAAGCATAAGAATTGCTTGGAATAAAACACTATGTATTAAAAGCAGCTGCTGATCAATAGTGATGATGATGATGATAATGATGTTGTTTATATGGCACTTTAAGGTTTTCCAAATTCTTATACATGTTATCCATCTCAATTGAGCCTTGCACCAATCCTATGAAATGGGCAGTTTCTTTGTTACTTTACATTTCAGAGTCCAAAGTGACCCTCCTAAAAGAAATACCTATTTAGTGCTTGGCAATTACAAAAAAAAATCATGCCCAACATAATTTATAAAGCACTCTGCAGAGTCACTCTGTGAAGAGAGCTGAGTGAGCTAGGCCCATTTTACACAGGATGGTAGAAACCAAGGTGATTCAAGTAACTTCAAGATTATATAATAAAGGAAAACTTGAATCAGTCACTTAGCAGATTTTGCTGCCTTCTGCTACATACCAACCAAATCTCTATTCTGATAAAAAAATGCTGTTTTCATTAACATGTTTTATTCTTGAATAGAGAGAAAAGGAACTGAGGGGAGGAAAATCTATTTATACATGAAACCCAAGTCAAAAAATTTTTATACAATGTTAGATTCTTAGCAATTAAAAATGATACTTACCCCTCCATGTTTCAATTTTATGTTCTTCTAATTCATAAATCTGTACCTGAAACAAAGGAAGGAACACTGCCTTTTGTAAATGTATATTTATAGATGGGAAATACTCTACCAACTGGACAAGAAAAAAAAAGATTCCAATAAATTCAATAACCTTGCTAGAAACCAACAATTCAGCAAATGGAATTAATCAAGATAAAAATTCTGGAATGCTGTGAGATGAAGTGAGAAACATATAAAGTGCTTTGGGTTGTTTAAGAAGATGCTCTATACATTTACAGCATACATGCTAAATCAGTACTTCATTACATAAACTTGAAAATGACAAAATATTCTAACATACTAAGTTTGAATTATAGTTGCATCTGTGTCTTTTTCTTTTTTTCTTTTACATTTTTTTGTCTGTGCCTTTTTCTAAGGAAATGGAAGATAACACCTAAGTAAAGTCACAGGTTGAAAGGGAGTTTAGTGACACACATTATTTACTATGTGGGCTCTGTCAGCCACATACATTTTTACTAAGGGCCTGCTATGTATTGAGAACTATTCCAGTTGCTCAGGAGGTCACAGAAGTGAAAAACATGTTTTCTTCTATTAAGAAGCTGGAATCTAAGTCAAAGAGACAATGATGTACACATGAAATAATCAACTGATACTGCCAGAAGAATTTGAGGGAGCCCTGCCAGTGTAGTAGTAGCTTGTGAACTCTTGGGAGGACAGTGACAAGGGTCACAGGATGGGCAAGCCAAGGGTTAATATCCTGAATGTATGGCAGCAGCTGAACTACTACTGTGTGCTCAAGATCAGGCATAAACAAAGAATTCATCTAGATCAGTGATTCCCAAAGTGGGCGCCACTGCCCCCTGGTGGGGGCTGCAGCGATCCAGGAGGCGGTGACGGCCACAGGTGCATTTGGAGGCGGTGATAGTATGTGACAGGGGGCGCTAAGTCATATTTTTTTCTGGAAAGGGGGCGGTAGGCCAAAAAAGTTTGGGAACCACTGGCCTAGAAGATGACTCTCTGGGTCACAGTTTTAAAATGGAAAATCTACTGTTTGGATAAGAATCTTTCATCGAATGCCAGTAAGTACATCATTGATAAAACTTTAACCAAAAAAAAAAAAAAAAAAAAAAAAGGATTTTGATGAATTGTCACACGTATCAAATAATCAAGTATTTTGTAAGCACCCATTGGGGTCAGACACAGTGTTAGTTGCCGGAGACACAAAAACAAAACAATCCTTACCCTCAAATTCAGCCCTAACCTCATATTCTAATAGGGAGGCGATATACACACATATAGTTGGATACAAAACATATTCAGGTACGGTGACCTTGTCGGGGAAAGGAATGAACTGCTAAGAGGATCAGGAAAGACCTCATGAAAAAGGTAGTGGGTGCTTGGACTGAGACCTGAAGGAAACCAGGTGTTTCCAGACACAGGGATGAGGAGGGCGTGCATTTCTAAGTGTGAGAAACACCCAGTGCAAAGGCTGAAGCACGGGAGATGGTGTGTCATGCATGAGAGACGGCAAGGAGGCCAGTTTGGCTGGCTGTAAGGTGCATGGAGAAGAGAAATGAGTAAATGGCCTGGAATGAGTAAAGTCTTGTCAGTGAGTCCGATTAAGAGGGTGCTGACTTGGCCAAGGCAAGAGGTGATGGAGGACCTGAATTAGGGTAGAGCTCATTGAAGAAAGAAGGTTCACTGAGTGAGAGATGATGTAGATGGAGAAAAGACAAGCAATGGCAACTGATTAGATATGTGTAGGAAATGACAGTGAAGAATCAAAGGTGGCAAGGAGGCTGGAAACCCGAGGGAAAGGATAGTGATACTCTTGACAATAACTGGGAACTTTGACAAAGGGGTGAAAGAAGGGAGAAGATACTCTGTTGTGTTTTGGATATATTAATTCTGAAATGCCTGAAATATCAGTTTGAAATGTCTGACAGACAATTAGTGATGTAGAACCAGAGCTCAGGAGAGAGATTAGGGCTAGATATATAGAATCGGAAGTTATTTACAAAGAGATGCTAAATGAAAACTCTGAGGGTCATCAAGTGAAGGAGTAGAGGAAGAAAAAAGAAGAGAGCCTAGGGCAGAGCCTTGAAGGACATCTACAACTAGTAGGTCTGATATGAATGAAATTCAGGAAAGTAGGTATGGTATGAATGAAGAATGGACAATGAAAGAGGAGAAACAAGAGAGAACACTGTCACAAAGACCCAGAGAGGAGAGAGTATCCAGGAAAAAAGGATCGTCTGTAGGGCAAATGCTGCGGAGAGGTCAAAATGATAAGGACTGAGAAAAGGGTTATGAGATTTTGCCATTAAGAGACCACTCATGTCTCTGGAGAGAACAGTTTCAGCTGTGGGCTAAGATCTAAAGCCAGATTTTGGAGGGTTCAGAAGGCAGGGACAATAGAGGAGACGAAGCAGTAAAAGCAGACAATTTTTCAAAAGTTTGGTTGCAAATACAGGTTAGCTTGCAGGGATGGGAGAATGCATATTAACAATAGAGATTTGTGCAGATTTGTTGGCGGGAGGTAGAGTCAGTGGATGGGAGAAATTGAAGATAGGAGAATGAGAGAGCAAACAGAGAGAAGAGGGAGATGAAATCAAAGGTATATGCAGAAGGGTTTTATGGCCACTTATTCAGCAGAGACTGGATTAAAGGAGGAAAAAGTAGGAGATGATATGAAGGGCTGTGATATGAGGAATGGGGGAAGGGGGAATAGAGAGCTTGTGGTAAATTTCCCTCAAATTACTACAAGGATAACGATTCCTAACACTAGAAATAAGAAATAAAATAATTAAGATCATCATTCCCAATCACATCAATTTATAGATACAAAATCTGAGGCCCAGAGAGATGAGGTGACTTGTTCAGATGACTCAGCTAAACAGTACCAAAATACAGTCTAGAATTCCTATTTCCTGATTCCTAGTTCTGTGCTTCTTCCCTTACATCATGCTGTGTCATCAGGGGGAAGTTAAAATGAAAACAACTCTGAGATTCACACCATTATATTGGTAAAAATGCCAAAAAAAAAGTTAATACAAGAAGGATTTGGGGAAGAATGGCAACATTAGTGCATTGTTGGTGGAGCTGTGGATTAATTCTATCCAAAGTAGAAAGGTCACTAACCTGTATATATACCTTTCATTTCATAATTGGTTTATAGCCTAAGGAGGTTAGAGACAGTAGCAAAGGCTGGATAAAGGCAAAAATAGTTATAGCAGCATTTTTTATGGTAGCAAAACCAAAAAAAAAAAAAAACCAAACTGGAAACAAAGTGGGCAACCCATTAATTGGGGAATAACAGAAAAAACTGTAGTATATAAATGAAATGGAATATCAGTATGCTTAAAAAATGAAGAATTCAGAGAAACTTGGAAAAATCTATATGAACTGATGCAAAGTAAAGTTAAGCAGAACCAAGAGAATGAGGTATATTGACCACAATAATATAAAAGACAAAGTACTGACAGAATCTGAACTCTTATCAATGCAGTAACAAATTCTGACTCCAGAGGACTGAGAGTAAATCATCCCTCCAACACCTCCACAGGGGTGGCCAGAGATACAGAATGAAGCACAAGACGTTCAACTGTTAAGGACTCATGTGTAACCTTTTTTTTTTTTTTTTAAACAAATGATTCATGAGGGGAGAGTATTATATTGGGAAGGGACAATGATACAAAAACATCAATAAAATTTATTTCTTAAAGAATCTTTTAAAGATTACTCTGACAATTAGATGAAGATGATTGGTGAGGGGAGAGACTAGGGTAATAACGAGATGAGTGCTAATAACAACTGGACCACAGTGGCTCCATAGTTGTGTGAATGAAGAAAAGGGATGGATGTGAGTGAGTGGAGGCAAGAGACAGGACTCGACTTTCTCTCAGAGCTCTGCCTCCTTTCATCTTGGGGAACCAGATGCCCCTCCCCGGATAAGCTCATCCCTTCTGATTTCATCACCATGTTGCTAACTCAGCCTGGGAGTCCCTCAGCCTCCTCTCCTCTCTGCCAGGAGGGCTGGAGAATGGAGCACTCAACTCCACCTCAAACCATCCTTCAGAGAGGGCAGGTGCCCCTTCAGCTCTGCTTGGTCTGAACTCCACAGAACAAGATGGCCCCTGGGGTGTGTTCCCTCCCCTCACCCCCACATACACTTTCCAGCTTCCTTTAAAAACAACAACAAAAACCCTTGCCTTCACTTATCTTAGAATCAATACAAGACAAAAGAGGAGTAGGGGCTAGGCAATGGGGCTTGTGACCTGCCCAGGGTCACACAGCTGGGAAGTGTCTGAGGTTAGATTCAAACCTAGGACTTCCCATCTCTAGGCCTGGCTCTCAATCCACTGAGCCACCCAGCTGCCCACCAAGGAATATTTTTTTATAAGGGACTCCAATAGTTGTTCTTCATGGCATTATACTTAAAGGTTTGAAACACATCCTTATAATCATTAATTCCCCTTTAATACCTCCTATGATTAAAAAGCTGTTTATATTTTCAACTGATATAATCTTTTAGAATGATTAATTCTATAGATTTAATGCCTATTCTATAAGGATATTCTTTCTTTCATTTTTCCTAAAACTATTTCCTTCAAGCTTTAAAAAAGATAACTTCTAGTCCTAAGAATCTGTTCATTTGCATTAAATGGACCTTGGGCTGAAATTCCATATACTTAAGTATTTAGTGAATTATGTTTTGCTTAAAAAAAACCTTCAGCCTTACTTCCTAGAATAGATTCTATTTATACTTATTCAACTATTGACATATAAATGATGACACTTACCATTGGAGATCTATAATATCTATGCAGTATATTTATGAAATCTGTAATTGTTAGCATTCCTGGAACAAAGAATCACATGTTAAAATAAAACAATGAACATCTACAAGAAAAAATTCCCAAATGATAAATGAGAAGCTTGGGAAATATAAGAAAAATGTTTTAAAAGTAGTTTTAGATATTATTAAAAACAAAATACATTATTTTGAATTTGTTAATTTGCTAATTAGGCTTATACAGAAATGAATATTAATTTGATTGAAATTCAAAGTAGTGTTACATGTATATATGTTATATATGTCAAAGTAGTGGAAAAATATTTTGCAAATGAATGAAAGAAAAGCAGTTCATGATATCTTTATAAATGACCACAAATGCAAGTAAAACATTAATTTTTTATTCCTTTATAATAAAAAATTTAATCAGTTTTAGAAATATGATACCTTGATGGAGATTTTTTTTCTTGAGAAGTACACTAAAACATCTGCTTCAAAGGGGAAATTATTTCCTTCACTGACTTACAAGAGAAGAAATTGGATGCAAAGTGACTACAATCTGAAGTTTCCTAAACTTTTAAAAAAGTTCCCTAAGGCAAATGATTCAGATTTGTAAGAATAAAAGCCATTTGCCATTTGATAAATGGTAAAATGATACGGACAGATAATCCTCAAGAGAAGAAATCCAAGCTATCTCTAGCCATAAGAAAAAATCACTAATAACAAGAGAAATATAAATTAAAGCAACCCTGGGGTTCCAGGCCATACCCATTACATTGGCAGTGTTGACAAAATGGAAAATGATCAATGATGGAGGAGGTTTGGGAAAACAGGCACAGATGGTAGAGCTGTGAATTGGTCCTGCCTTTTGGGAACTAACCCCACAAAGTTACTAAACTGTACATGTCCTTTAACCCAGATAGCACCATTTGGGTTATATACCCCAAGAGATGAAAGGAAGGAACATGTATAAAAATATTTTATAACAGCTTCTTTTTTTTGTGCTGCAAAACAAAGGGCTGCCTAACAATTGGGAAATTCTGTACTATAAGAAATGAGAAAGAGAAGGTTTCAGAGAAGTTGGGGGAAGATATGCAAACTAACGCAGAGTAAAATGAGCAGAATCAGGAGAATGATTTACACTATATCATCAACAGTGCAAAAACAAAAAATTTGAAAGACTTTCCAACCCTGATCAGTACAATGAAGACCTGATTCCAGAGGACTGATGATGAATTCTATCTACCTCCTGAAAGAGAAGTTGCAGTCAGTTACCTGGGAGAGGCATATATGTTTGGACATAGCCAATATGGGAACTCGGTCTGTTAGTAGGGATTTGGTTTTCTTTTTTGGGGAGAGAGGAATACATGGTGGGTAAACCTCTCCCTCCCAATACTCTTATGAGATAGAAACAAAACACAGTCATCATAATCACTAATCTACCAACTACCTACCCCCAAAATAAGTGAAAACTTAAGGACTATATATTAGGCAGACATTAAGTAAGGGAGTGATGACTTTCCATATTAGTTTTCTGCCTCCTGAATCCACAAGCACTGGCAGAAGTTCCACTATACCTATAAGGAAACTAGAAGTCATTAAAAAGGGAGAACTTTTTGTAATCGAGAAAAGCCAAAAAAGGTTTTCAATTCTCCGGCAATACTGAGTTTTTAGAAAATGAAATCAAAATATTAATTAGATTCATTAGCATGTTTATTATTAATTTGGACAATCACTTGAACTCCCCAATTAGCACCACTTAAATAAATAATAAAAGAAAAACATCGCCTGGCTTTTAGTTTCTTCTAATTTTCAGTCTTTTTTTTTTTTGTACTAAATTCCTTACCTACAAAACTCTGTTTCTTACTCTCCCACAGTGGCGCTGCTCGAACACCATTCGCTACCAAGGCAAAAAAGGCCTTTTTAACCTGAAGAAAAATAAGACACAGTACATATAAAGTACAGTACATTTAAAAGTTCATATGTTAGTAGGAAAAAATATAACTCTATCTAAATATTCTATCTAATCCATCATTATAACTTTAATTGGATAGCTGTTTTCAGGCATACCTAGAATTTAACAGAATTCAGAGAATCACATTCCCTTTCGTCCTTGGCATATATGCTTTTAAATTTAATTAAAAAATATATAGTGTTATTTGCTCAAATCTTCCAAAAACAAATAACTAGAACAATGATTTTTCTTATTTTTTTTCTATTATAGGGCATGGCATGTAAAAAGATTCTTAATGTTACAAAGAAAATAATTAAATTTTAGATATTAAATATATTAATTTTACAAATTAAAATGTAACTACTAACTTGTTTGTTATGAATATTAAACAGGTTATGTCAAGTCTATGAAGTAAAGGTTTAATTTTATGTATGAATCTGTGTATGAGCAGGATGCCTTGGTGGCCAAGTGAACTCATGAGAAAGCGAGTTGGTGGAAAAAAAAGAATTGTCAAGGTAAGAAAACCTTGCAGTTGGGGGGAGAGTGATGATGGCGAAAACCATTACTATTTGAGGGCTGAGAATGCTCTACATTCCTTAAGTTGCTGGCAGGACAAGATTTATTTGAATTATGCTGAAAAAAAGGAGGGTGGGAATTTCCTTCATTCAAGGAATGGTGGCAGAGAATATGGGGAATATTTTTCCCCTTTTCACCCGATCTAATTATATGTTTGTTTGTTTGTTTTTTTTACTGACTTTGTTCTTTTGTTTGCTTAGATTTCAGTAATGTAGACAGACTTAAGGTGACTTAAGAAATTCCCAATTTCAAACTGAGGTGAGGAGTGGAGCCATTTGTGCCACACATCAAAGAATAGTCACACAAATGGCTGAAGTGCTGACTTAATTTGTAAATTTAGTTCCAAAATTGGGAAATTATGGGCTTGTTATACTTAGAAATAAATATAATTTATTTGAATTGAGAAGCATGTTCTCTCTGAAAGTAGAAAAGAGAAGACAATATTAATAATTCTAGCTTATATTCATATGACATTTTAAGCTTTGTAAAGATTTTTATATACATTATCTCATTATCTCACAATAATTCTGTAAAGTGTTAGTGGAATTATAAATTGGTCCAATTGTTCTAGAAAACAATTTGGAATCATCCAAGGAATGTCACCAAAATGTTGAATCACCCATCTCACCACCCCAAATAAGAAAGGGCATACATACACACACAAACACACAAACGTGAACACATACACACATGCACAAGCACATATACATTTATGGAAGCACTTTTTGTGGTAGCAAAACAGTTGAAATAAAGTGAAAAGTGTTTGAACAAACTGTGGTATGTGAATGTAAGGCAATAGGAATGCATCATGGGAGATGATAACTCTGAGAAATTCAGAAAAACATGAGACAACTCGAATGAACCGATAGAGTTAAGGAAGCAGAACCAAGGGAAAGATGTCGAGAATCTAAACAAAAATAACCCGAAAAGGCAATTAAATTCAAATTAATTGCAATGACGCATCTCTGTTCTGGAGAACAGAGAGTAGTTTGCAGTGCTGTAGTTTATTTTATTTAGCTATTTTTCTTTGTTACAAGGGGTGGGGTTAATGGGTATAAGATTTGTTATGTATGTGGTGTAAAAGCAAGCCATCAAGGACTAAAATAACTTGGTGAGGGAGATACTACAGCTTATTCTTATTCTTATTTTATAGACCAGAAACTGAAGGCTCAGGGAGATAAAGGAGAGAAAAACAAAACAAAACAAAAGCAACAAACACTCAGGTTAGTATAAAGTCAGAATAGCAGAAGGAAATGTCCACTGACATCCCGAGGCTGAGGATGTGCTAAATGAATGGACTGAAGAGTCCAACATGTTTCTCGTTTCTGCGCTTGCTCAGAACTGCCAATCCCTACCCCGAGCTAGGATTGCCAAGGAATTCGGTGGGGCTGGGTTTGGGTAGGGAAGGTAACAGGGATGAAAAGGGAAGTTAGATGCAAATGTGTGAAGTTCACGGAAATCTTTAATTCAATGACACTTCATTTGCAAAGCCATAAATGTGTTTTTTCTCTACCACAAATACTGATTTCTAAGGAAAGCAGATCTGAGTGACTTTAAGAATGGCCTGTATAAAGTTCGAGTCTTAGTGACCTGAACTACTGAATATTTTTCACTCTCTCACAAGTACTTATAATAACTACAACTACAGCTCTAAGTGCTTCCTTAGAGCTTAGTTCTCGGAAGATAGATTTTATCCAGAGGGGCTTTTCACTGGCTTGAGGAAAACTAGGAATCATGACGTCCTAGAAAGTAAAGAGTGCCCAGCTAAAAAGTAGAATGTGAGCTTTCTTTCTTTAAAAAAAATCCTCGCCTTTTGCCTTAGTAACAAATTCAAGGGCCAGGCTATTGGGGTAAGTGACCTGCCTAGGGTCACACAGCTAGAAGTATCTGAGGCCACATTTGAATCCATGTTGTCCTGCCTCCAATCCTGGCACTCTATTCACTATCTAGCTGCCTGGAGTGTAAACTTTCTTAAGAATGGAGATGAAGTTGGTCCAGGGATCTTCTTTGTTTTGAATATTTATAGTGCAGTGATGGGCAAACTTATTAAAGAGGGGGCCAAAGGAAAGGAAATGCTCCTCTGTCAGTCTGTTTCTAAGGCAACTCTTTCCAAGTTTCATTGTATTATATCCTACTCATTGTATTCGTCAGATTAGGAATAATGTCTCCGTGGCCAGATAGAACATTTCAGGGTGCCTCATCTGGCCGAGGGCCGTAGTTTGCCCATCACTGGTATAGTGTATAGTATAAAGTGATTAAATTAAATTAATCTTTTCAAACTTTTATTTTGAACTACCCAAAGCTAAGAGGTAATGTTAATTTTCAAGAAAACATTATTATTTTCTGACAAGAGTATTTTATCTGAAATAAGACAGACTAATTCTTCTCCTCCCAGAATAACATCTCCATCTAATTAATGGATTCCTCAAAAGTTGTTCAGAAAAGCAATCTAAAATGTTACTAAATCATTTTCAAGGTTGCTATGACAAAAACAAAAAGACTGTAATTGGACAGCAGTGATCCACTTTCAATTTTCCTCAAGGTCAATGTTAGAACAAGAAACAAATGAAGGATTTCTGAATTTCCATATAGATCCACTTTGCTGGGTGTATCATATTAATG
The DNA here is from genome assembly GCF_016433145.1 of Gracilinanus agilis. NCBI lineage: Eukaryota > Metazoa > Chordata > Mammalia > Didelphimorphia > Didelphidae > Gracilinanus > Gracilinanus agilis. The sequence goes on along the minus strand of NC_058134.1, from coordinate 96,583,080 downwards.
CAAACATGCTATATATAATGTGGCAAAACTTTTTTAAACCCTTACCTTGGCTCCAAGACAGAAAATTGGTAAGGGTGGGCAATGGGGGTCAAGTGACTTGCCCAGGGTCACACAGCTGGGCAGTGTCTGAGGCCAAATTTGAACCCAGGACCTCCTGTCTCTAGGCCTGGCTCTCAATAATGTGGTAAATCTTTAGAAATGGATAATATTTGCTTATGTCAATTCTGGCATGAAATGTACTATTGAAATTAAGTATACATAAGTGGGTCAGTGGTAATATATATGCACATATATCTATGCATACACTCATGAGGTAAAAATCAATAAGGCTATAGTTTAGGATTAAAGAAAAGCCAGTGTAGAGACTGCATTGCCAGTGTATTTTGTGGTGATGTCAGTGCTGTAACAAAGAAGCGAAGGAGGATGAAAAGGGATGGCCCACCGGGGTCAATGTTTACAAAGGCAGACCTGTTCGCTTTTTAGTGTCTAACGCAATGGCTCTCCAGAGTGGGTCAGGGCATCAGGAGTTTCACGAGGTGAGATTTTTCACATTCTCCAGTTCCTGCCCCCAACTACCATTTGCTGCCTGCTCTTCCTGGCTTGGTTTCAGGAAGATCACAATAGCAGCTCTATCCACAGAGGCAAAAAGTCATCTTTTTTGCAATAAGTGCTGGGGAAGAAGAGAAAGAATGGAGTGAAGGGGTAAGAAGAGAAACAGGGGAATCCAAAGGCTGTGGCAATGAGACTAGGAAGCCAACTATCCAGAAACTCTTATTTGTTGCCACTATAAATGTTCAGTGAACTGTGATTTGTTATGGTAAATAATATCATGCAAATTTAAAAGCCATTGGTCTAGTACATTTTCTACCAATAATCTTACTACTTCATTTTTCCAACTGAAATAATTTATTAACTAGCCCACTTCTTTTCAAAACCCAAAAGCTTTTTTTATGTGAAAGTATGGAATATCTCAGTGGTTGTGGACAGCACTGGGTCCTCCTGATTTTAAATGTTTCATAGAAGACTTAGCTAGGGGTTCCAAAACACCTGCCCCTCCGGTGGATCAGTGTTCCTTCCTTAACCCTGAGGGGAAAGAGATTGTGAGAACATAGCTTTCCATACCTTGGGAACTCCACCCAGACCCTTTGAATTCTTGTGGCCATTTCAAATAACTTGTTCCCACACAATGCTGATAGAAACTATCATGTCTGAGAATTCATTTTTTAATTTAGGTTAAATCAAATTAAGCTTAAACTTTTAAACTCACCTCCCCAAATAGAGCGACATGGATCAATACATCTTAATTTATATGAAAACCAAAGATGATTTTTATAAAAAACCCAGAAGTACATCTATATGGTTCTGAGCTTGGGAAGAAGATTTAATTTCCTAATTTAGAAAAAGTATACAAATTTTACATCCTGAGGAAGCTTTTTGTAACTTAAAAAAAACTACTTAAAAGACAAGTGAACCAAAATTCAATTCATTTCAAATCTTATGAAATATACACCATATGTTAACACTGTGCTAGACTTAAGCATTCCTCCCTCAATCCACAGTTTACATTTATAGGTAAATATTCGCACACATAAACATATACATACACACACATATATTCATTCTCCCCCCCCCAAAATTGAAAATCTGGATGATATACTTTGTATCTATTACTTCTTATTTTAAGAAATAGCACCTTTTACTTATTTGGAATTATTTTTCCTAATGTACAAATGAGGCAGGCTAGAAGAATCATCTCTACTTTAAAAAAGTAAAGTAACCCTGGGATTGAGCAATTTTCTCAAGGTATTGGTCAATGTTAGAACAAGAAACAAATTAAAGATTTCTGAATTTCCATATAGACCAAACTTGGCCCCAAAGAAGGAATAGGAAAAGATGCTTCCCCCAACTTCTTTGCAAAACTACGGAACCACAGGTGAGGAATATTGCATACAAAGCCAGGCTTTAGGGAACAAATTAGCTTTGTGTTTTTTCTCATTTCTTCATCTTTTACAAAATATATTAAATAGGGGATGGCTTTTTGGGAGATGGCAAGGGGAGAGAGAATGGTAAACATAAAGTGATGTAAAAATATATTAATAAAAATTTATTTAAAAATAATTTCCAGATCTCATTCCTACCAAATGTTTCATGCTGGTTTCACAGTATTATCTCTAAATTTTTTCAATTTCACATTTAATAATTTCAGTAATTTAAAAAATATAGATATTTGTTCTTGTCTTTACTAAATAACAGTGGACCCTAGTTTATTTTACTTTACTAAAGGGAAGAAGTTTAAATTAAGTGAGAAGCTGAATACAAATCTGACCCAAACCACCTTTATAATAGAGGCCAGACCACTTGGTAGCACTTGGTTATCCTTTTCTCAGTTAAAAAAAAGTTTAACTTTTGATAGAAGGGAATTTTATTGATAATAAAAGTGGGGCTTTCCAAAAATCACGAGATTGTTTTAGAACATGTCTATAGATTGTACTGATACACACATAAAACCTGCTTTAAGGGAGAATTACAAACCAGTCAGAAAATTTACAACAGCAAAGGGGTTGTGCTGTTACCAATTAACCAAGAAACACAGAAAAAGACTGGTCTGGCCTAGTTCTAATTGGCATTTAGAGAGTTGGGAAAATTCCTGGTTAGTGACTGGGTGCCTATGAGGGTTCTTTTCTTCTCAATTGACAAGCAATCTGCCCAAACCATTGCTAATTTAAGTTAAAAATTTAAAAAGACTTATGAAACATCCAGATGTTAATATGTTGATTAGATGAGTAAAAACAGACAACAAAGTTTTAATCTAGAAACATTCTTTAATTGGATAAAAACCTAATCGGGATCTCTGGTATGGAAGTGAAGTGAGACATCTGTGTTTCAGGAAATTAGAATCTAGTAGAATCTGATGAGTCACGACTTTGAGTTAATTTTTAAAAAAATTAAAGTAATCAAATCAATTGTGATATATTTAAGTTGAAATTGAGGGAAAGCTTAATCATTTAACATATGGCACAGAGCAACTTTAGTGTTTTTATTCCTTTGAGTTCCTATAGTTTTTTGCTGCAAAGATTCTAGATTGTACTTTGTCCAGAATATTCTTGTACCTATAAAAATAGTCAGGTTGAATGATTATTAAAACTTACCTATTTTTCTGATAGTTAAACATAATATACTTTATACTGACAAGAAAAGAATCTTGTTAAAACTGGACAGCTGTAGTAGTATCAATCTATTCTCAAGCATTATTGGTGAACGAATGAATATGGGTTCTACCCTGGAACATGGAGCAGATCCTGTGCTTGGTAGCAGTGGGTGGTACTAGGGTTGATCTCAGTGCTTCCCAAACTCATAGACAGAAAGTCTTTACTCTTTAAGCAAACAAGTAAGAAAGACCTGGACAGGTCCTTTGCTCTCAAGATCTCTCATTATCTCCCTGACTTTGACCCAAACTAGGACACAAAGATTTATGGATTATTTAAAGTGTATTTCTTATCAACACCTATGCTGATTATCAAGAGATTTAAATTTCACAAATGGAACCAATATAGCAGAATTGTGCCAACAGCTTCAAAACTGTAATTTTAGGGTTTCTACATGTTTCACAAACACCTTTCACATTCACATAGACCTTTACAACAATCCTGTGATGTAAGTAGGACAAGTATTATTATCCACATTTTAAGTGAGAAGAGAGACTGTGATCCAAAGAGATTAAATATTTTGATCAAGGTCCCACATTCAGTAAAAGGTATCCCTGTAATCTATCAGTCAATAACATTTATCAAATGCTTACCATATGCCAGTCACTATGCTAAATCATGAATATGCAAAGAAAAAGGAAAAATAGTTTTCACTCTTAAGGAGCTTATATTTTAACCAAGGAGATGAGTTTAAAAATACTGTATATATGAGATACATACTGAGTGGAAAAACAGTAACTTTTAAGGGGAAGACAGCATTAGCAGGGAGGATGGGGAACCAGGAAAGGTTTGCTGCTGAGGGTGGCACTTCAGTGGAGTCTTGAAGGAAGAATTCTAAAAGGTGAAAGTAAAGATGGAGATTCATGTATGAGAATACCAAGTGGGCAAATGTGGCGAGCCTGGAGAGAGTACACACATAGGAGTAATGTATAAGGAGCCAGCGAAGATAGATTCGGATGCTCCAAAGGGGACTTTAAATTTGATCCCAGGGGTAAGAGGGATGGAACCTGTAGTTTACTGAGTAAAAAAGTGATCTGGTCAGACCTGCATTTTATGGCAATCACTTAAGCAGCTGGATAAAGGACGGATTATTAAAGTGGAGAGGCACTTGGTGAAGGAAGTCAACTAGGATTGTAGTCTAAGAGAGAGGTGATGAGGATCTGAACTAGGGAAATATATACCGAAGAGGATACAGAGATAGAAATGATAGCCTGGATATGTGTAGTGAGTGAAAATGAGTCAATATTATGCTATAAGGAATGATGAACAACATTATTTCAGAAAGAACTGGAAAGACCTTCATGAACTGATGCAGAGTGAAATAAGCAGAACCAGGAGAACATTGTACAGAGTAACAGCAATGTTGTGGGATGATCAACTGTAATAGGCTTAGCTACTAAAAGCAATATGATGCTCCAGGACAGTTCTGAGGGACTTATGAAAAAGAATGCTATCCACCTCCAGAGAAGGAACTGTTTGAATAGGAATGCAGATGAAAGCATATGATTCATTGCTTCTTTATTTGGGTACATATTTTGGGGTTTTGGTTTATAAGATTATTCCCCATTCAAAAATGAATAATATGGAAATATGTTTTGCATGATAATACACATATAACCCAGAATGAATTGCTTACCAGCTCTGGGAGGGCGGAGGGAAGAAGGGAAGAAGACAATTTGGATCATATAACTTTGGAAAACTTATGTGGAAATTTGTTATTAAAATTTTTAAAAAGGGAGAGAATAAGGAATTGAAGGTAATGTAGTTGTAAACCTGAGCTACTAGAAGGATGGTGTGCTTGACAGTAATAGATACATGAAGGGATGATAATGAGTTCTGTTTTGAACATATTGAGTTTGAAATGCTTATGAAACATCTAGTAGGAAAAAATTGGTGATATGGACCAAAGATGAGGAAAGAGACTTGGGCTAGATATATAGGTCTTGGAATTATCTGCAGAGTGATGATTATAGAACCCACTGGAGAGAATGAGATCATTGAGTGAGAGAGAAGGGCTCAGGACAATGTACTGTAGGGCACACACCTAGGTAGTGGCCATGACATGTATGAAGAATCACCAAAGGAGACTGAAGAGAACCAAGACTGTGAAATATCACAGAAAATCCAGAGAGGAAAATTTATTAAGGAAAAGGTAATGGTTAACAGTATTAAATTCTACAGAGAAATCAAGAAGTATGAGGAAGAGAAAAAGCTAGGAGAGTCATTAAGCAAGAGATAATATCAATAACTTTTTTGAGAGAGCATTTTCAGTTGAAAAATGAGATTGGAAGCCATACTGCAGAGAGTTTATAAGAGAGAAAGCAGCAGACAGAGATAGCTTTTTAAAGTAGTTTAACCAAGAAGGAGAGGAAGAGATAGAATGATAGCTAGTGGGGGTTTCTTAAAGTTGGAGGGAGGCTAGGGTTTATTTGTAGGTAGTAGGGTAGAATCAGGAGACAGGGAGAGATAGATGATTAGAGGGAGCACTCAATCTCTTGGAGCAGAGAAGGGATCCATGTAGAAAGGCTGGCCTTGAAGAAGGACCTCTTCTTCATCAGAGACTGGAGTGAAGGAAGAAACTGTAGGTGATGACGTCAGAGGGATGTGAGATGAAGAAAAGAGAAGATCAAGCTCATGGTAAATAGTCTCAATTTTTTCAGGGAAGAATGAGGTAAAGTCCTAAGCTGAGACAGTGGGAGAAGGGGGAAAAGAAGAGAAGATTTAGAACAGCTATGGTGAGAGTGAGAAAAACAATCAATTAGGGATGAGTAGAAGGTATGTCTTACTTCCGTGATTAGATAAAGTGAATTTATAGTGGCCTCAATCAACACAGATTTGTGACTTCTTCCAGCTCCATTCACTCAGAACCACATGATAGTAGGTGTGAAGGAGGCAGATAGTGAGAATAATCCAAGGTTGGAGTTCGGTCACCTTGGTTAGAACTTATTGATTAACCAACATTTTGTAGCAAGAATTGCTCAAAGTAAACTCCTTCTAACTGCACAGCCCAGCTGTCTCCATAAGGCTATCATATAAAATATTTTTCTGAAATGAAGACATACTATTGCCTAAAACAGCCCTCCTGATCTGAGTCCACAAGAAAGGGAAGTCAGTTTGGCTTGAATCAGAAACCTTTTCTGGCTCCTACCTCAAAGTCCGTTTCTTTTCCAAATATTCCCATACTATTTATTAACATGTTCTAGAATTTTACTTGTAATCAGACTGCCAAATAGTATGCTACCTCTCTTCAACTGCTGAAACTCTTAAAATTCAAGTACTTTAGGGAGTCTTCCTAGACTAATCAAATGACAAGCAGTTTTTATTTTATCATTTAGCTATGAATTGCCCTGCTACCTTCATTACACAGCACATATGTCTACCCCATTAAACTGTAAACTCCTTGAAAGTAGGGATGGTTTTTCTTTATATTTTCAGCACAAAGTACAGTGGCTGGCATATAGTAGGCATTTAATAAATACTTGTTGACTACATATCTTAGTTTATCATTTATAGTGGAATTATACTTTTAGTGAGTCAATAATGTAGTGGGTTGTTTAGCTTTTCTCTTCTAATCTTATTTTTGTTCTTATTTCTGCACATGGAATCTCCAAGATAAAAAGAATGCTGGTTAGGATTTTCTGTTTATCTCAAGTGTCACTATTTTTTCTTTCACGTTATTAGTCCACAACTGCACTAGCTTCCTGGTAAAAAGGTTGGTTAGATCGTAATAAAACCTCATTTAAGCATCCCAGACAACCATGTTCAAATTCTGTTATTAAAGAGATCATTATAAAATCATTTGAAACGTATAAGAAGAATGAAGTTTTGAACAGATATTTTATGTATATTTTAATGTAGAGATGATGATCAATCATTTAATCACTCATAAGTTCTAGAAAGAATTATAGGATTTCCCCCTCCATCAATATTTTTTCTAATTAATTTATCAAAGATACTATTAAGCATCCAAGAAAGACTCTTAGGATGCTCATTTTATAAAAGAATTCAAATTCCATAAAAGTTTATGAAAACTGAGTATACTCACTTGTAATGTAGTGTCAAAGACAACAAGCTTCGAGCTGGTTGGAACAATGTCGTAACACTTGTGTGACTTCATGAATCGCATGTAAATATCACTTTCGGATTCTTCTATTGCTGTAGGAATAGCAGAATAACAAAGGTTTTGCTTTAAAGACATCTGATGTCATATATATATGTGTACGTATATGTGTTTTAACACATACACACAGTACAATAAAGGATTCTAATCCAGTAGAATATTTCTTGGAGTAGTAGTATAGATACTCTTCTGGTTTCTGAAGGCCATTTGTTGCCCAGTAAAATTCTCACTTAACCCTAACTTTCCTTTACTTTGGGCAGCAAGGTGGTGTAGTGGATGGAATACCAGAACTGGAGTCAGGAAGAGCTAAGTTCATATTTGGCCTTATTAATTATGTGACCCTGGGCAAACGGCCTCAGTTTCCTCATCTGTGAAATGAGGTGGAGAAGGAAATGGCAAACTACTCCAGTAAGAAAACCCCAAATGAGGTCATGAAGAGTGAGACAGGACTGAAGAAAAAGTCCCTTACTTTCCCCTTGGTTCTTTGAATCTTTTCTATTAAGAACTCTGGCAGCCTATGACATCTAAATTCATTAAAATACAGGTATAAAAAGAAAACAAGAATTTTTTTAAATGCCCTAAGAGTTTACTCAATCTATGAGGCCAGCACAAAGTATTTTCTGCAAATGTTAGCAAAGCATCCCTTAGGCCATAATTATTTCAGTTTGTCTTTGTAAAAATCCTAAAGAAACTAACTGAAATTGGGAGGAAATGATTAGTTCTAAGTTCACAGTAATAGCATAAAGATTAGATGCATAATAAAATGGTCCAAGTGAAGCATTTTAGCACAGTGTCTAGTAGGCACTTAATAAATTTTTATTTATTTTATAATAGAGTTTATATTTACATCATAAATGTATAATACAATACAGTTTATTGATGACAAAAATTTTACATAGATGCTACTAAAATGTTTATAAATAGTACATTCTCATACATTGTAAGCAAAAGCCTGCTACAGTGCAGTTCTGTAGATTTATAACCTTCTTATGAATGACCCACATATCTCGGTCAAGATAAAAAAGACCAGCAAGCAGCATACTTATATGGGTTGTCAGCTATTTCTGGCTGCTGATTTTGTGAAGAGAAGCCACACTATCTTACTAATAGGTAGAGATTGCAGTATCACTGGCTCTCACATACAATTTCCTTCAGAAGGCCACACCTTTGATTTGAAAGATTTTCTGCAAGATAATTTCAATTGCATACTCAAGGGTGAAGGAGCCACACTGCATATATGTTTCTTATAGGAACTCTTTAACAAAAGGATAGCTCTAATCTGAGAGATGGCAGAGGGTGGAGATGGATAAAGAGTAAGGAAAGCCCAGATTCCAACTCTATGTTTGAAGTAGTAGAGGCTAACTAATAGATCTGTTAAGGCAAGCAGATCTATTACTGGCTTGGATTTGACATGCTGTTAGAGGCCTCACCCATCCTCTCCTTCTTCCCTCAAGTCTCAGAAGGAAAGGGAGCATCCCACTCTCTTTCTGTCTCTTCCAAGACCTTGCCTCATCCATCAAGGCTTCTCTATTTCCTGTAACTTCACTCTCATCCTCTCTGTTGGCTCCTTCCCACCACAGCAAAGACTCTCGTACAGTAGCTTCTACCCTACAAAAATCTTCCTTGGACTTTAGTACTCTCTTAAAGTATCTTCCTATATATCTCTCTACATTTCTACTGACAAAGTTCTAAAAAAAAGCTTAAATTCACTACCTGCATTTCTATTCTAATCACTCCTCAACTCCATGCAATCTAGCTTTTGCCCTTAACCTTGTTATCACTAAATTTAATGATCTTTTTTTGGGGAAAAGACCATTTTAAGGATTCTATTTTTAGAATTTGAGAGTAGGATTTTGACAGCGTTATATGACATTCATCCTCCATTAAGTTTTTAATTATAATGCAAATATGGATTTTTTTTTCATTTCTGACTCTTAAGATCACACGTTCTGTTTCTGAAAGGTACCCATGTCTAAAGTGAAAGTCCAATTTCACAGTGATCACATGATAGATAATTTGTAGAGGAGGGATTAAGGATGTTTCAAGTGAAACTGCCCCTGACTAAGTGGGGCAATTCCATATTCTGCTCCTCTTTTAAAACCTATTGCCCAATTTGGTATGCTGCATTGGATTTGGAGTATTAGGACTGGGTTCAATCTTGCTGTACCTCTTAGCTTACTACCTATGTAACCTTCGAAATCACTTAATTTTCTTGATCCTTAGTTTTCTTATCTGTAAGATGAGGGGAATAAAACCAAATGACCTTCAAGGTTACTTCTAGTTCCCCAATCAAATGATCCAAAATTTTATTAATCTCCTCATCTTTTTTACCCTATATCTGGCATCTGACACGGCCAACTCTATTCTTAACAGTCTCTTGGCTTCTCTGACCCTGCACAGTCATGATTATGCTCTTATTTCTCTGAACAGTTTTTTCCTCAGCCTTTACTGGCTCCTCTTCCTGACTCTTAAACATTAGAGTTTACTATGAGGAACATGAACCTCAATATCCCCAAATCTTGAGATATGCACAAGACTTTGTCCATAGTTCCTTCTCTTTCTATTTTCTACATTGGGGAATGCATGTACTCTCATAATTTCAATGATTAACTCTATGCAGATGACTGAACGCTATCTTCCCAGACATATTCTTCACTCCAACTTCTCTACATCTATTGATGGTATCAGCACCTTCCCAATCACTCAGACTTTTTACAGCTTGGAGTTATCTTTCATTTCTCCCATTCTATCACTCCCTGTGACCATACTATTGCCAAGTTCTATTGATTTACTTCTACAACAACTTTAAGTCTGTTACTTTTCCTTCTACTCCTATTCCAGCTTCCTCACTTCAGACTCTCATTTCTTTTTGCCTAGACCAGTGATGGTGGACCTTTTAGAGAATGAGTGCCCAAACTGCAGCCCTCATGTTGCATGTGAGCCCCTTGCCTTACCCCAGACAGGGGAAGGAGAAAGCGCTCCTATTGGGTTGCAGGGCAGAGGGGCGGGTCATATGAGAAATGTCCTCAGCCATGTGAGGAGAGGGAGAAGGGAGCAGCCCCCTCTGGCATGCTCCAGCATGCGTGCCATAGGTTCATCAACATAGGCCTAGATTATTGTCACAGCCCTACTAACTGGTCTCACTGCTTCCAGGATATCCTCCTTTCAACCATTCTTCTTATTATCAATCAATAAACATTTATTAAGCACCTACTATGTGCCAGGCACTGTGGTAAGTGCTGGGTATTAAAAATTTAAAAAGATTAAAAAGTCGGTTCCTTTTCTCAAGGAACTCAAAGTCTACCTATGTTGTTTTTCTAAAAAATTGCTCTGATCAGATAATTTCTATTCAAAGGAGCATAGCTTAAAAACTTCTCTGAGAATTCCCATTGTTCATGTAATCAGCTCTTATATGAAATCTAGAACTACAAGGGTCCTTAGAGACCATATAAGTCCAATCCTCTCATTTTACAGATGAGGAAATGAGTCTAGGAAGTTTAAGTGGCTTGTCACACACACAAGCAGTTAAGTAGCAAAACTCTCTCTAATCTGACTCCAATATGCTTTCCAGCTTTAACTTTATATTGCTCCCCTTCACAAACTTTTATGTTCTAGTCAAATTCCTTCATATATTCTGCAAACCGTAAAGCTCAATATAAAATGTGAGCTACTGTCTCAGTGCTCCCATCCATCTGTTGAGGTCCCACCTCTCCCTCAAGGCTCTACTTAAGTGGCAAAGATCTCTTCTTCTGAAGGGTCCCTGACCCCCTGAAGTAGTTTCTACTTGAAGGTGATCTTTCTTCTCATAGTTTTCCTTGGATTTTCTCTATAATTCATCTCATCTTTTACTCCCTTCTATGCAAGTAATTATATTGCCCAATTCCCAACGACCCAAAGAGATGATAAATTCTTTGGGAACACGGTCTTGTATCTATCTCAATATCTAGCTCAGAACTTTACCCATAGAAGAATATTTACTGTTTGCTGATTTGAAAAAAAAATATTTAATTCCTTTTCACTCTACTCTATTTGTCTTGTATTTCCTGGTGTCAAAGATGAACTATTCTCCCCAACACAGCAGTCTAAATTTAGAATGCATATAATTTGCTGTGTTAAAGTATATAAGTAGAAATGAATCTTATACTCTGAGTTGAACAGCCCAACTTTGACTACAGATTCATTTATGTCCTGGTTTGACTTATAAATTGCTACATTTGTCCAATCTGAAGAAATGTGTTTTCCCAATTTCCTATAATTTCATAAACCTTTAGAACTATAATAATTTTTATCTTCAGGTCTAAAATCCCTTCATTTGACATAAGAGAAAACTAATGGCTAGCAGAGATTAAGTGTCTTATACAAGGCCACAATATTAAGTTAACAGAAAAGATGGGCCTAGAACTGAAATCTTCTAACTTATATTCTGAATACTTCTTCTACCATTCCATATTGTCTCTCAACTTAACTATCAGCCTTCCATATGAACATATTTTCCCCAATATTAATGTATATATATATATATTTCATTAATTCAGTGAAGATAGAGTATCAGGGTATTAATAAGCCTGAGGATAAGATAGCAGAAAGGAGAATAGAAAACTGACTTACTATGAATGAGCAAGTAATGCCAAGAATCTGGGTTTCTAAGTACTTTGCTAGAAATAATATGTGATACTCCTGGTCCTCTCAGATATAATATAAGCAAATTAGTATTTGACTCAAATCAATAATCATTTATTAAGTGTTCATTATGTAATCAGGTGCTAGGTGGCACAGTGGACAGAGTGCCAGACCTAGAGTTAGGAAGACTCACCTCCCTGAGTTCAAATTTGGCTTCAGACACTTATTGGCTGTGTGACTTTGGGCAAGTCTCTTAACCCTGTTGGCCTCAGTTTCCTCATCTGTAAAATGAACTAGAGAATGAAATGGGAAACCACTCCAGTATCTTTGCTAAGAAAACTCCAAAAGGGGTCACAAAGAGTTGGACACCAATGAAATGAATGAACAACAACAAGTGTATCAGACACTGCCAGGAAAAGGTGATACAAAGACAAATGCAAAACAGTTTCTGCCTTTAAAGAGCTTCCGTTCTACAGATGAACTATAACATCTACACAGAAATAAATATGAAGTATAGACAAAGTAAAAGAGAAGTAACCATGGGGAGAGGAGAGCTAACTGACCTGGGGGAGAAGGACGGGTTGGCAAAGGCCTTGGGTAAGAGATGACACTTGAGCTAAGCCCTAAGCTGAGCTCAGGATTCCAGAGATTGTGGCAGGACATGGAATGTTGTGGATAAGGAAGGACCAATGGGCCAATTTGGTTGGAAGAGAGTAGGGGATCCATATAAGTGAGGATTGCTGTTGCTAAAGAGAGAGAAGACACAGTCGACCCTTATGTCCTTGCTCAACACCTCCTGTCATCTGTAGATACAGAACTAATTCTTCAGTCAGTAGAAATCGTCTGCCAGCTGTCTGACATCTGAGAAAACAGTCTTGTATCCAAGACTCCTGGTAATGAGGGGCCACTACTGTGAAGAGAACAACCCCACAATCTGACATCCCAAGCCAGGTTGTGGCACTGCCTCCAGCTCCTTACTAGAACTGTGGAGGGAGTGGGGGAGAGAAAGACAGAGACACAGACAGAGACAGAGACGGCTGGACTAGAGGCTTTTCTCCCAAGGTCCTCCTGGCAGCCGTTACCACAAACCCTCTGTGGAGGGTGCCCGTCCTCTCTTAGTAACTGAGAGGGAGGAGAGGCAGAATTCGCAGCTGCCTTACGGCGTCCCCACCAGAAGGAAGCCTCCTTTGCCACACAACTTCTAATCCTGCTGCCGTAACTATCATGCTTATCCGGCTATGATCCACAAACCAGCCAGGGTGTTTGCTAGGCTATAGCCATACCTGATAAGTTCTTGGTAAAAATGTCAGAGAGGGGGCTCGAACGCAGATCCCCGGAGCACTCTTCCAGAGACAGCGGTGAGCGACTAATGTCCCTTCTTGGGTCTGGCCTTTAGAACCAATTCCAAATCCATCCAACTGTACTATTTCCTAGCTCATATGTCCAAAGAACATAGATGTAGAGTCAGGAAAAGGACTTTGGAGCCCTTCTAGTACAACCCCCTCATTTTAGAGATGAAAGACTGAAGACCGGAGAGCCTGAGTGACGTATGCAGGTCACAAAGGTAGTGAGCAGCAGAGGCAGGATTTGAATGCAAACAGTCTAACTCCAAGTCCAACACTCTTTCTACTATACCATGTCTTGTACATACAAATAGTGACTGGACTTTACCATGCTTTGCTAAAATCTATGTAAGCTATAACTATAGAATTTTCAATTTATGTCTTATAATGCCATCATCCAAAGGAAATGGGGAAGGGTAGTTAAGTAGCACAGTGGTTGGAGCACCATGCCTGGAGCTGGGAGGACCTGGATTCCAATCTGACCTCAGACACTTCCTAGCTATGTGACCCTGGGCAAGTCACTTAGTCCAAATGTCTAGGCCTTGCAACTCTTCTATCTTAGAACTGATACTAAGACAGAAAGTAAGTGTTTAAAAAAAAAAAGGAAAAAAAGGAAATGGGATTAGTCTGGTATGGTTTTAAGTTTGGAAAAATTAAAAAAATTGAATGTTTTATTAAAAATTTAACATGGGACATCGATACAATCAAATTTGTTTTGTTAACTCCATTTAAATTAACAGCTTTTCAGCCACTCCCTCTAAGTCCTCCTTAAGCTTCTTTGTTTGGTAAGGCTTACTCTGGGTAAAGCCATACTGGCTCTTTTGATAGTCCCGTCTTCTTTTTTAAGATATTCACTAACCATCCTTTTAATCTATTCTCCAGTTTCACCAGAAATCAGTCAAACTCACTGGCCTACAGTTTACAGATATGATTCTCTTCTTTTGGGGAGAAATGAACAATTGTCCTTCTGTACTTTGGTAGTGCCTCCCCAGCTAGCTGTACTTTTCCCACTTCCTTATTTTAAAGACTATTTATAATGACTCAGAAATCCCAGAAAGTCTATTGTAGAGCCACCAGAAGCACAGTTGAAACTAGATGTACAGGAAGTAACCCTAAGTAAGGAATAAGTGACAAGCAGGTAGTTCAAAGAGAAACAGGGCTGGGTGCCAGGGGCATCATATCTTTTAAATTGTAATGGCTGAAGGCCATTTCCCAGGTGGGAAAGGTTGGAGCTAAAACAAGAAAGAGCTGGAATGTTCTGCTTAGGTTTAAGACTGACTGTTTCAGGTCTCATTTCCCATCTTTCTCCCATCAGCAAGTTGCTTCTTCTTCCTTGTATCTTCTTTGACCCTTTGTTCAAGTAGCTCTGATTTCTACTGTTTTTTTGTTGTCCCTCTACCTGCTTCTTTAATCTTTTTTTCATCTGTTTTCTCATTATTCCAAATATCATCATAATGCAGTAATAAAATGAAGTGAAAAGCCAAATTAAATCTCATTGCACTGCATTTGATGAATACCTTTAAAGTGAGCTTATGCATTATTTGTAGGTTAAAAGCAGAGGCCACATTTCTATTTATCTTTAATGTCTAATGAGGTTATTTATACAGATATGTGAGTATAGCTATGTCATGCACTGTTTTGGAAGGTGTCAGGGAATTAAATGTTATATCAGGCTTTTGTGTACATATAAAATATGCTTTGAAGAAGATGATTTGGCCTGTGGCATGTTCAAAGTATATAATAATGAGTTGTATTACAGTGGGGTTCTTACTGTATTTATGTCTGATTATAATCATCCCCAAATTACTCCTGGCTGCATCTGAAAAATGTTGCCTTTTTTCTTTAGGTAAACCACAAATTTCAGGGATGTAATTATATTTCATTGTTGTTCATCATCAAATATGACACTGCTGGTCACTCTCAATGAATGAAGGGAAGAGAAGGGATGGCAAAAGCTTTGGGAGGCCAACAATCTTTTCATACAGTATGCATGGAAAGTCTAGTCTTTGATTTTTGATTGCTATTATTTGCAAGAAAAGCAGTATAATGTGGCATAACCACCAATCTGGCTGCTTCTGACACATGTTGACTCTTTGATCTTGGGCAAGTCACTTAAAAAAATACTGAATTCCCCTATCTCTCATAGGCTGGAAGTAAAGAGGCTCTGCTCATAAAGGTTAGAACCCATTTCTGATCAGCACAGAAACTCTGACCTGCTTTGTCTCCCAACTGTGTTGGTTCGCCCTTCTTTAGGCAACCTAATGGATCTCCTGATCCTGGAAGCTCACCATATGATGCTGCATTTAGTGTGGACCCCTGATCCGCATAGCCCAATGCAGTTCAGAACTCCTGAGCTCAAGAGACTGCTAGCCTCAGTCTCTCTGGTAACTGAGATTACAGGGGTATACTTGGACAAGGAATTTAATCTCACTTTGACTCTGGGTAAGAAATATCCAACAAGTAAGCTGCCCGTACTGGATTAAAATTATATTATATTATATTATATTATATTATATTATATTATATTATATTATATTATATTATATTATATTATATTATATTGGGAAATAATGAGCAAAATAAGTAAAAACACAATAAAATAGATAATGTTAATATTTGATTTTCTAAGTCAAAATGCAGCCCATAGAGATCCTTATGAATGGTTTAGCACTTCAGTTTCTATTTGAGTTTGACCCTACTGCTCTAGGCAATTCTCTAAGACTACAAATTGCAGAGATGTTGACCTGCATTAGGAGAGGGAGTTCCCTCATTTGGGAGTTCCTAATACCAATGAAATCATAGGTTTAGTGCCTAACCCTGTCCCTATTATTTGCAAGCCCTATAACTATTTTCTGTTCTGCCTCTTAAATTCTGCTTGGTATCTCTACCTTAAAAAAGCCACGTAATTTCTGACTACTATGCACCAAGTTTGTCTGTAAGTCCAAATGTATGTGCGCTGTTTGAAATGTTATTCGTGAGACTTGATGTTATCTATTCCTTTTGGCTGGTTTTACCTTTCCCATGGCAACCTGCATGCTAGCTGCTCACTGTGTAGCATTATGTTGCCTGCCATCCACTGTATTGGTGTGGCCAGAGCTTAGAGCATCGAGTACTGCTTCAGGCCAAGTGGAGAATTGGCCTAATGTATGAGGATGTGAGACATCAATTCTTTCTCATTCCCAAATACTTTCTCAATGTTGAATGACCTACAAATATCCGAACCATTCGTTTTTCTTGTTATCAGTAGTCAAGTGGTCAAAAGAGATGAACTGTTTTCAAAGAATTGCCAACTATCTACAACTGTATGAAAGACTGCTCCAAAGTACTATATAATTAAGAGAAATGAAAATGAAAACAAGTCCAAAATTTTATCTCTTATTTAGCCAATTGGCAAAGATTATGAAATATAGAAATAGTCAATGATGAAGGAGCCTGTGGGAGGACAGGCAGACTAATGGACTGCTGTAAAAACTATAAAGTGGTTCGGCTATTCTAGAAAACAATTTGGGAATTACTTTAGAAAAACCACTAAACTACACACACACAAATACATACAAGCACAAAAAGATTAATAGCAGAACTTTTTACAGTAGTGAAAAACTAGAAAAAAAGTCTGTGACCATCAACTGGGGGAATTGCTGAGCAAGTTTAGATTATGAATAACATTATTGCACCATAAGAAATGCTAATTATGAGGACTTTAGAGAACTTTGGTTAATATTTTATGCACTGATAAAATGATGCAGAGTAAGCAGAAACAGTAAACAATATACATGACAAGCATAATGTAAATGATACCACTAAAAAGAAGCTGAAAACTAATTGTAATGATCCATTGTGGCTGCAGATAGGAGAACTGAGAAAATGTGCCTTCTTTTCCTTATGGAATATTGCATATGCCATCAAATGCTGTTATTGGACTGGTGGTTTGCTTAACTGCCATCTTCTGTTACAAGTGAAGGCACACTTGATGGGGCTGTGGAGGTATCAGCAAATATTTGAGATGGCAAACTAAAACTACAAAAAAGAAATACTATTTTCACTTAATATTATAAAATGTTCTATAGATTTCTATAGGTATTTGCATCTGGTAAAGACCTTTGAGATTGGTCCAACCTTTTTCCTTTTAGATAAGGAAACTTGGGACTAGAACTGTTAAATGATTTATCCTGAGTTGCAAAAGCAACGAAGAGAAGAGACTGGTTTTGAACTTAAGTTCACTGACTCTTTTTTTTTTTTAAAACCCTTAACTTTTGTGTATTGGCTCCTAGGTGGAAGAGTGGTAAAGGTGGGCAATGGAGGTCAAGTGACTTGCCCAGGGTCACACAGCTGGGAAGTGGCTGAGGCCGTATTTGAACCTAGGACCTCCGTCTCTAGGCCTGACTCTCAATCCACTGAGCTACCCAGCTGCCCCCCACTGACTCTAAATTCAGTGCTCTTCTTATATCAAGGCTGCTAGGTTGCATAGTGGACAATGTTTTGGCCCTGGATACAGGAAGATTTAGCTTCATGAGTTCAAATCTGGCCTCAGATACTTCCTAGGTGTATGACCTTGGGTAAGCCACTTAACCCTGTTTGCCTCAGTTTCTTCAACTGTAAAATAAGTTGGAGAAGGAAATGGCAAGCCACTCTAGTATTTTTGCCAAGAAAACTCCAAATGGAGTCACAAAGGGTCAGGCACAATTGAAATGAGTGAAAAATAAAATTTATTATACTTACTCCTTAACAAAGTTCTTGTTATTGCCTCCTATTTTTTGTTTTGGTAACTTGCCTTATCTTGAACGTTTTAAAGTTGATGGTTAAATTTAATTAAGGCTTGCTGTTCTGAGGAGAAAATGCCTGATTTAGCACTTAAGAATTCTAGTCCTTGATCTATAATATCTTTGCAAGCAACATTTCTTTAGGTTCCTTGTCCCCTTTTGTGAAAAAAGAAATGCTTTTAATCATTACCTCCTAGTGAGGTAGATCATCTTGATTTTTTGCAGGGGAGGGGGCTGAATCTGTCATTTCATTAGTGAGGTAATCAATGTAGATGGCACTTGCACTGCAACTGAGTCTGAGTATATGAGGCACTGAATAAGTATGACTGGCTCAGGATTATGTAGCTAGTATGTAAACAAAGGCAGGGCTGGAACCCAGGGCCTTCTGCCTCTGAAGCCAGATTGTCATCTAATACACCAAATTTCTACCATTTATTTTAATTTACCACATGCCAAATTCTATTCCTTAAAATATAGCAATTCTACACATAAGTTCTTCTGAATGTGCCATTAATACAGTGGCATCTTAGCATTATGAAGATACAATTCAGGTAGTGACTCTAATTTCTCCTTAAGTCTTAGTGAGGTAATTCATGTGATTCCTCTCCATTGACAAGCTCTAATTCTCACAATGGTAGTAACATGAGAGAACATCAGCATATTCCTTGATGTATATGACAGTAGTCCATTATCTTTATGCCTTTTTAGATTTTTCCCACTTTTTGTCCTCTTGTCTATGGGTAACCTTACTCAGATTTTTCTTGTACACATTCCTTCCTTTAGGAGCTTCTTGGATTTAATGTATAGATTCTCTCACATATCTGACTTTACCTAGAGTGAATAAACTGAAGTGAAGGTGAGAAGTTAAGTTGTATGGATTGAAACCAAGATTGGGGGATGGCTTGGCTGGATGGGAAGGATAATAAAGTTAGGAAGAGACATGCAGGGCTAAGCAAGGTTGAGAGTATGAGTGCCAAGGGCATAGCAAGAGACCTAAGCCCAAGGAAAAACTTAGGCTGGGATAATAATTATTAGTTATAACTATTCAGGGAGGAAGTTTTGTGAATTTTTTTTAAAAATTATTTTTTGCGGAGGAATCTAAAGGAAAGGATAAAAAAGCCAACTAAGAGACACAGTATAGCACAGAGTAAGAAGAGTTAAAGTAGGACCAGCTCTGAGTTCCCAAAGGGCTAAGAAAAACTAGATTTGGATGAAACTAAGCTAAGTGAAAGAGATGGCAAAGGTAAGGAGACAATACTCTTACAATGGATATGGCTGCTTCTTTTTCTCTCCCTTTTAAAGCAAACAATGACTAGATTTCCATTTCCCTATCATGCATTGCTTCTCTTGCTAGTTTCACAGCCTGATGAAGGACATGAGTTTTGTTAGTGAATGTCTCTTCTTTCCTTACTCCAGGATTGTATTCAGGGGCTAGTTGTGGGTTCTCTTCAGGCATGGAGACATTGAGGGAAACTTCCCTTGTTTGTCCACTCCTAATTGCAACCAAAATATTTATGTATTTAAATATGGTGGGGACATATTAGCAGGTACAGTCCCTCTTTTTTTTTTTAAACCCTTGTACTTTGGTGTATTGTCTCATAGGTGGAAGATTGGTAAGGGTGGGCAATGGGGGTCAAGTGACTTGCCCAGGGTCACACAGCTGGGAAGTGGCTGAGGCCGGGTTTGAACCTAGGACCTCCTGTCTCTAGGCCTGACTCTCACTCCACTGAGCTACCCAGCTGCCCCTCCCTCTTTTTGCATAATAAGGAGAAAATGGAATAGAAAAGAGTTACTTCTAAGAAAAATGTCTAATGACTATAAATGTTTTATATAATACAGTGTGTACTGAAGTTGAAAGAGAAGCTTTTTTTGAAGTTTTAAGGTGGCAAGAAAACAATGAAGAAAAACTGTTTGACAGATGAGCTACAGTGAATACAAAGGACATAAGAAATTCTATTCCCTTCACAGAGTTTGGGAGTTTTCTATAATTAGTAACATTTCCTTTCCTCACCTTGTAGCATATGCATTGTAAAAAATAGCATCAAACCTAGAAGTGGTAATGATATCCCCTGGTGCTATTCCAGGAAGAATTGGAGTAGGGGAACAGAGATAAGAGAAACAGCCGCTGACACACCCCATATATACCTGTCCTTTGGAGAAACATAACCAGAATGTTTATTGGTGCAGTGTGCCAACATTACATATTAAGGGAAATTAGTTGAATTAACATTAAAAATAGCTACAGCAGTATTCTCATTCTATTTTAGAAGACTCATGACTTTCTAAAACTCTGAAATTCACCATACTTAAGATGTGTATCAATCAAATTTGCCTAGAATTCCTAAAACTATTTCTATTTGCCAGGGAAAAGAGAGGTGACTGTGACTTGCCACATAAATAGGTTAAAAAAAGTATACTTTTGGAAGGTAAGGAATACCATCTTTGTGTGACTTTCAGAGTCTCTGGATCCAAAGTCTCTCTGGATTTCGGTTACCTCATTTGTAAAATGAAAGAGTTGAAGCTCTTGAAGACTTTTTCAGTTTTAAATCCTTCTCAGCTGGACCTTTAGTATTCTTAACACTAGTATCTATATCTGAGATATAGATACTAAGTGTTCACTTAATGATGCTATATTGAATTTCTCAAATTCAATTTTGGGAAGCAAATGCAATGGTCTTTTCTCAATCCTGATCTTTATTGACCTCTCCTGCAACTTTTAGTATTGTTAGTCACCATTTCCTTCTGAATATTCTCTGCTCTCTTAAATGTCATGAGACTGCTCTCTCTTGATTACTCCTTAGTCTCTTTTGTTGGTCCTTCATCCATGTCATGCTCTGTAAATGTTGGTGTCTCCAAAACAATCTGTTCTGGGTCCCTTTCTCTTTTTTGCTCTGTATTATCTCACTTAGTGATCTCATCAGATCCCCTGGATTAAATTATCTCTGTGCAGTTGATTCACAGATCTCTCTATCCAGCTCTAATCTCTCTCCAAGTTAGAGCCATTCCACTTCCAATTGCTTCATAGTCATCTTAAAATAAATATCCTGCAGTCATCTCAAACGGAACTCAATATCTTTCTCCTCAAACCTACCCTGCCCACCTCCAGAATTTCCTACTGATGTTGAGAGTATTTACCATCTTCTCAGTCATGATCTCAGTGTCATCTTCAATTCATCATTACTGCCTTTTATATCATATATTTAATTCAATGCCAAATCTTGCCATTCCTGCCTTCAAAACATCTCTTGTATCCCCCTTCTCTCCACACATACGGTCACGACCTTAATCTAAGCCTCCATCACCTCTCACCTAGACTGTTGTAATCACCTTCTGACTGGTCTCACTCCCTTCTTTCTAATTTCCCTATTACTACTTCATACATCCTGACACCTAGGCTCACAGCCGGGGGGTCATCTTTAACTCTTCACTCTTATTCCCTTCCCCATATCCAATCCCTATATCCGATATATAGATATCTCCATATCCATAGAATATATATTAGTAATTATATAGTCATGTATAGCATTTCTACCTTTGTAACATCTCTTATAAATTTCCTTCCCTCTTCTGACACTCTGACTCTCTGGTTTAGGTCCTCATCACTTCATAACCTGGACTACTGCAACAGTTTTCCTGCTTCAATTATCTCCCCATTTTGGTCCCTCCTCCACTTATCTGTGAAACCCATCTTCCTGTACTCCACATCTGACCCTGGAATTCACCTCTTTTCAATAAGTTCCAGGGGCTATAGAGCTGTTGAGTAACAGGGTAGAAATCTATTTGCACAAAGCTACTGATGATTTCCAGAGTTTGTATCTATCAACCAACTAAAGCACCAGAAGTCAGAAAGCACTATAAATTCAATTTCTAAAACTTTCCATTCATTTTGCTGATTCAGATATCTGAGCAGGCTGAAGACTATATCTGAAGTAAATAGAGACAAGCCCTCAATTAGGGACTAAATTACATTGTAAAGAGATTAGAGTCCACTAGAGATCTTTCCTTTGATACAATCAGAAGAACTGGAAAGGCATTGGATAGAGTGATTCTTAAGGAAGTTTTTTAACTGAAACATTTGCTTCCTGCAGCACTGAGTTGGTGGAGTTGTACTGGGAGTATCTGAGTCCATGAAGCTAGTTTCTTTACAATGTTCAGATACAGTAATTGTCTGTACATTCATAACTAAAAGGACAATAAATACACTAACTGCTAAATGAATACTTATGAAACCATGTATTATATGAGTTTCTTATTTAAACGAAATTCCTCTTATCTACATCTGCAAAATATGTTGAAATGGGCTTTTTGCCAAGACATTCAAATATCCTCTTTTATGCAGAAATAGATATTATGAAGGTATTCATTTTAAAATAAATTTCTTCACAATATCCCATCAAACTAAACCTAAGTAGGATGGACAAATATATAACAATTAGAGTGACTAAACCCATGCAGAGGTAAGTCTAGAATTTTGAGTCTTTTTTAAAAACTCTTGGTTAAATCTCCAAAACAGTCTGCGTAGGTTTTATTCTTCTTGGCTACTTCAATCTAAGTCTACAAGTCAGTACTTTGCTGTGGTAAACTGTACTCAGAGAAATTATTCAGACTCACTTTGGATCATTACACACAGATTAGGACTTACTACAAGAGAAAGATTAATTCAAGCTTTGCTACCAATGTTTCAAGAGCCAATCTCCATCTCTCCAGGCATATCTAGTCTCAGCAAGACTGTTAACATGTGACATCTTTCCTATGTCAAGTTCAAGGTAGATGGCAAGCAGACAAAGTATGTCTAAATCTATGTATACAACAGGAAAATAACTTTGCTCATATGAAAAGTGGGCGCTCTAATCCTCTGGGAGTTAACACATTCATATCCCTCAGTTTGAAATTATGAGCTCCTGAAGGTTGTTTTTTTCCCCCTTCTCTCACAGGAAAGTAGATTTTGGTGGTTTGAAGGCTATTGAATCTTTTGCAATTCTGATTGCTGGGAATTGATTTTCTATGGACGATAGCTTTAGAGTACTTTTGCACATCTAAATGCTGAAACCATCCAAGCCAGATTTCTGGAAAATTCTTGGTCCAAAAGTGCTCTGAAGGCCTATCCCTATCCCCTTGCTTTCAGAATACATTCTACTGATATCTGGGCCAGTTAAGGAAGTAGCAGATCCATAAGTAAGTCAGCCTCTGGGCTTTTCCTTGGAAGATGAATGGAGTATGCTACTTTCAAATGGACCAGATTGATTCGTTTGTCATCTTTCCATTTTGCAGCTTTAATTTAGTTTTCCTCTGCCACATGACAGATTTGATTTTTCTTCCCCTGCATTGTGGCTTTTGTGAGGAATATATCCAATGTCTTTCAGCTCTGCCTATTACTCAAAACACTGGATGCTCTTGTATCCGTTTTGTAATTAGAGAATTCATGATGGTAATATAGCCTTGGCCTTCACCCAGGGACCTTGTTCATTTGATCATTGAAAGCTGAGGGAATTTATGATAGGAAAGTACAAATTTGGTTCTCCTTCCTCTGTCTTAAAATGCTTCTTGTACTTCCAATTTAAAATGACTGTTTTTTCTCCCACTAGGACTTAACTGCACATTTCAGATAGATGGAGTTGCTATTGCAATGGTGCAGGGACATTTCAATCTCACCTAATATCATACCTGTGTGATACTCAACAGCAGGCATGTCTGGCTTTCTGGATACTATTGAATGACTGTGATCCAGGTGCTTCTCTAGCTAGAAATTCATAACTGATTTTCATGACAAAAATCTATCAAAATTGTACAGATCCAAAGATGTCAAATGGGAACATTCTGCAGCAGGTGCTGAACCTGCAAAAGATCCCAGGCAGATCCTATGATGTATCTCTGTTGACTGCTGAGCTTCCAAGCAGGGCAAAGAAAGAGCACCATCTGTAGCCCAATAAGGCACAGACCCTGAGGTTCCCTGTGTGCAGAGGTTCAGGGAGGAAATAGGCCATAGTGAATCCAGTGCCAGGATTCAACCTGACTGTGGTAGAAAGGGATTCAGTGAGCCTTTTGAAGGATGGGAAAAGATACTTTAGGGAAAGGAAAAATAGAGGACATTACATGTAGGGGAAATGGCTTATATAATTTTCTGGTGATGGAAGAAAATTGTGTTGAGGAAAACTATTTTTCTTGGCTAGTGGTGTATTGAGACATAAAGACACAGAGAGATGGAGATTCTAGAAGCCCATAATAAAATATTACATTGGAAAAATAGAAGGGAGAACATGGACAAGAGTTGTCTGAGATAAACAGGCTTAGGTGGGATGTGCTCTGCACTGCTGGAGAGAAAGAATGCCTGCACTTTTGAGGTCATAGATCCCTTGGAGTATCTAAGTTGAGCAGGAAATAGTAGAAGTTGTTATAGTGGTAGTACCCCTGATAGAGGATATCTGGAAGGAGAGCAGTCTCGATGGAAGTGTTCAAGGTTAAAGGTATGGCCATGGTTTCAGAGAAAAGGAAGATCAATAACATTGCTTAAAAAGTGCATCTGTCATAAGAACATATAAAATTTCTAAATGGGAAACATGGAAATAACTTCATGAGAAATAATATTTGAATGGAGGAAATGGGCATATAATTCTTCTAGCAGTTGGTAATTTCTTCACAGCACTGAAGCAATTTGAGAAAACTGACATGGAGGCTATGTTATGTTTAGAGAAACTTCAGGTCCAGCACCAAGAAAGGACAATTTTCTTGGCTTTATTCAGATCTATTATGAAATGACATGCACCAAGAAGACCAGGAAAGTAATAAGTTGTATCCATTAAACCAAATATATTTTTCCTAGCTAAAACAGATTTCAATTTATTGGAGCTATTTTTTCTTAGCTTTGGAATTTTATCAGTTCTAATAATTTGGTTTGTGTTTGCTAAAAACAGATTTCACTTAATAGTGGCTATTTTTCTTCCAGGTTGTGGAATTTTATCAATACTATTCATCTGGTTTCTGTTATACTGATTTTTGTTCTCTCACATTCCTTTTATTTGCCATATCTTCCTCCTTTAAACTTCACATAGTACTCTGCATGTATCTGTTATCCACTTAGGGATCAATTTTATGTTTGTGAATCTATATCATATCTCCCTACTAGACTATAATTCCTATGAGGGTTGGGACCAGGTCCTATTTGAACTCTGTGTCTCTTCCAGTGCCAAATAATGTTTTGCAGAGGATAGATACTTACTAAGCACTGAATGAATTAAATAAAATATCTTAAATCTGTGAATTCTATATATTCCTGCTAGACGGTAGATCTTTTAAGGATGGGGTACAAAGCTAACAAACTGTATAGGTACCATAGTTTCAAGTTCTGTGCTCTCTAACCAGGAAATCCTCAAGAAATAGTTGATGATTGGTAAAAAGAGAACTGAAATATGTGTATTAGGTTTAGAAACATATAACTCAAAACATATCACTAATTGTAAAAGGAGTATTGGCTCTAGAGTCAGGAGAGATCTGTATTCAAATACCTCTGACAGATACTTTTTTAATTGCCAGGGGGGTCATGGACAAGCCATTTAATTTCAGAGTTCTAGATTCCTCTTACATGAAATAGGGGCTGTCATATTTAAGAGTCCCTGACTCACAAAACTTAAGAGATTAGATGAGATAATACAGGTAGTATTAAGCTTTATAAACTTTATAAAATGTTGGCAATTATTATGAATGTTAGACCATTTACAAGAAAAAAAATCAAGTAACTTCTATCAGCCAATAAAATGTAAAGAACTATTACTTTGTCCCGGGAATAGCTTCACTGAGGTTCAAATTTATGTTCAGGAATATGCCATTCTTATCTAGCATCTTAAAATGGAAGATGATTTCATTCTAATAGTGATATTTATGAGTTTTTTCAGCCTTAATTCAACAAACATTTTATTAATCACATATGTAACCCATTAATCTACTATTCAATATGTTTGTCGAGTGGTGAATGCATGAAGCTATGATCTCCTTTTACTCATTCTTACCTCGCTAGTTTTAATTCTAGTATTACTATTACTTGTACACGAAAACAGCTTCAAGTAATATTTTCAATGCTTTACCAGTTCTTTTAGCAGGGAAGAATGCTTGGTAACTTAAAAAAATTAATTATTAGCTCTTACTGCTATGACCTCTACTACATTTTATGCTACTTAATGTTGGTCTTGAGGAGTTTGAATTTTATCCCAGAGGTAGAGGGCAACAGAATACTCCTGAAGGTCTCTGAGCAAGGTCCCACAACACTGTCAGATCTCTTCATTGGGAAGATTTTGGTAGTTAAGCAAAGATGCACTAAAAAAAGAAATATAGTAGAAAAAGAGAGATGAGCTTGAAGGCCATTATAATAGCCCAGAGCACAGGCAAATTGTGCTGAACTGTGGTAGTGGCTCTGCAAGTTGTGAGATGTGAAAGCAGATAATAAAGGACTTAGCAACTAATTAGACAGAGGAGGTGATGGAAAGAGAAGCATGACAGATGATTCCAAGATCAGCAAGAAGACGTTCTTAAAAGGAACAGGGAAATACAGGATGAGGGGTTAAAAAATTATGCAGTTCAGTTTTGGGCATGTTGAGCAGGCAGTTAAGAATGAAGAGTTCAGATGAGAGGTTCAAGTTGGCTATGTAGTCTTGGAAGTCATCTACATTGATATAATTGAATGTATGGAAGCAAATGGAGATTTCTAATAGATGAAATATAGAAGAGGCCTAGGGACAAAATCTTGGGGGACTCTGCTGTGCTCAAGAATCAAAAAGGTAAAAAACTGAAGGGTTAAGAGGATGAGGACTAACAAAAAGCAACCAGATTTAGCTCATTAAAAGATCAATCTCAGAATAAAGGCATATACCCACAAGAGTACTATAGTTAATAACTTTGCTCATATTGAATTAGTCTAACAATATTTAAAGGAAGCAAACTATGGTAAGTGTCAAAAACTATGGCTGCCAGTTCTATCCTCAAGCCACAAGGGACCTGGAATTGACAGGCCTGTTTTTCTAGAATTGTTCAAAGTAGTTTCCTCAATTTCAAGGCCAACAATAACCAGGAAAAAAGCTCATTTCTCTCTTTAGTATAGCTGGCGGCCAGAAATTATTTGTAACTTAGGTAAACTGTAGCAGCAGTACTTCTAATGTTAAGTATGTAGAGAATTCTTTGTTATCAGATGGACAAACATTAGTTCCTTACAACCAACAGTTATACTATAGGTATGCCTCTAGGGTAGAATGTATCAAACATATTTCTACTACCTGGTTAATAGTTTAATTAATAGCTAAATGGTTCTTAGCTTTAAAAAAAGGTAGGTAAAGAAAGTTATATTTCTTCCATACTTATTAAATTTCACTATTTTTTTTCCCTCTGCCTCAGAAAACCATGAAGCAGATTGTAGTTTGTCCCATAGTTAGCAACCATCAGCAACATAATAAACTAACTTTAATTACGTGGGAATTTCTTGATGTGTGTGTGTGTGTGTGTGTGTGCTTGCGTGCGTGTGCGTGCGCGTGTGCACGTGTGTGTCTGAGAGGAGGAAACAGGGAAAAGAGTAAATCTATTGCTTTCACATACCTGTTTTTCAGAAGGCAAGTGAGTAAATACACTGATTGTTATCAATTCTGCAAAGGGACATAGGGTTGAAGTGAAATTAAGCTGATTTTACCGAGTAGAAAAGGCTTAAAGAAATAATTACAAAGACTATTTTAGGTATCTGTGGACTTAAAGTCATACTGCCCTTGTTAAAAGCCACAGATAAAAGAGAAATGAGAATAATTTTATGTGTATATATTATGACCACAAGTTTGCTTTGTAAAATCCAAATAAATTCTTTTGCTGTCATTGTTGCATCACCTCTGCTGTATTATTACTCATACATTTCCTTTCCAAACATCACTTACAGAGGAGAGATATCCTAGCATAGCAGGTAAATAGCCAGCCTTACAATCAGGAAAATGTGGGTTCAAGTCTTTGAGAAAGCCCGACCCAGATTTTTCTTGATGTTTTTGGTAATAAGGGAGTATTCAAGTCAGTTAAACCCTTAGTGGCCTGAGCAACTCTCTAAAACTATAAACTATAGGTTTGTTGCTGATTTGCACTGGTAGAGGAAATTTCTTCCCTGGGAGTTCCCTACATCAATTAAAATCATGGGTCTGAACTAAAGTACTTGCACACACTCATTATCTTAGTCCCAGCCCTTAATGAGTTTGTATTTTGTTTTGGCCCAGACTTTTTATTTCAATAGTGGAGATTAGCAATTATTCTGCAATTCAGTGCTTTAACTTATTTTTGCTTTTATTGATTTATTTTTCAACATTCAGTTTTTAAATTTTGGGTTCCAAGTTCTCTCTTTCCCTATAGCCTCTCTACCCATTGAGAAGTCAAGCAATATGATACCCATTATACATGTGAAATCATGCAAAACATAGTTCTATATTAATCATGTTTCAAAAAAAAAACAACCCAAAATATATTTCAGTCTGCACTGAGAGCTTATTAGCTCTCTCTAGAGGTGGATAACATTTTCCAACATAAGTTCTCTGAAACTGTCATGGATCATTGTATTGATTAGAAGTATTAAGTCTTTCACAGCTGATTATATTTATAATATTGCTGTTACTGTGTATTATCTTCTGTTTCTGTTCACCTTATTTTGTATCAGTTCATACAAGTCTTCCCAGTTTTTCTAAAATTATACTCTTAATCATTTCTTATAACACAATAGTATTCCATCACAATCATATACTATAACTTATTCTGCCATTCTTCAATTGATGGACATTACTTCAATTTCCAATTATTAGCCACTACAAAAAGGGCTGCCATAAATGTTTTTGTATGTATAGGTTCTTTCCCTCTTTCTTTGACCTCTTTGGAACACAAGACCTAGTAATGACATTGCTGGGTCAAAGAATATGAACAGTGTTATAAGTCCTTTGGGAACAGTTCTAAATTGTTCTCCAGAATTGAACCAACTCACAACTCCACCAGTGCATTTTTAGTATTTTTTGGTATTAATATTTAGTATTTTTAGTATTATAGTGCATTTTAGTATTTTTGCCTTTTTACATTTGTTTGTAGGATCTCTTTGCTTTAATACATGATCAATTTTTGTAAAAGTTCCACATGGTACTTAGAAATATGCATATTCTTTGACAGTCCCATTTAGAAGATGCAATAAATCTTTCAGTTCTTGTCTCTGTACTAATTTTCAGAATTCTATTTTTCTGCATCTCCTCTAGCATTTGTCATTGTTTCTTTTCTTTCATGTTAGGCAATCTGAAAGATGTGAGGTAGTACTTCCCAGTTGTTTTAGTTTGCATTTCTGTAATTATTTAGGGCATTTTTTAATATGATTATTGATGATTTTGATTTTTTCTTGTGAAAAATGCCTGTTCGTATACTTTTGTTGACGTGGAATCTAGAGACCCCAAACTTGTGGCCTAGTGAGATCTGATGAACCCCAAGTTTTAGGAATCGCTTGTAGGTTGGAGACCCCCAAAGCTTTTGCTTGTTCCCTGTTCCGGTGAGAATCCACCCTGAAGGAAATCTCAGACTAGCAGTTGCAGACTGAATAATGGACCCTAGGGTAAAAGCTAAGTGATTCTTTGGCACCCAGTCAGCAGTGTGTCAGTCTAGTAAGCTGAAGGTCCTGAGTTCGATCCCTGGAAGGGGGATGTGGTACAATGGGAGAAGCTTCTAAGGCAAAAGAATCACTTAGCTTTTACCCTAGGGTCCATTATTCAGTCTGCAACTGCTAGTCTGAGATTTCCTTCAGGGTGGATTCTCACCGGAACAGGGAACAAGCAAAAGCTTTGGGGGTCTCCAACCTACAAGCGATTCCTAAAACTTGGGGTTCATCAGATCTCACTAGGCCACAAGTTTGGGGTCTCTAGATTCCACATTGACACTTTGACCATTCATCATTTGGAGAATGGCTTTTGTTTTCATAAATTTGGTTCATTTCCCTCTATTTGAGAAATGAGGCATTTTATCAGAGAAATGTTATAAATTTCCATCCCAGTTTTCTCTTTCCTTCTGATTTTGGTCACCTTGGTTTTATTTATGCTCAGCAGTTTAGTTTTAAAAGAGATGCCCAAGGCACTGAAAGATTAAGTGACTGACCTATATATTTCAGAGGCAGAATTTCAAGCAGGTCTTCAAGACTAAGATATTAGCTTTCCCACAGAAGTTGCAATTGTGTCAGGAAGAAAAAATAATCATGACACAAAAAAATTAATAAATTGATTACATAAAAGCACCTCCAATTCTAACATCTTTTCCTGTTTATCACTAGTGACTATCAGATCCTCTAAATCAATTTTTTTATGTTCATTATTTCATTGATTGTTTCCTGTGTTCTATGTAGTTTATCTCTATCATGGAAATTTCTGCATTGTTTCATCATTATTATTTTCTTTCATATAATTATTGTTTCTATGATCTATTCATTGACCCACTCATTATTTAGGATTTCATTGTTAAATCTCCATTTTGGTCTGTGCCTTTTGTTTGTAGTTCCTGAACTGATACAATTTTTATTGTTAAGGTTTATAAGGGATATATGTATTATTATTTTTGCCTTTTTGCATTTGCTTGCAGGATCTTTTTGCTCTAATACATGATCATTTTTTTAAAGTTCCATATAGTGCTAAGAAGTATGCTTATTCTTTAGCAGTCCCATTTAGAAGATGCCATAGATCTTTCAGTTCTAGTCTGTGTAGCAATTTAAAAAATTATTTATTTTCCTTTTTGTTTATTTTTCTGTTACTTACCCTCCCCAAACTAAGAAGGTTCATTGAAATCTGCCACTATTGTGTTACTATTTATAGCTTTTTGTATTTGAGATAGTTATTTTCTTTACAATGGTGAGGCATTTGGAGTATAAGTTTATTTCAAAGTCTGCGGCTTCCTTCACTAAGATACAATTCTTGTTTGTCCTTGTTTATATTTTTAATAGCTGTTTTTGCTTTGTTGGATAGCAAAATTGCAACTTATGTCTTTGGATTTTGTGGATTCATCTGATGCATAATAAAATTTTCCCCAGTCCCTCATTATATTCTATGTATATCTTTTTAAAGAAATGTATTTCTTTTAAGTTTGGGATTCTAAGGTTTTGTTTTCTTATCCAATCCTTTTTTTAACTGAATTGTTTAATCCATTTATATGGAAAGTCTATGTTTGACCTAAATATCAGAAAATTAGGAGAATCAAGAGAAATCCCTTGAATGCTTTGCAGCAATTATTTTTTCATGTTTATACTATAAAAATCAAATAAGAAGAAAAAGCTGTCAAAAGTGAAGTGGGGAAACTAGGTGGTTACAATGAATATCATGCTATGTTTGGAGTCAGGAAGATTCTAAGTTCAAATCCAGCTTCAGATATTTATTAACAATGTGCCTCTGAGCATGTCATAATCTCTGTTAGCCTCACTTTCCTCAAATGTAAAATGGGGATAATAATAGCACCTACTACCCGGAGTTGTGGTGAGGACAAAATGAGGTAATATTTTTAAAGTGCTTAGTACAGTAGCACTGTGCACTAAAGGTGCTATATGAATACTACCCTTCCTCTTTATTCTTTGAGGACTATCACAAAATTTTATTTTTAAAAATTACACCTATTTATTTAATACCTAAACTACTAAAATCTGTGCTCTATTCATTATTCCTTCTAGGAATTATCACAGTTACAATTACAACCTGAATGCAAAATAAACTCATTTTCATAATTTTTTGTTTAATTTTTCAAGAGACCTAATCAAACCTTTTTTTATTACTTACATAGAAATGTTGGTTCCTATTTTAGGAGAATTTGCTTTAAAATTACTTTCCCCAACATCCATTATCAAGTACATACAGTGTCAATGATCTTTTAATAATCTCAGACAAATATCTTCTGGAGAGGATTTTAGAAATGTGAAAGTCCTGATTTTCAAAAAATTGAAGATGTGTAATTCAACCTATTAGTTGGCAAACTTGATTGTTGGAAAAATTTTAAGATATAATATTAAAAGGAAAGTTGGAGACTATCTAGGAAAGGAAGCAGTGATCACAAAGTGGCAAATGACTTAATCAAGTCTAGGTCATACCAGAGTAAATTTCATTTTCTTTTTTTGACAGGATTGCCTAATCCATTCCGATAAACATTCAATAATCATCTATTCTGTCAAAGACATTGAGCAAAGTTCTGGAGATACAAAGACAAAACAGAAAAATAATCCTTATCCTCAAAGAGTTTATATACTACTGGGGGAGTGGGTTGTTACAATATGTAAATGGACTCAAACCAGATTAATTGAGGAAAAAGAACATTACCAACTACACCAACTAGTCTGAATCAGCAAAAGCTTCCTATAGGAAATGGCCAAAAGGCTAATGGTTGAATTTAGAACTAAGTA
Organism: Gracilinanus agilis; assembly: GCF_016433145.1. NCBI lineage: Eukaryota > Metazoa > Chordata > Mammalia > Didelphimorphia > Didelphidae > Gracilinanus > Gracilinanus agilis. The sequence continues at coordinate 96,550,630 of NC_058134.1, read as the reverse complement.
AGAGACTGTTAGAAGCAGAGGTGAGATAGGAATGCATTCTAGATCTGGGGGCTCAGCCTCAGAGACACGTCAAACTAGAACTCAACAATCTCAAACTACTGACTTCAAGTCAGAGTTTCAGTTCAAGTCTGTTGTACTTTCTATCATGCCACAAATATCTCACGAATTAAGAGTCCAAAAGAAATGCAGAGATCATGTATCTGAATGCCTCATTTTGAAGAAAAGAAACTAGTACCAATAAAAGGACCAATGAATTGTCCAAGATCACAAAATTAGGAGCTGTGCAAAGATTTGAAATAATAGGTTATTTTGAATTAAAATCCCAAGCTTTTTCTACTACCCCCTGTACCTACACTGTCCTGCAAATGATATCCTATTTGATGAATTTTCTTTCAGCTCTAATCCTGACATTCCATGGTTGAAAACTTTCTGTTACTTGATATCTTTGAAGTAACCCAATCAATCCTTCTACTTAAATCAGCCACAAGTATACCTGTTCCCTGTAGATCTAGACCAGGCCAACTGGTCTACCTGATGTTTTACAAACACGTTGCAGGTTTTTCTGGAGCCATTTCTTTAACAAGGAAAAGCCTCCTTATCACCTCCACATGTTTAATTCCATCCATCCTTTAAGATCCAACTTAAATTCAAATCAACAAACATTAATAAAGCATCTACTCTGGTCAACTCACTGGGACAGGTAAGAAAGAGAAGGTAGAAGTTTCATTCACTGGGAACTCCTTAAACAATCTGTTTGTGGCACTTTATACTTTTATTGTGGTCCATCTCATAACACTTAAGATTCTAAGCTCCCTGAGGGTAAGGCTAAACACATTTACCTTTATGTTCCCCAAGCTCAGCACAGAGTCTTACACAAAAAAAGTGATAAATCAATATTTGTCCATTGACAAGGAATAAAAATCCTCTAAGTTTTGCAGGTAGGTTCTATTTCATAGGTTCCTACCCTACCAAAAAAAATCAACAAAAACCTCTCTGGCTTGTTTATTACTGCCTGAAATTCTTTTAATGAGGTAGAGAGTAAGAAATAAAGTCTTTCATTTCACAATAATAAAATCCTAAAATAACAAAAGTCTGAAATTGGATTTGAACTAAGTCTTCCTGACTCCAGGCTCCACACTATTCACTGTACCACCTAGCAGCCAACAGGTCTGTCTCACACACACACACACACACAAACACAGACACACATCTCTCCTCTGAGCTCCAGTCCCAATTGCTGGGTAGCTCCCCCCTGGATGTTTGCAGACACATCAAACTCAACAACTCAATATGTCCAGAACTCATTATCTTTCCTCCAAAACCTGGTCTTCTGCCCAACTTCCCTAACTTTGGATCCACCCAGATTCATAACTCCAGAATAATTTCCAATTGTTCTTTTTTTCTCTCAGCACTCTAACTCTTCCCTACTTCAGCTGGCAAACCCAGTGAGTACTACATTCACAATACAGTTTTCATATTGTCTCTTCCTCTCTTCACACTGCCACCACCCCAGTTCAGGCCCTTTTCACCTTTCACCTGGACTACTACATATTAACTAACTGGTCTTTCCTGCTTCTAGTTTTTTCTTTTTCCATTCTTTAAACAATTGCTAGATTACCCTTCCTAATGCACAAATCTGATTGTCAGAATAAATAGAAACATTACTGAAAAGAATCCCAGGAATACCAATAAAATTCTAATCAACGACTCAACTCAAATAGTTTTTTTTTTAGTTGTTATCATCCTTCTTAAACTTTTTGCAACTTTTAATACTACTGACTACTTTTTTTTTCTCTAATAGAAACTCTCTTTTCCCTTGACTTTCCATATACAGGTATCCATACCTCGACTTTCCCAACCACGGTTTTGTTATATCACAAATTGGCATAAGAAATTAAATGGGATTTTGGGTGAGTTTTGTGGAGGCTGCAGATGACACAAAAAAGTTTAGAAATTCAGAAATGCATAAAATATATGTATAGGATTTTATAACATCAACATATTTTATCTTTTAATATCACAGCTACATACAATTTTTTAAAAGTTAAAATAAACAAAAAAGTTAAAGTTTGCAAAAAGACTTGGTTCTTCTATTATCTAGCCATGCTTAAATTTCCTTTTCTGGCTTCTCATTCTCTTCCTGATTCCTTAAAGCAGATGTTCTAAACAGGCCTTTTCTTAACCATTCTTTATTCTGGCTCTCTAAATTCTTTACCTGGGCAATCTCATTCACACCCATGGCTTCAACTATCATTATATGTATTATTTCTAAATCTAAAACTGTATTTCTGACCTCCCTTTTCTTACTGAAATTCAGACCTACATTTTCAACTGCCTATGAGACATCTTCACCAAGTACCTAAAACACAGTACACAGTATCGCCCTAACCAAGTTTATTATCTTTCCTGCTAACCTTGCTTCTTCTCAATCTCCACATCTGACATTACCATTCACTTAGCCTCCCAACTTTGTGATATTGCAGTTGTTTTTGAATAGAAGAGGTAAAAAAGAAAAGTGAAGTCAGTTACCAAGTTTTATTCCCAAAATTTCTTGCATCTTTCATCTGTCTTTTCTCCAATTTTCTTGTAACACTTTGTGTAGAACTTTTTTTGCTTTCATCCATTCTGCTTTGTATCAGTCTTATTCATGCAGAATTTTGGATGGCCCTATTAGGGTCTATAGTTCCTTAGGGATGGTCTATGCTAGTTTCCACTTTCATCTCCCTAGCACCTATCACAGTTCCTTGCACAAAAAAGATATCGATTGAATGCTTGCTAAATCAAATGACATAAATCTGTACTAATTCTGCTCTATGAAAATGTTTCTTTATTTTCCATAGTAACCTTCATTATATATAGTTTTTCAACCAGAATCAATGCATTAAGTGAACTAGAATTGAGGGAAAACAACATAATATTACCATGTTACTGAGATGAAATCTTTATAATGTATTTTGTTTTTCAAATTCAAATTTAACAAGCATTTATTAACTGTGACCTATATGTGATAAACTGTGCTAGTTGCTGGAGAGATACTGTTAAGAGAAAACAAGTCTCTGCACTCATGAAGCTCACGGTTTAGTAAGGAGATATGACACAAATAACTGCTTTAAATAGAGGTTTATTTACAGTTGGAAACTGCAAGGCAATGATATAGAATATTAAAATGCATATGCAGTATCTGTTTAAGATGTCAGTATTTTATCAAATAAATTCTAATACTTTCAAAAAATCTTTTAAAAACAGAACTAAAAAAACGATCTAGTTATTAAAAAAGGTTACCCATAGATTTTTATTAGCCTATCAGTGAACATCAAACTAATAACAGTTAACTTCAGCATCTCTATGTTTCATCCCCAAACAGAGTAAAATTAATCTCAGTCTTTTTAATGCCAATCTATTACCTACCTGTCATTCTGTCAAATTCAATGGATTTTTTTCACCCTTCTTGACTTTTCTGCTAAGTTTTTCCTATTTCACTTTTGGGCCTATTTAGGATACCTTCCAGTTTCCTTTCATAAAAGTTCTTTTTCATTTGTCCCAAGTCCAGTAATTCTTTTCAGTAGTTTCCTCCATTCCATGTTAGGTTAAATCCCACAAAAGTGTCCCACTTGAAATAATGCAAAGTAAAATGATCACAACTAAGAGAACATTTATACTGTAACAGTAATACTGTTTTAAGAATAACTATGAATGTCCATCTCCAGAGAAAGAACTGTTATTTCTTTAGCATTATTATTATTATTATACATCTCATGGTTTTACATGTATCTTTGTCAAACAGTGGGGAGGAAGACAGCTCAGAACTTAAAATATAACAAAAAATTTTTTTTAAGTATCCCACTATCCCTTCTTCCTACCAAAACAGTAAAGCATCTGACATAATTCATTGAAACTTCTCTCCCATCTCCCTCAATCAGTCATTAGCTTAATGGTCTCACCATTGTTCTCTTTCCTATCAGTCACACCTTGGCCCACTCGAAGTTAGCATTCCCCAATTGCCATATAGAAAAGGTATCTCTTACAGAGTGGGGGTGGGGGTGGAGTGGGGCACGAAGGCTAGAATTCTGACACAAATGTATTGGCAGAGGAAGTGGCAGCGTGCGCAGATCCCAAAGGGGAGATCAAGCACCTCCACGAGACAAAGAAGGAGAGGAAGCGGGCTGCTGGGGGAGATGCAGAGGGCTTCTCGCTGCTTCTCCCTACAGACCGTTACTATCGCTATACACTCCTCAATCTGTGAGACGAGAGAGCGGGTCTACACTTTTAAGGTTGCCTCTACTTCTAAGTCTATGACACCAGCACACAGCATAGTGGTCTGGAGTAACCTGACTAGTGGCAACCTGAAGAATCTAAAAATAGAATCGTAGCATCCAAAAAAGAAAGCGGCAATGACCCACTTTCAGGAAGCACATGCAGTTTTGAGTTATTTCCCTTCCAGTGATGCTAGATTTCAATTAAACTTTCCATATTTTTTAAACTGGCATATACATTTTTGGGGGCATATACATTTTTTAAGACTAGCCAGATTAAGGGTGGAATATTTATTACCAGGAACTAACTTTGGCAGTGAACAGAGAGGCTCCGAACACTGACAGGGTAATGTGACCTGCAGATGGCAAAATAGCAAATGCTGGCTTTGTCTCTAAAAAATAATATGAGGAGGTGCAGCTGGATGTCTCAGTGGAGAGAGAGCCAGGCCTGGGTGGGAGGCGGTGGCCTGGGTTCAAATTTGGCCACAGACACTTCCAAGCTTTGTGATCCTCTAATTGCCTGGCCGTTCCTGCTCTTCTGCCTCTCAAGTGATACTTAGTACCAATTCCAGAACAGAAGGTAAGGGTTATTAAAAAAAGAGAGAGCTGAAGAAAAAAGATTGTTGACAACCTAGATTTAAGAGAAAACCTGCCAAAGAAATGCATGGGAGATGAAAGTAGTAATGAAACTGAATAAAAAAGAAACTGAAAAAAGAGTTAGAAGAACACCCCTGCCCATTTAGTACAGGAAGAGTTAGATGGAGATATCAAAGAAACATTTAGAGATAATGAAATGAGATGGATCATAATTAGTAGAAAATCAAATTTAGAGGACTCATTTATGTACTAAAGATAGTTGAATTGTATTTAAGCTGATTTGGTCATACTTAGAAAGTATTCTAGTCAGATTCTGAAAAGGTACCCAAGGAAAATCAAATAGCAATGAGGAGACAATTTGAGAAATCTATTTACTTCTCAAACTATGATAATTCCTTCCTTGGTTAATATAAATATGAGAGCAGACTCAATTGTTCTACAATTATTCTCATTCAATATATTAAACTTAAAACATAGTAAAGTTCAGAACACGAGATTACAGTGACGGACAGAATAACTAAAGAAGTTTCAACATTTCTATTATTTTCCTGTGGAGGTAAGTGAATTGGGAGGATTTAAAATTATTAACCTTTTTTATACCATGTTGTGAGATTGTACCTTTGGAGAAATAAAAATGACTGAATCTTTCCTTCACTGTAGGAAAGCATTTAATTTTGCTGTGTTTGAGTAGACCAAGAGCTTTGACTATATCTTTCGAGAACTAAAATATTTTATCATGTTGGCAAAAATGCTATTTAAGGTTGAAAGGTTATCAAAAGCATTAGATAAAAATTTTTTAACTAGTAGGCAGATGAAATTACTCAATTTTCCCCAGAAAATTGTGCAGGCAAATCACTTGCCTCTCTAGACTTCAGTTTGTTCATTTATAAAAATAAGAAGGTTAAATCAAATAATCTTTAAGGTCCCTTTTAGCTCAAAATCCCATTTTTAAAAGTCTACATATTTCATACTTCCTTTCCTAAATACATTAAATAGGAAAGGTTTTACACAAATTATATATTAAAAAGAGTTGCTCAAAAACATAAAACTAAAACCACAACACAAGCTATTTTCTAATTCAATTTTTAGAAATTTCTTCACAACTCCATGTAGAAAATACTAGTTAGGATATCTTTGCATGGTTTTCAACAAAGTAATTTGCAAGTCTCTTATAAACCACATATTCATATTATGTATTTTTTAAAAATAAGTTTGTCTTTTTTGATGTTTAAGGTAAAAAATATGATGTAAATTAAAAGGATGTAAAAAGGTGAAGCTTTAAAAATATTAATAAAAGAAACTGTGAGTTTAAAATATTTAAGAGGCATAAAAATAGGCAAGTAATCATTCCTGGCAGCAGACCAAAAATAAATTCAATATATTTCTATTTTCACGGAAATCTATGTTTATTGGTGAATTCTAGGCATCCATACCACAGAAAAAGCCGATGTTTTCTTACCATAGAACTAAAGAAAACAATAGGAGAGTGTAGTGGAACTACAGAACTAACACTTCAAGACTGCCAAACTAGTCCTGATTATCAAATAATATAATATATATAAAGCACTTAGCACAGTACCTGGCACATGGCAGTCATTTAAATGTGCATTCTCTTTCCTTCCTTAGTTAAAGGTACAACACAAATACAGTTATCAGTGGCTTAAGCAGCCCGTTCCCATCAGGTTTTGATTTATTTTACGATTATCACTTGAAATTATACTTCCAAACTTCCACTACAAGTCTTTGCCTCTTCTTTGTCAGGACTCAGAAAGAAAATAAACTAGCTACATGGACAGGGGCTAAGCATCAAGCCACAACAAAGTGAAGTTGGCCAGGCTACGTCTTCATGCTTATAAGCACAAGATGCTTTTGTTGTCATTACTGTGGGATCACCTTCTTAGCTGTTCTTGAACCATTTGTGTTTTGCCCTAACTCGGTTAATTTCTGGGATCATCTGATTTTGATTTCTGTAATACTGTCTTTAATTAGCACCCTGTCCTAGTACTATAGTTCATTAAATGCTAGTATGGAAAGGGCCAGTGCCCTCTCTTAAAACTTCCTTCCTTTTTAATTCTGTATCTTATTATCATTATATCCTTTAATCTGTATAGTGTTTTAAAGATTTTTCTCTTCAAACCCTTACTTTCTGTCTTAGAATCAATACTAAATGTTGGTTCCAAGGCAGAATACTGGTAAGGGCTAGGCAATTGGGGTTAAATGACTTGCCCAGGGTCACACAGCAAGGAAGTTATCTGAAGTCATCTGAGTCTTGCAGTTTTTTTAGTGTATCTGATCATATAATTTGAGTGAGAAATGAAATTCTGAAATTCAAATTCAGAAATGCAATATGCTTTCTGATACTGATATGATGCTAGACCAAAACTCTGAATAATACCTTACATGTCCCCAGAGCTTAGGGGACCTGCATTTCTACATGTACAAAACTACATTTTTCCATGTGTATTTCTCAGTTTTATCAATATGGAAGTACCTGAATATATAGAACTGGGAACATACAGTTACGACATATATATGTAATCTTATATATATACTATCCAATGTATTCATATGATATACTTAAATACTCTTAAGATGCTGCCAGTTAGGTTAGTGCAACCTAATCTCTCCTGAACTCCTTTTTTTTGGTGTTTTTTTCCCCTATTACAACATTAACTCTTTGAGAGCAGGGGCTATCCTCTTTGTAATCTCATTGCTTAGCATAGTTCTCTGCATGTAGTCAGTGCTAAACAAATGCCTTTCATTAATTTATTTCCTACCTATATGTTTCACAGGTATTTGAAACTCAACACGTTCAAAACAAAATTCATTATATTGTCCTGCAAACCAATTCTTTTCTCCAAACTTCTATCAAAACCAGTATTATCCTTCCATTTGCACAGGTTCATAAATTTGGGTGTCAGCATTGACTTGTTCCTTTTCCTCAATTCCCATATTTATTCAGTTACCAAGTATTAAAGATTCCAGTTACATAATATCTTTTACATCTCTCTTGCCTCTCATTACACAGGTTCTACCCTACTTGAAGCCTTCATTCACTGCATCTCTCCTACACCAATGCAATAGCCTAGTAGTTATTCAACTAGTTTCTAGTCTTTATTATCCAAATTCACCACTTATAGCTGACAAACTGACATCCCTAAAACATAGATCTGATCATATAATTTCTCTTCTCAAAATTCTTCACTGGCTCCCTACTCCCTCTAGGATAAAAGAAAATAACCCACAGGTTGGCATTTAAAGCCCTTTAGGCTTTCACCTACCTTTCTAGTATTAGTTAATATTACTCTCATTCACATGCCATTCAGCCGAGCTTGCTAGTTGTAACCTATACATGACATTCCATCTCCTCCTCCTGAGACTCGGCAAATATATGGATCCATCCAAGTCTGGAATGTGCTCTCCTCACCTCCAGTTTCAATGAGCCCTAGCTTTCTTCATAGGAATTTGGTGTATATATTTACTTATTTAGGTATAGTAGGCTACATCTCTTCAGACAGCTAGGAAATTGTTAGCTCCTTGAAGGTTACAGGTTGTTTTGTTTTTGCCTCTGAAGCCCCAGCATCTAGTATAGCACTAGTGTGAGAGTGCTCTGAGGATAAGCAGTTAGTGTTAGTAGTTGAATGGAAAAGAGGGAATTTTGAACTGAAATTGAGGAGAAGGGTTAATTTGGGCTGAAATGATTTTGTGAGGCAGAAATAAAAAAGGTGTAAATACTCAACAAGCACTTACTATACCTACTTCATCTATATATGATCTACATAACATTTCAAAGGGGAGGAAAGACCCAGGCAACAAATAATTGGTATAATATAGCAATATGTAAGATTGATATAAACTAGGTATAAAGTACTCTAGGAATAAGAGGAGGAATGATGACTTCCTGCTAGAATGATCAGGAAAGATTTCATGTTAAAGGGCAGGACTTAAAGGATTTCAACACCTGGAGAACTTTGGGGGAGAGAGGGTGAAAGGAGGAGATGAGGGCCACATCTAGATGGAGGGCATCAAATAAAGAAAGACGCACAAGAGGAAAACATAAGCGATGTTCACATAATGGTAAGTAGTTCAGTTTGGTTAGACCAGTGATTCCCAAAGTGGGCGCCACCACCTGGGTGCTGCAGCACGATCCAGGGGGGTAGTGATCGCCGCAAGTGCATTTGGGGGTGGAGATAGTATGTGACAGGGGGCACTAGGTAATGTTTTTTCTGGAAAGGGGGCGGTAGCCAAAAAGTTTTGGAAAACACTGGGTTAGAGCATAGGAAAGTACAATAGAGATAAAGCAGGGATAAAGGAATGAATTGCTTATGTGTCAAATTTATTTGGTAATAAGATAGAGTAGATGGGAGGGAGGAAGGAGGGGATAACTGGAGATTCAAAGACAATTTTGTGACATTTTTGCAATTAGTTTAGGCAAAGCTTGGGGGCTGATGTAGGGTAGTGGCAGTCAGAATGGAAAGGGAAAGATGTGAGCAACATTGTGTTAGAAGAATCAATAGGATATGATGACTGGATAAAACATTAGCAAAGAAACAACTGAGGCCCAAAGAAGGGAATCAGAAAATACTCAAAGGCTGAAAAAGAGCTATTAATTTAAAGGCTGTGGACTGTCAGGCTGCTGGGATAATTAATAGTAAAGAAGCAGCCCATGCTGCTGGGCACAGTAAAAAGAGTACGAAATAGTGAGTCAGGAACAACTGAGTTCAAATCTTCCCTCTAACATCTGTGTGACTCTGGAGGCAGCTTACTTTACCTCTCTGACTCTCAGCTCCTCCTCTGTAAAATGAGGATAAGAAGAGTTTGTTGAGCAAATATATGCAAGTTGCTTTAAACCTTTAAAACTTAGCTCTTATTATGATTACTATCTCCTTCTTTTAAGCAAAAGTGCAAGCGAGCCTGAACATGTCAGCAAATTTTTCAATAAATATATATTTTAAAGCATTAGGCCAACCTTCCCATGGGAGGATGCAACAAAAATTTTAGGTTCAAGTTGAGGATAACAATGGCACCTGCCTTACCAGACCATTGTTGGGGGGATCAAATGAAATAATATATGTTGAGAATTTTGCAAACCTACAAGGACCACATAAACAAGGGCTATTACTGTGATTTTTTTATTATGCTCACAAAGTTGTCTACTTGTGGCCATTATGGAGGCTTCTAAAATCCCCTCAAAAATAAGAGATGAAACAAATGACAGTTGGACAGGAATAGAGCTTACATTATTGACAATTTCTGAAGAGTTCATTTCAGGGAAACTGAAGCAGACCTGGATTGAGAGGATGGGCATGAACCGTTGAAACAAGCAGAATGAAAAAACCAAAAAACAGGAGCCAGTTGGCACCAAACTCAGATGCCAAGTGTTAAAGCTATAGGAATGGTGCTTCTCCAAGGTCATATGAGAGAGTAGGCTTGAAGAGAAACATACAGGAAAGCAATAAATGAAAGTCATAAAAATGTAGCCTGAGATGAAACAAACTAGATCCTCAACCTGTCTCCTCCCCCCAATATGCCTCACCCTCTATAATTAGAGCTCAATCAGCTCGCCTTTTCCCTAACATTAGCACAATGCAATCCCAGCAACAAAAGAGAAATCTTAAAGCCTTTCCACTCAGATAATGTACTTTGTAAGTAAGCTACCACATTTCCTCTGCATGAAGAACTGCCTTCCAATTCTTCAATTACTTATTGGATGTATTTTTAGTCTTCTGATGCTAAAGTGAATTACATTTTTAGGTGAGAAGGGTTTCTCATCACTCTGGGGATATGGTCTATTCTTCTAACTTTATTTACACTGCCAATTTTGTTTATCAGGATGGGATCCATTTAGCTGATGAATTTAAGGCTTTGAGCATTTCTTATAAGAATGATTAAGGGCCTAAAATATACTAAGCGCAATTAAAATGAGTATGAATATACTTTGTAAAAGTGTAAAATGCCATTCAGAGACAAGAAGGCATTATGATCATTAGCATGGTACTACTATGACTACATGCATATGTATTGTGCCTATAAAAGAAATCACTTCAACATTTATTAAGCATCTAATATGTTCAAAGTACCCTGCTAGGCATTGGAAGAAATACAAAAGTTAGATGATATATTGCTGCCTTTCCAATAGGTTGGGAAAGAATTTGGAATTCAAACATTTTTTAAATAAAATGTTTAAAATAAATTAATTAAAGCATTTTAAAAAGTTAATATAATAACTCACATTTATATAATGTTTCAGTTTAGAAATCAATCCACCAGCCATTAAATGCCCACTCTATGCTAAATGCTGGGGATACAGAGAGAGAGAAATAAAACAGTTCCTTCAAAATGGATCTAAAGTTGTACAATGTAATTTTATTAAGAGGAAGACAGAATTAACAGAATTAAAAGAGTTGAGTAGAAAAGGCCACCTCATATAAAAAAGCTAACATTTATATAGTGTTTAGATGTACCTAGCATAGTACATAAGTGCTTTATAATTATTATCTCATTTGATCCTCACCACAACCAGTAGGTGCTATAAATATCTCCATTTTATAGATGAAGAAACTGAGATAAACATATTAAATGTCTTGACAGGGTCAAAAAGCTAGTTAATGTCTGTCTGAGCTGTATTTAAACTCAAGTCTTCCTAATTCCAAGCCCAATGCTCTCTCCCCTTTGCTGCCCAGCTGACCAGGAAGTGACACCTGAATTCTGCTTTGAAGGAAGCAAAGGATTATAAAAGGGGGGTGAGTAGGGAGTATATTTTCAGATGTGGTGAACTATCAATGCAAAGTCAATTAGGAAGGACATGTACTATCATCTGGATAGCATGTGAATGGAAGTAATATTAACTAATACCAGAAAAGTGGACAAGAGTCATATTGTGGAGGGCTTTTTTAATGCTAGTCTTTTTTTTTTTTAATCCTAAAGAGAACAGGGAGCCATTAAAGAGTTTTGAGTAAGGGTGGGGATAGGTAACATAGGTGGAGATGAGAGGGTGCTAGATTTGAACTCATGGGGTCTTAGTTTAAATCTCATTACTACCTGTATGTGACTACGGGGAGCCCCTTAACTTCTTTGTGTCTCAATTTCCTCATCTGTAAAATGAAGGGGTTGGATTAAATTATCTCAAAGGTCCTAATCTCCAATTCTATGATCCCAAAATCAGTGTGGTGGCTGTGTGGAGGAAGATGAATTGGAAGATGAAGAGAAAGGAAGACCAATCAGGAAATTATTGCAGTTGTTCAGGGGAGAGGTGATGGAGACAAAAGTGTGGCAGAGTCTCTGTAAGCAGAGAGGAGATGGATGCAAACGAGATTGAATGAAGAGAGTGGACAAGTTTTGACATTTTAAAAAGAAGGAAACTATGGCTCAAGATATATTAAGTAACTCACAGATAGTCATGGCTAGGATGTGTCAAAGCTAGTACTTAAACCCACATGTGACTCTTAGTTCAGTATTCTACCATATCATATTGGACTCATCTCTGCCCACATGGAATTTAAGGTTTCTTTGATGGTAGCAGAAGCAGCAAAGTTCCTATGATATCCCATGTCCATAACCTATTCCCCCACTTATAGTTAGAATTTCTAGTAAGTAAATGGGGCTGGCCTAGATGGTCTCTCAGGCCCCTTCCAGCTCGAAATTTCATAGGCACAATCCTGGGGTAGATGAGAAGATACAGAGGCAAATTTATTAGGAATTTTGAAACTGAAGACTCAAATAAATACATTAATGATAAAGAGCATACATGGACATGGAGGTAAGGTAGAGCTTCTTAGTTTCCCCAGCTCCCTTTAAGGCTTTGCTCAAGTGCTATTTCCTTCATCAGGTCTTTCCTGATAATCTCCCATCTTTTTGAGTTCTTTCTCCACAATCTCTAAAATTACTTTGAAATTACTTTGTATGTATTTCATATTTATTATCTGGACATATGTTGCTTTTCCCCAGTTAGAACAAGAGCTTCTGAAGGCAGGAACTGTCAGACTGCAGTACCTAGGACAGTACCCTACAATAGGAGGCAAAGGATAAATGCTTTAATGAAATCAAATTCAATCTCAACAACATAGGAAGTTATAGATGCTTATGGAATCAAACTCACTCTCAACCATTATGTAGCATTATGGAGCCAGTGGCACACTTATGACTGACTTTCCATAAAATTCAACTTTTTGTAAAAATAGGATTTTACTATTTCAAGCATCTTATTATCTATTTAAAGTAGGAATAATGTGGTTGAAAAAAATGGACATAAAATTTTAGGAAAGTGTAAAAATAGGATAAAGTAAATGCTAGCTTATAATTATTCATATAGGATATGACCAGAATACCAACTGAAGGAAACAGTGGCATGGAAATATAAAAGGGGATAAGGCTTTGAGGGGTGAAAAAAATGTGATTTGTATGACATTCTGTATTGTGTTACTTTGGCAAAGCATCCAAGAAAGGAGCAAGACTAGAAGAGATTTGGAATTCGAAAAAGGAAATCAAGGTGATAAAAATAAATTGAGGCCTTACTATAAAAAAAATCATAGCTAAGGGACATCTATGTGGCTCAGTAAATAGAGAGGTAGACCCAGAGACAGTTAGGAAATATCTGAGGCCAGATGTGAAGCCAACTGTATGATCTTGGGCAAATCATGTAACTCCAATTGTCCAATCCTAATAATTTTTCTGCTTTGGAACTGATACTTCATATCAATTTTAAGACAGAAAGGAAGGTGGTTGGTTTTTTTTAAGCATAGCTAAAATCATTAGAAAGTTTATAAATTTAGAGCTCAAAGACACCTTGAGCATCTAGTCCAAGCTCATTTTAAAGAAGAGGGAACTGAGGCTGGGAGAGGTTAAGTGATTTATTCTGGATCACACTAGTATCACTAGTTACTGGCAGAGCTGACACTAGAATCCAGGTTCTCTGATTGGGTCTAATGTTTTTTTTTCCACTGTACTATGAGAAAGCTAGAAAATTTAAGAAAAATTAGAGTCACAGAGAAGAAAGAAGAAAAGGGAATTTCAAACTAAAGGGTAATTGAGGATTAGGGGTGAAATTCATCAGTAGCAATAGACTTAAAAAAAGGCAAACAAGGTTAAGTGACTTGCCCAGGGTCACATCACTAGTAAGTGCCTGAAGCCAGATTTGAACTCAAGATGAATCTTTCCTCTATCCACTGAGCTACCCAGCTGCCCTATCAGTAGCAGCACAAAGATCAAATAGTATAAGGGTAGACTGAGTCTTTGGATATAGTTAAATATTATGACTGTAATCTAGGAACTGATGTCAGCCCAAATAAGAGAATTTTTTTCTAACCCGTCAAGTTTGATGTGATGTTCTGTGGCTAATCATGACTGTCTGCCCTAAATCAGAAGCCAAAGGTCAAATTTCAAAACATTCCCCTTCCATTAAACTTATGAACCTATGGTGGATTGATCCAAACCTTTCTTTAAACTGACAGATCTAGACAGTGATCTCAATAATATTGAATGTGAAAAGGAAAAGCAAGGTTAAGAAAGCTATTCAAGGTGGATGGAGCTGAGTCAATCAATAGCCTTTTTCTTGTGAAAGGAAACAGTAAGATGGGTGCAGATAGTAAGGTAAGAGGAGAAGCAATTAATTAGTAATAAGGAAGCCTAGTTAGAAGAGAGTATACACTTGAGACAGCATTTGGTTAGCATGGGAGTTACAATAGGCAGCTTAAAAAAACCCAACTTTAATTATTGACTGTTCTTTTAGCTCTTTCTCAAGTATGGGAAAGCTGCTTCTAAAACTGAAGTTAAGGCAGGATGAAAATTCAGAAGCAAGAAATAGAGAAAGAAAAAATTGGGATGAAGAGTGGCTGAGATGGCAATAGAAAATGACTAGAATAATGTTTCTAGACTTTTCATTCAAATACAGGAAAAAAGGAACAGAAATAGAGGGGACTATTGAAGAGTACTATTAATGAGAATAGCCACTTTTAAGATACTGTTTTGAGACTTGCAAAGCACATTACCTATATTAGCTCAAAGAAGTTTCCCAACAATCTTATGAGGGAGGTATTCCAGGTACAATTATCACTTCTATTTTATAGATGAGGAAACTGAGGCTAACAAAGGCTAAGTAACTTGCCCAAGGTTGAACAAGTAATAAGTGTCAAAGGAGTGATTTGAACTTGGTCTTCCTGACTCCAAACCCAGTACTATGCTAAACTATTGTGTTGTCAGACCATGCTTCTATAACCATTATTGCCCTCAAAATATTGATGACTTAGGGGTTGCAAAATGGTACAATGAAAAGAATATTGGATACGGATTCAGAGGACCCGAGTCTGAATCCTATTCACTACTGAGTGACCAGGGACAAGTTCACTTAACCACTTTGCTCCTCAGTTTTGTTCATCTGAAAAATGAAGGGACTGACCTATATGACTTCTAAAGTTACTTCCAGTTCTAAGACCATTATGCTACAAATGAATGATACTGTGGCTAAGGTGACATACAAACTGTAGATCCATGCCCTGGAATGAATTTGTAATCTAAGATAAATAACAGAATAGAAAATATTTAAACCCAAATATGGAATGGCAAGTGTTTCCTTAAAAATAAGTTTAGCAAATGTCTTTTATTAAGAATTTACTTCCTACAAGGAAGGCATTGCATCAGACATTGGAGATACAAAATTCTTCAACAAGTCCCTACTTTCAAGAAGCTTACAATTTTGGTTTTTCCAAAAGTGGGGAAAAGTCTGATTCTGTACCTAAAAGACAGATTTATTTCCAAACACACTCAAAGTTGAAACAAAGTTACTTATTGCCAGTGTGACTGGGCAAGTTATGGGTGTTGGTTTCCTTGTCTATAATAAAGGAGAGGGCTCAACTAAAGCTCTAAGGTCCCTTCCAGCTCTAAATGTCATGATCCTCTGAAATAAAGAGAATGGTACAGAGGAAATAATAGGAATTCCCTCCAAAAATCCTTTTTGAATATTAAATATAGCCTTAGTTTTGTCATAGTAAGGCTTCCTTATGTTTTTTTTCTTATAATTAAAACATTTTTAAAGAACATTTTCCCTATCCCTCCTACTCTCTTTTCTCTCTACTCGTTACCTCCAACTCACCCCCAATTCCTGGACATATTTATAAACAATTAAGAGGGAGAAAATACTATTTCTAACAGTATCCTAACAGATGTTTAGTTACACACGTATTTTTGTACCTAATGTTTTAGAGACATGAAAGATATTAATACATGATACAAAAAGCATTTTAAGGGTTAAATTAAGAACTCCTGCACAGAAGGGAAACTATTATTCACATTGGCAACATCAGTTCTCAAGATATTTTAAAAGTATAATGTCTAGTTTCTTCTGTAAAACTTGTTTTTTGACTAAACAAATATAAAATTCTTTTTGATGTTCATTTCTCCCCCCACACTTTGGATGAATAAGCAATTTAAAAGTTCAATGGAAACAAAGCAGTGCTATAAAGACTCAATCACTCCACCACTGCAAAGGGAACTCAAGTAGAAAGCAACACACTGCCTCATTTTGCTCAGCTCTGTTAAAAATCGTTGTTTAATTCTCTTTGAAAATTTAGAAAAGTTGGACAGGGCCACTACAAAGGACAGTTATGAGAGTAAGGTAGGAGGAGACTGTCTAGATGTGAAATCCTCAACCCCTAAACTGTATTCAGACCATTTGAGTCAATGAGTACAGAATGAATTTGTAAGTGGTAGAATGAAAAAGACAGAATATAAACCCTTTGAAGGTAGGGAATAAATGCTCCATAAATTAGACTGAGAGAGTCAAATGAAACAAAGCATATGAAATTGCTTTGGGAAATGTTTTATAATGATATCATTTGAAAAATGAGGAGAAAATTCTAACTAATCAGAGTTTAGGAGGTTCCTGCCAGGTTAGATTGGTTGTTTCCTCATTAAAAAAAAGCAAACAATATCCAGAGGCCTATGTATTGTATATGGTATTGATGGTGTTCTTAACTAAGCTGTTTGATTCTCTCCCCCCCCCCCCTTCTCTTTTCCCTTCAATACTATGCAAATAAAAAATGCAGAAAATGCAGAGGATGACAAAGTCAGGGAACAAAGGTAACTTCTATTTTAGGCTTTTAGAGCTCTTATGAGAGAGACTAGGCAACTATACATTATTCTACACACGGAGGTCACAGCTTGACTTGAAGTATGATTAAATCTATGCCATGGTGATGTTATATAAAGACCTATGTTCATATTAATGCCAGGTTATTTTTCAGTGGAATGAAATAACCAAGTTATAGTAAAATTTTATATTACACTATTTCAACCCATTGAAGATGATATTAAAAAAATTCAAGTTTTATGATCATTCATTTAAAAAAATCCTTGGTGAGATACGGCAGTGGAATTACTGAAATGTAGCTAAAACCAGGAGGGAAAAAACAAAAGCAGGGATCTGCTTAATATCATAAGGCTAATAAAATGTGTGGTTTACTTAATCATCTGACAGTGAATGAACAGGATCAAAGTAAAGTTGGCACAGAGACAGCATCCACATGGCACATTCTTTGTTTCAGGGCTTCAGTCTATCAGCTTTTGGGTAAAAATATGAACCCCTTTTATAATATATTTACAATCATATAATATTTATTGTGGAAGAATATTAGTTTTGAATTTCAACTTGTCAAGATTTTTTTGTATGAAACCACAATATTAAAAAAGATGCCTAAACTTAAATTTTAAAAAATGCTGTCCAACTGAAACCTTCATACTCAGTATGAAGTACTCTTTTTTTTTTTTTTTTAAACAGAATACAAAAGCATTCTAACAGTTTCAGTAAAAGAACCAAGAAAGTGTTTTTGGAAAAGACTAGGTCAAAATAAAGAAAAAATGAATATTATGTGGAGAGGCAATAGAACTGATGGAGGGCAGGGGTTAAATCAAATCAATTGGAAAAAAATTCAATAAGACTAATTCTTTTTGCTATAGAATTTGCCTCCTTAAAAGGGATAGGGGCACCCAAGGGTTGCATTATCACAAATAACATAACCTAACAGTTCGGTGTATTTATAGGTACAGACTTTAAAAAGCTAGAGCGAGGACACCTAAGCATTAAATGACGACATATATAAAAATGAACTGCACTGTATCTAGACATAATTTGAGTTGTTCAGCCAGTAAAGGACAAAAGGACCTACCGAAAGCACTTGGCTTAAGGTTGCTGAATTCCACCCCCCCCCCCCACTACCATCACCACCTCCTCTCAGCTCCTCAAAATTGGTTGGTATTTATTTCCCTGGTTAGAAAGACAAGAGATATTTCCCACAGCTGGCATCATTCTCTCCCATAGTCCTGCCCTCTCCATCCCCGAATTCTTGGCCACCCCACGGATGAAGCAGCATCTCCGCGGGAGAGTTGGCCAGCGAGGGGTTCAAGGTGATGAGCGTGTGTGCATCCCTGGACCGGCGGGCTTTCCGCTCCGGGAGGGGGGAAGGGTAGGGTGGGGTGGCTCCTCCGGCCCCCCGCCCCCACCCATTCTCTTTTCCACACCCGCGGCGACAGTTCGAAGCCCGGCAGCAGCCCCTTCTTCGCCTCTCCTTCTCAGCCATCCCTGGGAGAGAGGTGATGAGGAAGGCGGGGGTGTGGGGGGGACCCTGGGGTGAAGTTGCAACCTCAGTCCCAGCGGCTCGCCTAGCCTCAGCGGATGTCCAAGATAATCACAATTCCCCTGAGGAATGAAAGGCACCCGAACACGGAGGGGAGGGTAGGGGAGCGGAGGGAGGGTGAGGGGAAAGGGCGGGAGTTGGTCGGGAGCCGCACACACTCACTCACTCACCTTCCTCTTCTAACTCTAATTTCTCCAGCATGCCGGCTTCAGCGGTTCCTGGAGCTGCTGCTGCTGCAACTGCTGCTGCCGCCGCGGCCGCTGCTACAGCCGCCTGAGGAGGAGGAGGAGGAGGAGGGGAGAGAGGAGAAGAAGGATCAGCATTCAGACCCAGGCTGGAGGAAGTCCCGGGGACCTGCCGCGGCCGCCCGGCGGGGACAGGAGGTGGGCTGGGCGGCTGGGAGGGGGCGGCGGGGGAGGGCCGCGGCCGGGGCTCGGCCTGACAGGGCTCGATTTCTCCGGTCTCACCCGCCGGGGCCGGGCCAGGGGAGGAGCTGCAGCGCTCGGGCCCACCCCCAACGCCCTGACCCCGCCCCCTAAGGGCGGAGCCGAAGGACCCGCGGCTCCTCCCCGCCAGGATCTCCAGCGCGGCGCGGCGGTGCTGTGGCCGCCGCCGCTGCCGCTGCGGG